>NC_090648.1:422231095-422554532 GCF_040937935.1 Hyperolius riggenbachi
TTAGCTTGGTTCCTGTTTGGTTTACCGCTTACTGTAAGTTCTAAAGTGTGACTTCAGCCTTAATTAAGACTCCTATACTTTACTCCTGATCTGAACAAATATGAATTCTCCTCCCGGTCACTCAGTGGCTAAAGTGGTGGATGTTAACAAGAGGAGTACAGCCAATGCTCATTAGATCACAGAAGAGGGAAGAAAATTCAGGAATGGGTATTTTACTATTAAGTCTGCATTTAGGCGCATAGCTAACCTAGGTCTCATAATACATTCACAGACAGACGTATACAAGTAGACACATTTGTGTAAACCGCTCCACAAGGAAACAAAAACATAATTGCCTCTGAAGTAATCCAAACTGGACAAGAGTAACTGGCAGGCATCACAGATTACAGTGCTTTCCCCAGGCTCTTTTAAGCGGGTGCTCCACTCGGCTAATTTTGGTGAGCACTCCTGCTGACATCTGCTCATTTCTCTTATCCTCCTCCAATGCTGTAAGCAGAGCTGCATCGGCCCTGCATTCTCCTGTTGCGCCCCACCCGGCTACTTTTTCATGCCATCTGGCTGAAAAAAAATTCTGGGGAGAACACTGTATTGTGTATATAACAAATATATTGCTTTACAGTTTGTAGCCTTTAACTTAATGTACACCCGGGGCAAACCTATAAACAAAAACCATATACTTACCCAAGAAACGGTAAGCCTCTTCGCTCGACTTTTCTTGCATGAGTAAAACTGTGCTGCATCCACAAGAACACAGCTGTGCCTGTGCAATAGGCTTACTTCTCAGGCATAGCTTGGCTGCAGTTGACAGAAAGGAAACCACCACGACCATGGTAAAGACATCACACTGTGGGAGGGGTTTCACTGCAATTTCAGAAACACAGACCCCTCCCCCCGATGAAAAGATAAGGACTTCCCATGGTAAAGTGGGTATCAGCTACTGATTGGGATGAAGTTCAATCCTGGGTTGAAATACCTGTTTAAAGCGGAATATAACCCTGCATTTCATCTTTGCTCTAAAACATTATTTACAGCATATTATATGCAAACAGCATTTTTTTTTTACTAGAAAAGCATTGGAAGGGTTACACAGAGAGCTTAAAAGTTCAGTGCAGTGAAATGCAGACGCATCCGAACTTTAGATAATGTTATCTTGTGTTAAATGTATTGTAAGATATGAGCTATACAGGTCTCAAAGCTTTTGTTTGTTTGAGTAGCCATTTTCCAACCACACAGGTAAACAATAGTCTGGGTGCTAGATTCTTCTTCCAGAAGCAACAGTTAAACAAAAGCCCTAGAGACAAAAGACACACTTCCTGTTTAACTGACCTTAGGCGGAGATAAAGTTCAAATCTGCATCCTTTCAGCCAATCACACTGAGCCTTCTCACAGGGAAGTGATGTATGGTGAGGGGGTGGAGTGAAGGGGTATATTGTCTTTGAGCATGCTGTTTCTACTCTCTGGGTTCTGTGGTCTGCTGTGAGAGCTGCTTCTCTTGAATGGGTAAGATAAGATCATGTAATGGTTCTGGGCAATATGGGTTGTATTTGTAGGACATATTGGGAAGCTACATTCTGGTTACATATTAATTTATACATTGTGTGCATTGTTTCCTAAGCTTTATGTGTTTATATGGTTGGATTGCTCTGTACATGTTGTTTTCTGTAGTTCAGCAGTATCTGTACCTGTATCACACATATCACATGCAATATAAACTTTATGAGATGCATTTCCACCAATTTGAGTGTTGTGTGGTTTCTGTACCTCTTAGCTAGACAGAGATGCTGTTCCATAAACTTGAGTGTTGTGGCTCAGCTCTGTGTCTCTTAGCTGGAGAGAAAGTATTCACTTAGAAGGGGGAGAATTTTACCTGGGTTGCAGATCTGGGATCTGCTAAATTATCTTGTAGCTGCCTCCAATGAAATTGAGCTATCATGTATCAAGTGAGGAATGTGACATTCTCTGACTGTGGAGAAGCAGCTCCACACAGACAGAGCATGTCTGCCTGAATGAATGAATAAAACCAGTTAATAAAATGCAAAGTCAGCTCACAAAGCAAAAAAGTGTACTTTTGGGAACCTGTACTTCTAAATCAATAATAATACTTATGCACAAATGCAAATATGATTACCGTATGGCATATAAAAAGTAGGAAAACATGTTTTTATTGAATATTATGTCAGGGTTTAAACTGCTTAAAGGCAGATTGGGTCTTAAAGAGAAACTCCAACCAACAATTGAACTTTATCCCAATCAGTAGCGGATACCCCTTTTACATGAAAAATATATTGTTTTTCACAAACAGACCATCAGGGGGCGCTGTATGACTGATTTTGTGGTGAAATCCCTCCCACAAGAAGCTCTGGGACCGCAGTACTTTGGGCAGTTTGTTACAATGTAACAATGCTCACAGACAGGAAATGGCTGTTTACAGCTGTATCTAACAGCCAAAACGGATAGGAGCAGCTACATAACCTGCTCACAGTAAAAATGTCACCATGTAATAAATGTCAGAATGTAAATCGGGGAGAGGAAAGATTTTACAATGAGCAAACACTGACTAAATCATTTATATATAATTATTGTAAAAATGAAGCACTTTTTTATTACATTATTTTCACTGGAGTTCCTCTTTAAAGAGGATCTTTAATCAAGGATTGAACTTCATTCCGATCAGTAGCTGATACCCCCTTTCCCAGTGTGACTTGACAGTTTCCTGGCTTTACTCAACTGCCAAGTAAGCAATATCTCCCTCTGTGCATAGAACTCTCAATAACGAACATTCCGTACATATCACCTGGCAGGACTAAAGATGTCACCACCAGAGAAATGTCAGAATGTAAATCAGGGAGAGGAAAGATTTTACAATGGGCAAACACTAACTAAATCTATAAATGAAAATTGTAAAAATAAGCAATTTTAAAATCATTATGTTATATTCACTACACTCCTATTTAAAAGAGACTCCGTAACAAAAATTGCATCCTGTTTTTTATCATCCTACAAGTTCCAAAAGCTATTCTAATGTGTTCTGGCTTACTGCAGCACTTTGTACTATCACAGTCTCTGTAATAAATCAACTTATCTCTCTCTTGTCAGACTTGTCAGCCTGTGTCTGGAAGGCTGCCAAGTTCTTCAGTGTTGTGGTTCTGCTATGAACTCCCCCTTCCAGGCCCCTCTATGCACACTGCCTGTGTGTTATTTAGATTAGAGCAGCTTCTCTCTTCTCTCTTATCTTTTACAAGCTGGATAAATCGTCCTCTGAGCTGGCTGGGCTTTCACATACTGAGGAATTACAGACAAGGGCAAAGCTGTTTGCAGGAAGAAAAGAGCAGCTTGAAACTTCAGTGCATGAGAGATGCAGGGGGAAAGAAACACACAAATGATCTCTTGAGATTCAAAAGGAAGGCTGTATACAGCCTGATTGTGTATGAATGTATTTTCTATGTGTGGACATACTGTACATCAACCTACTTCCTGTTTTGGTGGCCATTTTGTTTGTTTATAAACAAACTTTTAAAAACTGTTTTTAACCACTTTTAATGCGGCGGGGAGCGGCGAAATTGTGACAGAGGGTAATAGGAGATGTCCCCTAACGCACTGGTATGTTTACTTTTGTGCGATTTTAACAATACAGATTCTCTTTAAGAGTTGTCATGGCTGAACTTTAAACAATGGAAAGCAAAGATAAATAGTAATGTAGGCAAATTCTAATCTGTTCCTAAAATCTCAAAGACATAAGCACTTCAGACAAACCATAAAGTCAGACGCATAACATTTACTGGTATTTTGGATTTATTGTCCCTTTCTTCTACATTCTATTTTATGCACTTTTTTCCCAGTGTTTCATTTCTGAATTCAAAGAGCCTTTTTAAGCACTCCAAATATTACTTTACAGTTATTACCCCTTCCCATTGCTGAAAGCCAGTAAATGAAAGAATTTCATTTAAATGGCCTATTCCCTCTATAGTTTTAGAATGAATATTCAGCCTAGCACCAAAGCACTGTGCTTTACTTATATGCTTGTCATAGGCACTGGCAATTGTACTGCTACTTCAATATCAGCACTCATGGAAATAAACATTACGCATTTCTCTCTCTAATGGGCACAATAGGCTTGCGATTATATAGCAGGAGGCATTTCAATCACCAGCAGACAAAGAATGGAGATCCGGAGACTGCAATGCATTTATACAAGAAGTCTGTGAATAATTTACAACAGTAACCACTTATATTTTTGCTGAGGAAAATATTCTCACACTGACTAAAATGTTTATTTTTACCAATGATTCCCCCGGAGACATTTAACCCGCGTGCTGCTGGAGGGGTCCATCAAGCAGGCTGGAATATAGTATGAGGCAGCATCTCTAGTGTTGCCATAGTGACCGGCCCCTCTAAGGATGCTGTTTCACCACGCTCTTCAAAGTGTGTCAAAGGCATTCTCTGCTTCGGTTAGAAAGAAATTAAATAATAGATTTGATCTCTTTGCAGCAGACACAAATGTGCTATCAAAGCTCTGTGACGAGCCTCTGCTTGCCTGGTGTTGGTATGCAGCCACTTGGAAAGTCATAGGCTCAAATTTTAGGAAACAAAAAGTCTGAATATAGTCTTTAGATTGGTCTTAACAACATTTAGATGACTGGATTTTTACATGGGGAGTTTCAATAGTGCATCTCTAATGTCTACTTCCTCTTAAAAAGTACAACAATCCTCATTAAACCATCTTATATTTCAAAACCTTTTTAACAAGTTGCATTGCACTGACAGTAATAATTCTGGCGTTTTTCCCAACCTCTCCATAAGCTTCAATTGGTAAGTCACCTTGCATGACAGTCAGCTGTTACCAAGATGGGAGTGCTGCTATGCATACCACTATCCACCCAGATGCAAGGATTCCTCAGCCCTGTGGATTGAATGTGTCAGTGCAGTGAGTAATTCCAGAAAAACAAGCCATTTTACTTTTTGGTTTGTGCAGACTTACCATATATACTCGCATATAAGCCGACATGCGTATAAGCAGAGGTACCTACTTTTCCCGCAAAAACCAGAAAAAAGTGTATAAGCCCCCTCCCCAGTATAGGCCCATCCAAAGTAGCCAGATGTGCCCCAAAGATGATAGAGCTGTGTACGAAGACACCACTAGATGGCATCACAGATATGAGACAGTGATTGCAACACAGGAAGAATCCCTGATTACTGCACTGCTGACACATCGCTTGCACACTCCGCTCCACAAGCCAGGGGACAGGCAGCCTTGACCAGTGCACTCTGCACACCATGTTGCAGGGGATGGGGAGCACGACCACAGCAGGGAGCCAGCTGGCAAGAGCAGGATCACTAGAGCAAGATCCTTATGCTCCTCTTCCAGTAACAAAACCTGCTCCACCATCTGTTCTGCTCCATTGACTCACATATAAGCCGAGGGGGTAACTTTCCAGCACATTTTTTGAGTTAAAAAATTAGGCTTATACGCGAGTATATAAGGTATAACCAATAAGAGACAAACATTCATTATTTAACAGTTTGCCATGTTTTTCCTAGGAAAAAATAAAATAAAAAAAAAAACCATAGCTACTGCAGTTAGATACTAAATGGCATTTGGTTACAAAATTACTTTTAAACCCAACTAAACCCTAAACTGACTGCTTTCTGACCTCCTTTAGATGTAGCTGCTGGGCAGGGCAGTCTGTTGTGACCTCACGGCACCCAAAGTAGAAAGAACAGTAGATGCTAGACTACATCTCCCTGTATTGCAGCGGAAACCATGGCTCGTATTCAATTCACTTTTTCTTTTTTAATGTTTTTTCCTATGTGGTCACACTTTATCAATAAAATGCCTTTTAAGCCACTGGCAAGCAAGAGAGTACTCCAAATCATTTTGACAGTATTTTCTCACCTACTTTTTGGTACTATTTCAGTTGCAGAGTGCTGAAAAGTTAGAAAAATATCTCGTAGGAGAAAGAGTGAATTACATATGGGCCCCTCTGGCTATGCAAGGTTGGGGGTCTCAGGAAATAGGAGTAAAACCTAATTTCTGGTAACAGGAATTGGCTCTGGAGGTCTTAGGTATCTATGGATACATGTATAAAACTGCAGCAAGCACAGCTACACCAAGGGTTTTTCAATTAGAAAAATCCTCCTGTAAAAGGTTCTATGTATAATTTAAACTAATCAATTTTTGATTGTAATTGACTTTAAAATAAAGCTCGTTTAGGTCTATTTACTGCTTAAAATGGTGCTCATGAACACTTGTGATGCAATTGTGATTTTATCTATACTCGTGACAGGCATTAGAATGGGACTATTGTGTGTCACGACTGGTGTGCAGTGCAATTGCATTTGTGATTTCTAGAGGGGGGGGGGGGGGGGGGGGAATGATGTGGTAAAAACATGTTGAATCTCACATGAAAACCATTGAAAATTGCATAGCACTACATAAACTGGTGGAAATATGCAACATTTCACATTAAGACGAATATTGAATCTCTCAAGTGTGAAAAGGGCACCATGTTAATCACAGTGCCTTTACGATCAGCAAATTGGGAATGGGAACAATCGAAAATGGAATTGAAATGCAGCACGTGGAAATAAAACCCAACTTCAAATCATAACGCAGTGCTTCATAGTGCATTTTGTTGAATTGGGACATAAAATGGAACCAAAATTAAGATATGTTAGTGGCAATACATTTGCCATGAGCACTTATCTAAAATATGGGGGGAAAAAATTTCACTTTGCATTTTTCAGCTCCTCCTAAGGCTAGGTTCACACATAAAAAGGTGCCCTGTCCAAACAGTTGTCTTCAGTTTTGTATGAGTTGCAATGAGTGTACACATAAAAGGTAAACATTTCCGGTCCAGTCAGGTAACACTGATGCAAAACTGACAGGACAGAACTGGACCGGAAATGTACAGATTTATGTGTGAATCAAGCCTAAAGGTGGCCACACACCATAACATTTTTTAAATATCTTTCCAATTCAAGAATTGCAATCAATTTTTCTAACATCAAAAATCTAACCAATGTACCACATACATTTGTTAAATTTTTTCCCAATTTTGGAAAAAAAATGATTGAAAATTGAGAACATTGTTTGGCAGTATATATTAATAAATTGACAATTTACCACACACCATTCCATTTTCATAAAAAAAGTGATCAGAAAAATCCAGCACTCCCGACTGACTTAACAAATAAAAACGGGAAATTGGATCGTTTATCGAATTGTTGTAAAATTGGATCATATTATTGTATCATGTGTGGTCACCTTTAGAGGAAGGACATTTTTTTAGAATCTCACAAGTTGGATAATCAGTATTTTCCACCCACTGAGTGACCTCATGTGGTATCAGAGTAAACACTGACTGCGGGCCTTGGGTTGTGAATGGAGAATGGAGGATCTCGGTCTTCAAGCACAGACATCTGTCACCCTCTCACTGAACCAGGTGAGACTGCTGTACTAACCCTGCTCTGTTTGGGAAAAAGCCAGCCAAAAACAAAGGCTCTCCCAGAAAACAAAGAATTCTGGTAAACTGGCATGACTGTGTACAATAGAGGAGACAGATCACGTTATCTTGTTCATTTTTTCAACCATAATGTGGGGTTTTGTCCTTTGAGGTAAAAAAGGGAGGAAGGAAAAATTGTAAAACTATACAGAGGATTAAAAAAAAGCCGCATTACACACACTCATACGCCCAAGTTCAGGTGACACAGAAATCCCACAATATTGATTGGAATTGATTTGCTTCTTCCACTTAAGGAAATAGCGTGGAAAACAGTTCTGCTGCATTAAACACAGCAGTCCTGCCATAAACAACGACAATGCGATGTTTCTGCTCTGCACCCCTTGAGAATAGTATGGATTTATGGGGAGAAAATAAAGCACATAAAATAATATGCAGACACTGGCAGACTTGTTTGGAAGGAAATCTATTCTCAACGTGCATTATACCAATACCTAAACACACTTTCACATGGCAATGCATTTTAACAGTCATAAGACATGTTTCTTCACCTTTGCAAATACCAAAACAGCTTTATATCTTTAGGTTTATAATCCATAGGCAAAACAAATATAGACTAGACTAAATCTTTCACTTAAAAATAATGCACAAATGTAATCATCTTTGGATTAAATGTAAGCTTACCAAGACTGGTCAATGGTTTTCCCATTAAACAAACCCATTTATCTAGGCATTATTAGAGGACACCTGATGTGAGAGGGAGTCAGAGGCAACCATATGTATTTCCTTTTAAACAATGCAGGTCGCCTGGCTGTCCTACTAATCCTCTGCTCCTAATACTTAGAGACTCTGTAACAACATTTTCAGCCTTATTTATTCTATCCTATAAGTTCCTATACCTGTTCTAATGTGGTCTGTATTATTGCAGCTTTTTCTAGTTGCACTGTCTCTGTAATATATATATAATCATCTTTTCTTTGGCAAGCTTTGTCGACCCAAAGAGGAATACACTGCCTCTGCAGTGATAGGGAGAAGTAATGCACGCGCCCCCCAACGCCCCCTGCAGGCTCTGCGTGTGCACTTTGTTTATCCCTCACAGACAGGTCACTGCTCTCAATTTCAGCTTGTCTGAGTGGGGAGGTTGCAGCCCATGCTGAGAACCTGTGAGAATCCTTGACTGGAGTGCAGAAAATTCACTATGTAATAAAAACTTGTAGAATACTGTAAAATGATATATGGTATATATACACATACATCACTTCCTGGTTAGAGGACATGTTTTTTGTTTGTAAACACTGCCTAAAACTGGCAATTAAAAGCCAGGATCACGGCGGGGAGCAGTGGAAACTGCAAAGAGGGATCCAGGAGATCACAGTGATTTGTACAATAAAAAAAATACCAATCGAGTCAGACAGTACAGATTTTCTTTAAGCTTTAGACACTGAACAAGTGCAGACCATCAAGTTTGAATGAATTTGCCACATGCTTATTTTAAGTGTGTGATTCAGAGACCCTTAATGCATAAAACATCGTCAGGATGCCAGATAACTGGTATTGTTTGAGAGAAAATACGGCAGCCTCCATATCCCTCTCACTTCAGATGTCCTCTAATGATGACTAGATAAATTAGTTTGTGTAATGGGGAAACCATTGACCAGTCTTGGTAAGCTTGCGTTAAAACCAAACCTGAACTAAAAACGTTCTCACAGTTGATCTCATCCATGCCATCCTTTGCTTACCATAATAAAGCTTAGCTAATGCACAATACCTAACTAACCTGACAGAGCTGCAGAATCTGTTTCTTTATACAGTAATGGGGAAGCCATCTGGTTATCTACAAATTTTGAAATGAGCATTACCTGATTTGGACACTCAATTTCTGACTAAGGCCCCTTTTATACTTCTCTTGTGTTGTGTACAATTGCGATTTTGTGTTCATCACACAATGGAGCAGGAGTGAGTGACTTCATGTGGCGACGGGCTGAGTGGAGATGCTCTCTTTTATTTTGATTTGCCCATTGGATTGTTGACCAAGGTGTCGAGGGTCGCTGTGCACACACTTAACACAGAAAGATTACTGCTGCTAGGACCCATCATGTATGATCCCACTGGGTAACATCCCATGATCATACAAAAGTTCATCTTGTGTATAAGACCTTGTTGGGGGAAGATCAACTGCATTAGATTCAGCTGACTACTAGTATTCCTTATGATACACCAGTTTATGCAGAGGTCAGATTTATCATGATTACTCTGAATGCAACTAATTAAAACAACTTATTTGAAAATTGCACAGAATATCCCTTGAAGCAAAACACTGTCAGCCTGAGGAGGCCTCATTTATCATGACATTCCACTGTGAATTCCCAAACAAGGCTGCACACCTCCTCCACTAAGCCGTCATGTTTTCATACTCTGTGAATTATGTATTATCACAGGAAGAGCCATTATAAGCAAGTTCTACTGGTAAATGACTTGTCAGCAGTAGAACACAAAGATGGCCCTCGGGAAACATAGAACTGATGTGTCTAATCAAAGCTAATCCTTACTGGAGCACCAAATTAACCTCCAAGGTTTCTAATGTTGTAGTCAATCCTGAACACTTAGCTGTAGCATCTTACCCTCTAGGTCACGATCACAAGATGCCCTAACCCCTCTTCCACCACACATGCCCATATACAGCTAGATCATATAGATGTGCCCAGAATTGCTTCCTACCAAATCTCAGCAGCATGGGTGTATTTCCAAGAACCAGGACTTGGCCATGTCTTGTCCTTCCTAACCTGCTCAATCTATGGATCATATGTACAGTTACACTGATCATCTCATAAGCAACTGGATATGGACATATCTGGAGGGTCTGGATGTGCCATCCAGAGAATGAAGCTAAAAACAGAAAGTACTAAAGGAACCCTAGATAGCGTAGTATGTTGCGAAAAGTAGGACAATTGTGGTACAAGTAAGTACTCACTTCAGGTTGCCACAGCAGCAACCAAGGTGATGCACCTGTGGAAAAATTAGGTCGGTCTCCATTCAGAAAATTGGTTATCCCAGGAAAAAGCAACCTAATAATACTAAAACCTAGTTCTTACAGTCACTGTCCCCTGTGAGGGTGCGCATATAAGTGGTGGGAAGAGGCACCCTAGGTATGATGAAAAAATGTAGATCGTTTAAAATGAAAAACCTAAAAGAAGTCACCGAGAGCACCGAAGTTAAAGTAAAAGTTCATTGGGAACACTATGAATAACGTGTTTCATGGGCTAAATCCCGCCTCATCAGGTCAAAAGGAGTATATTCCAAATATGTTAAGCATCAAAACCTCCTTGAAGAAAAAACAGGCAATCCTTATCAAATGGTCTCAGTGCAGTAACTACTGTAACAAGCTGAATTACACAGACATACTGATGTGTGCTCTGTATGTGATCACTACAATAATTACCTAGCAGTGCTATCAGCTGTTAGGGCCAGATCACACTGGGTGGCTTTTCAAGCATGTTTCAGGGTTTTGCCGATTGCCAGCGATCAACAAAGCACTGCGACAATGTATCTCCTATGAGACTATTTTTAGTGCAGCACTTGAAATTTGTAAACATCACAAACGCGCTGCAAGTAGCATTTTGGGAGCAATCGTGATGCGATTCTCATTCCCTGAACAATTATAAAGAGAAAAAAAAAAAAAAAAAATCGCAATTTCTAGGCAATGGAGATTGCATTTTGGGATTATTAGTGTGAATGGGGCCTTAGAGGTATTGAAGCGATCCTTCAACTGCTGCCAACACATCCCCAATGTAGAATCTTCCTCCTCTCTGTCCACTAAAGCGGTCACAGTATTGAAACTACTGGGAGGGAGAAGGCGCCACAAAAAAAGGAAGGGGCAAAGCCAATGTCAAACAAAAGGTTTATTATTCATCAGACTATCAATGATAACGCGTTTCACGGAACACAATCCGCTTCCTCAGATCAAATACAAAGCAGTGTTTTTATACTGTAGACAGTAAGTTCGGAGCGCCTAAAAGTATTGAAACTAGGTAGTGCAGGGAAGAAAAGAATCCTGTGAATATCTAGTTCCTGCTTTATGCAGACTTTTGAAAAAGACAACGGCAGAGAGATTAAAATTCTGGTAGGCCTGGGACCCACTAGCAGAGATTTTGTAAGCGCTAGTGATTTGAAAAGCTCTTGCTAATGTAATGCTATGGGGGATTTTTAAATTCCATCCCTCAAGTGGGATCACACCCATAGCATTACATTAGCAAGAGCTTTCAAAATCAGCAGTGCTTACAAACGGCTTAGAAAAGTGCCGCTAGTGGGTTCCAGGCCTTACACTGATTTTTTACGGTTCCCAGTAAGTTTTTACTAGACAGCTGCAAAATTTGGTATGGAGTTAGAAAATGGCCTGTGTGTTCTATAGATTTTCGTGCTTCAGTGGAGGTACTCTTTAAATCACATGCATGACAATAGTCATAAAAATTTAATTCAAGACAATTATGGGCACTTAAGCACAAATACTAAAGCGCATTACAGAACGCATAGCAATAAACCATATGTCAATTACTAAAAGAAATATTACCTCGTTAACTATTGACACTTCTCTTACCGATGTAGAAGACCATTATAATGAAAAAACCTTAAATGACCAAGGGTTAAACATTCTTCATTACTTTTAAGTATGATAAGCAATTGCATTTATTGATGCAACGGTCTGCAGGGGATACAAGTGTCCCTCCATTAAACAAACACCTACTCATTTCTGAAAGGGTTGAAAGGTTAACAGACCAGAAGACAAATCTATAACCCCATATTTTAGTCCAATTGCCTTCCTCTCTCCTCATTAAAAATCCCTACACTGGCAGAGTGAGATATGGGCGGGAAGGGGGGTTAAGGTGCCCAGAACATTAAGTTCACTCACTGATCCGTAGACCACAAAGAGGACCTGCAGATAGCCATTGATTACTTGCATGGCAATAACGTGGCATGACATTCACAATAGGTCAGCCCTACTTATTGCTTTCATTGTTGGATGGGGTGCTTAATTTACAGCATCACCGTTCTGAAGACACCTTTCAAATTAAAAGGTCTCGTTCCTTGATGTTCTGGAATTAACAAGTGCTTACCATTCTCCACCATCTACTAAACACCATCAGTGCTCAGTATTTAGACTTTTACTAGTTTCGTTAACAAGCCTTTCTGCATGCCAACATTTCTTTTAAAGAAATGGACCGATTCCTGGAGTTCTGATGAAAAATGGCAAAACTCATTTTAAATAGGAGTAGATTTTACGAGACAAGCCACAATACTGTATATTCAAACTGCAGATTTCAGAACTAGTTCATACAACATTTGTAGCCAGTAAACAACATTAACCACTTTACCCTCAGCAGTGCGTATTTCTCCGTCCCTTTTTCCATCCTTTCACCCCCAGGGACTGAGAGATCCGCACCTCTCGCCGCTCCCGCCCGCTCGTCCCCGCGCTCGTGCACGCTGCCGCCCGCTTGGAGATCAATGAACGGGAAAAACATTTCCCGTTCGTTAATCTAAGCCCCCTGGATTGGTCAGCTGCTTCGACCAGAAGCAGCGATCATTGTGAGAAAAAAAAACAGTTTCCCAGCCTCCTAACCCTTCCTGCAAGCGTACTTCCTGTACGCTTGCAGGTCACATAAACAAAAACTTACTGTGGTCATCTTGTGGCCAAATAGTAAAACTACACCCTAAAGCATTTTTCATATACAAATATATTAGTTATACACTAAAAATTAACTCATTACCTCCCACACTCCCCAATTTATTTTTTTGTAATTAAACAAAAAATTACAATGAAAAAAAAATACATAAATAGTTACCTTAGGGACTGAACTTTTTAAATATTTATGTCAAGAGGGTATAACACTGTTACTTTAAAAACTATGGGCTTGTAATTAGGGATGGACGCAAAACTGAAAAAAAATGCACCTTTATTTCCAAATAAAATATTGGCGCCAAACATTGTGATAGGGACATCATTTAAATGGTTTTATAACCGGGACAAAAGGGCAAATAAATTTCATGGGTTTTAATTACAGTAGCATGCATTTTTTTAAAAACTATAAATGCCAAAAACTGAAAAATAAAAAAAATTTCCCACATTTTTTCCTATTTTCCCATTAAAACACATTTAGAATTCAGGGTCTTCGGCTGGGCTCATCTCCATATCCAACCACATGACCTTTAGTCATCCCTTAACCTCCTTGCCGGTTTTCCCGACCTGAGCTCGGGGTAGAAAAAAGCAGCTGCTATCGGTGATCCCGAGCTCAGGTCGGGGTATGCATTGCAGAGCTTTACCTTTAGTTGTGGAGTCCCGCGCGCGATCTCGCTGCGCAGCGGGACTCCAGCCTCTCTCCCCGGCAGTGTGGGGTCTTTCCCTGGCCGCCGGGATCCCCATGTCCCCGCTATTCTTCCGGGGACCCGGCAGCCAGTTGGAGCAGCGCAGCCGTGGTGGTGGCAGCAGAGCGGTGGTGGCAGCGTGACGTCATCGGGGGCGGGGCTAACATTGAAAACGAGCTTCTCTATATTAGAGAAATATAGAGAAGTTCGTTTATATGTATATTAGCGCCATCTTGTGGGCAAAGAGAAAACTGCAGCCCAGGAGCCCAGGAAGGTAATTTTTTTTTTATTTTGCTGCACATCTCCCTGCCAGAATGATTTTTCTCAGGTTTTAGGGTCTGAAAGAGTGAAAAAAAAATTGCACCGCTTTTAGACCCTAAAATCTGGAAAGAATCAGACCGCCAAGGAGGTTAATTGAGGTCCTCTCTCTCTTTTTTGGTGATAATGAGTATAATACTTTTCAAGGCAATACGTGTGGCTGGTGTACGTTCTTTGACATCATCCGTATGTAATGGTTTTATACTTACCTGTCCCCCATATAGCTTTGAGACTAGTAGTGTTTACTTTTTAGCAGTAGTCGCCCTACTATATCTACACTACGCCAATATGGATTAGGTAACTGGTTAATATACTAGCATTATCTCCTTTTATAATCTGGAATTAATCTTACTCTGTAAGCGATACCGTTGGTTTCTCAGCTCGGGCTTACCGCCAGGAAGGTTAATCTGCAACAGTTAAGGAATGGATTTGCACTTTTCTTCACTGTAGTGTAGCTCTAGAAATCCACGCTAAACTGTCACTATTACATAGGCTTTGGGAAGTTTCTTACTGTCATGCAGAACTGTTCTTCTGCTGGTTAGAACAGTTTTAGAAGAAAAAACTGTCGGTAATGCTTTGATAAATCTGGCCCATTGTTCTTTGACAGGCAAAAGTTGTGTGGCTGTAATTCCTCATTAGTAAGTGTTACGCTATAGTTTGACTGGGTCGCAACTTGAGAGAAACTGTCACTTGCAAACCTTAAAGTGGACTCAAACCAAACTTTAATTCAAAATATTTAGTTGCACCACACATACAAAGAAAAATAAACACTCCTTTAAGCCTATGAGCATTTCAGTGCATGCTTTTCATCTCTCTTTTCATAACTAGGGTTATACAGGTGGCAGCCATTAGCAATTTCTTCTTTGCCGGACACCTTCTACTCCACCAGTTTGCCGGATTCTGTCCCGGCAATATGAAAGGAAGGGAGGGGTTCCTCCAATAAATGTAAAATATTTTATATTTGTCATCATGCAGCCTAAAAAAGGCTGCTATTTATTATTATAATTTAGAAAATAGATTTTATTTCTGAAATCTTGTATTTTTAATTTTGGTCCACTTTATTGTTAACTCTTTCAGGCAGAGAAAGAAGAAATGGAACACAGCCTAGTTATTTGTATACTTAGCATTGTACATACACGTCTATCATATTATCTCATGTGACCTCGGGTACTCTTTAAAGGACAACTGAAGTGAGAAGTATGTGAAGGCTGCCATATTCATTTTCTTTTAAAACAATACCAGTTTCCTGGCAGCCCTGCTGATCTATTTGGATGCAGTAACACCAGAAAAAAAGCACACAGCTAATCTTGTCAGCAATAATGTCAGAAACATCTGCTCTGCATATGCTTGTTCAGGGTCTATGGCTAAAAGTATTAGAGGCAGATGATCAGCATGACAGCCAGGCAACTGGTATTGCTTAAAAGGAAATAAATATGGCAGCCTCCATATCTCTCCTGCTACAGTTGCCCTTTAAGACCACAGTAGGTTGTTCACATATGCTCCATTCTGCTGCAATAGATTAATACAGCAGATTTATACTTGTGCATAAACCCAGTCACAACCTATGAATATGAACTTATCTTTAAGTGGCTGTATCGTGTAATGGTTAAGGGCTCTGCCTCTGACACAGGAGACCTGGGTTTAAATCTCGGCTCCTCCTGTTCAGTAAGCCTGCACCTATTCAGCAAGGAATCCTTGGGCTAGACTCACTAACACTGCTACTGCTCACTGAGTGTGCCCTAGTGGCTGCAGCTCAAGTGCATTTAGTCCGCCATTATTTGTCTCGTCATGCATATGTCCAATGCACAGAACTATACAGCGCTCAGTTCTCAATCTCCTATAGGGCTACTGACTATAAACAGAGACAAGTCCTAGTCACAATTAAAATCCAGAGAAATAGTCGCGCCAGTAGTCCATACACGATCAATCCAAGTTGTGAAACCTTAAAAATAAAAGCCCAGGCCGCATGTAGCTCAATGATCAATCTGCGTCAGGGGCTGCTGATGAGTCACAATCGTGACGAAACACGTAGGGCGGAGCTTGGAGGATGCATGCAGATCGACCATTAAGCTACATGTGGCCTGGGCATGTGAGAGGTGACCGGCGCCGGTGGAGTGGTATTGTGATATGCAAATGTGCAAGCGTGTTTTATGTATGCAGTTCTAACTTTTGGGCCGTTGGGAGCCTTATGAAATGGTTTTATACGATGAAGAGTGTTCTTGGTGTTTGTAGGTACAGACGGAACGGATTTGTGGATATGCAATAGTGAAAGAAGCGATGTGGGGAGCGGGGGCATAAAGGGGGTGTGTGATCCCGTCCTATGGTGATAGTCTTTTCCTCACGCAGTGTGTGCAAGCACAAGGGTGTACTGTATTGAGACAATACTCACTATGAGAAGATCCGTTCTGTTGTACTTTTATTTTTAAGGTTTCTAGACTGCAGATGCACTGCCATGCATTGGGCCCAACGGAGTGGGGTGCCAGAGACACACAGCGTTCTGCTGACATATATACATGAACCTGGTCTTGGGCCCATGTTCTCCCCAGGATCTTTTAGCCGGGTGCTGCGCCCAGCTAGTTTTGGTGAGCACCCGGCTGCCATCGAAGCAAAACAACCCTGATCAACCATCATCCCCTACCCTGTAATTAAATGAGAGGGCTTATACAGGCAGTGGTGTACGGCATTTACTACACTCCACCTCTGCAGTTGAAGCACAGTTCATATTTGTTGCATGCAATGTCTGACATGAAATTTAGCTCAACTGCCACAACAAATGTGTGGAAAAACCTAGCAAAGCCATTGATTGGTATGTGGATGGATTGGGGTTTACGGGCAATGCAAAGCTGATGCATTATGAGTTCAGATCCGACCAATAACTGCTGCAGCAGGTAGCTGGATAGAAGTTAAACAAAATTCAATGCTGGTTTGCCTATTTCACAATCATTAGATTGTAAGCCTATTTGGCAGGGGTCTCTTCCCTGACACCATATTGACTCAATGACACCCACACCATATGGACTCTGACTCATCTGCTTTATCGCTGCATTGTTACATGACTTTTTTTGTGTTCTATTGTGTAATGCTATAATGTCCCTGTGCAATATTGTCTACTGTTGTATGTTCTACCCTAGTGCTTTTAAAGTTAATAACATATACAACCAAATATAATAGTAAACGTACAAATGCTAGACAGTGGAAGGCAACTGGCTGGGGTGAATGAGAAGTGCTATGTCAGAAACCCAGTTAAAAAAAAACAAAAAAAAAAAAAACCCCTAAAACAATGTGCGTTAAATGGGGAATCTAACTGAATTTTTGAATTACGTTAGAAATATTTATCACGCCGCTTGTAAATATTTGAAAAAAAATGAAGCAGGCATGAATTCAGTTAAATGGAATGCAACAATGTATAAATTACAGACAATTTTAATAAAAGCTAAGACAAAAAGACAACTTGTTAAGTTTTTGAATTAATTGCAAATGCGACTGGACCGTCACAAAAATCTTATTAAAAAAGCGATCAGATCTTACACCTGTGATAACACATTAATTATGGCAATAAGCGATGAGGCCTGGAGATGCCTTCCAAGAACAATCCTTCTCACTCGGCGAGAAAAGGAACAGCTGTTCCGTGGTGGATCAGATCACAGCGCTAGCTAGGACGGCACAATTAGAACTAAGTGATGTAGATCATCAATGCTAGACTGAAGCAGCATCTGTGAATATGGGCTCGTATTAAGGCCGCACTGCAGTAATTGTAAGCATTTTGTCAGGCAAGTTGCTGAGCATGCGAGACTGCTTACAAAGCCTCAGCAACCACCATCCTGAGACTGATGCGTATCACACTTCTTAGAATGGATCATTAATGCGGTCTGCTGTGCTAAGCAAATACTACGACTAAACTGCTAATCCAATTCTCTTACACTGATATTAACTAGTCTCTTGCTCTACATTGTTTTGACATCGTTTAAATACATATCTATATAGACAACACACTGCATGTGGCTTTTACAGAAACCAAACATTTTTTTTTTACATTTTGCTTGGAAACCCTCATCAGGGAAAGGTTAAAGAGGGAAAGAGCAAAAAAGTAAATCAATACATTGCAAACTGTGACATTAAAAAATATAAGAGAGATCAAGAAATGATTGATATTCTCCATGTTATTTGTTCATATTGTTTGATCCACAATCAGCCTGCACATCATCTTTACTACTGGCAGACAAAAAAAATAGACAACACCAACTGCCATTATCTATAACCCCACCCACTAACATTGCAATAGGCTAAAAGGTTGTGTTTTTTTTTATAGGCATAAATATGCACAGAGGGAGTACTGGTTGCTTGGCAGTTGGAAAACGCTGTTATTTCCCACAATGCAACAAGGTTCACAGTCAGGAAACTGTCCTGACATCAAAATGTGGGAGAGGTTTAAATACAATATCAGCCATACCAACCCCCCCTGATCTATTCAAGAAAAGGGAAAGACTTTTGATAGGAAAGGGGTTGTCAGTTACGGATTGGGATGAATGTCAATCCTTGGTTACAGTTCCTATTTAAGCAGTTTGTCCCCTAATATACCGTAAGATTAGAAATCTCCTTTTCTAACCAACAAATCCTGGCATGTTTCTAACCAGCTAATCCTGGCATGTTCTTGGTTGTAACCGTCATATTGCATAAAGAGGAATTTTAAATGGAGGACTAGAGATCGATTAAGTATACAAAACATTAACATTAAAGAGGAACTCCAGTGAAAATAATGTAGTAAAAAAAGTGCTTCATTTTTTACCATAATTATGTATAAATGATTTAGTCAGTGTTTGCTCATTGTAAAATCTTTCCTCTCCCAGATTCACATTCTGACATTTATTACATGGAGACATTGTTACTGTGGGCAGGTTATTTAGCTGTTTCTAGCTGCTCTGGCTGTTAGACAGCTAATAACAGCTGTTTCCTGTCTCTGAACATTGTTACATTGTGGCTGTTTGCCAGGAGTACCGCGGTCTTCAGAGGTTCTTGTGGGAGGGATTTCAGCACAAAATCAGTCACACAGCGCCCCCTGATGGTCTGTTTGTGAAAATCATTGTCTTTCTCATGTAAAATGGGGTATCAGCTACTGATTGGGAAAAAGTTCAATTCTTGGTTGGAGTTTCTCTTTAAGGCTGGTTTCACACCAGGACGTTGCGTTTTAGGGGACGTTATGGTCGCATAACGTGCCCCTAACGCAACGCCTGCTGCTCCCTGCTTTGGACATCAGAGAGAGCCGCGTTGTGCAGCTCACTCTGGTGTCCGTGATGCCGTGATGCGTACTCTTGTGCGCATGCGGCATCACGTGGTCCCGCCGGCCAATCGCTGCACAGAGCGGCCGCTTTAGGAAGTAAACACTGCACGCCATGTGCCTGGCCACTCTCCACTCCTTCCCAATGTTACTGAGCATGTGCAAGCAGTCTAACGCGGCTCTGCCGCTTAGGAAGTACTGCATGCAGTACGTTGTCTGGTGGCGCAGCGTTACTATGTAACGCAACGTGGGCACTGTGAACAGCCCATTGATTTTTCATTGCTGTGCGGTGGGGTGCGTTACAGGCTGCTCTAACGTGCGCCTGTAACGTCCCACTGTGAAACCAGCCTAACACTTTTTAAAGCGGAATATAACCCTGCATTTCAACTTTGCTCTAAAACATTATTTACAGTATATTATATGCAACCAGCATTTTTTTTTTTACTAGACCAGCATTGGAAGGGTTACACAGGGCTTTAAAGTTCCTGGAGATTTCTGCAGACGCATCCGAAGCTCAGATAGTTACATTTTGTTTACATAAATGTATCTAAGTGTTGAATGTGACTCATCTCTCTGACTGAGTTGGAGGACGGCCAAAGTGTGTAACATTCAACACTTCGATACATTTATGTAAACAAAATGTAACTATCTGAGCTTCGGATGCGTCTGCAGAAATCTCCAGGAACTTTAAAGCCCTGTGTAACCCTTCCAATGCTGGTCTAGTAAAAAAAAAAAATGCTGGTTGCATATAATATACTGTAAATAATGTTTTAGAGCAAAGTTGAAATGCAGGGTTATATTCCGCTTTAAATGGCCTAGTATTAAAAACTTTTTCATAGTCCCCTCACAAGTAATTTTTTTTAATTTAATCTCCATCCTTGCATGACAGCTATTTGCGAAGGGACTCATTTATATAGAAAACTGCTAATCTGCTGTAAAATACGAGCTCACAGGTAAAACTATGTGCACACACTGGTTTCAACTCATTCATGGCAGATTATCAAGACACCTCAGCCTAGTATCGTGATTCAAACCAGCATGTGCCCTCTGCAACCACCCGATGTCTACTAAGATCCAGCATGCTGGTTCTTTAGCGATGCCTGGGCACTGCATTTTACCATAGAGACGAGCAGTCTTTTCTAAAGCCCATTTCACCATACAGACCAGTAGTATTCCGTGAGCTCTTATTTTACCATAGTCTCTATGGTAACATAGGGGTTTAGAAAAGACTGCTTGTCACTATGGTAAGAGGGGGTCACAGAAGACGGCTAGTCTCTGTGGTAAGATAGAAGCTCACAGAAGACTACTAGTCTATGGTAAGATAGGAGCTCACAGTCACAGAAGACTGCTGGTCTATGGTAAGATATGAGTGCACAGAAAACTGCTAGTCTCTATGGTAAGATAAAGCTCACAGATGGCTGCTAGTCTATGGTAAGATAGAAACTCACAGATGGCTGCTAGTCTATGGCAAGATAAAAGCTAAAAGAATGCTGATAGTCTATGGTAAACTAGGAGCTCACAGAAGAGGGCAGTAACGCCAAATGATTTTTATGACTTAGATTGCCATAGCAACAGATAGGCCAAGCTATTAATATGCTTGAAGACATGTATTTCAGAAGAAAGCTCCAACCATCAACATTTGCAGACGTTCAAAACAATGACACGCCTTAATACAATTTTAAATGTCAAAGGCAAATGAGTGACATTTTTTAATGGCTGTTAATGTATTCATTTTCCAACTGATCCATGTGTAAACGGAAGGAGTGAATCTCAATTCAGAACACTCGGCTGACAAGTGACAGCTTGACAGTGTGCATTGTGTCTAACAGGCTGTGTTTAAGCGTCACAAAGAGAACAGGAAGGGTCTTTTTTAAGCTTTTATGGTTTTAAATGTTAAATCTTGTCAGTGTGCTCCTTGATGGGTAAATTAGCACAATTTGGTAGAAAGGAGGGTCTGGGATGAGTTACTGCTCTCACTTTAAATTTAAAGTGAACTTTGGAAAAAAAAAAAAAAACCCACATAAATGTGGCGAAGATGATGGCAATGACATTTACTTAAAACGAACACAAGCCGAAGCTCAGGTTCCGAATTAATAATTACCCTGCAGAGAGGGAAGCCTCAGGATCACTTTAAGGCTTCCCTCAATGGTTCGCAGTGCCCCTGTTGCTGAGTGCGGAGCCCCTCCTCATTGTGGCCGTGTGGCTCCTCTCAGTCGGCTAGTGTGTGGCCATGAATGCAGAAAAGGAGCCACGCGGCCCGATAGGAGTAGTGACAATGCATTGTCACTTATCTTCAGAGGTGGGGGCTGTGCTCAGCGATGGGGGACAGCAGACCACCGAGGGAATCCTTAATAAGATCCTGAGGTTTCCCTCTCTTTAGGCAAGTATCTGATTTTGTGTACCCACGCTTCAGCTCAGGTACACTGTAAAGGCAAGTTCAACTTTTTAGGGGATGTATAAAAGTGGAACCGTATTGACAAGGACAGTAGAATACAGTAAATTATTCAGGATTCCCACTTTTACTTAAACAGCCTAGTTTCGGTATTAGAAACACTTCCTAAAGCTCTATATAGTGCTAGATATTGGTTTGGAGCCCCTCCCCTTCCACTGATGCTTAGTCTTGACTCTTATGTAGAATTCCCTCCTCCACCATTCTAGGATATCAGGTACATTTTCTAATGTAAACGAAAATTCCGCTGAGGTCACCTGCTAGTACTAAAAAAAAACAACAGAAAGCAAATAAGGTAAAAGAAAAAAAATTTACAATGGGAAAACGCTGACTAAATAACATTTGTAAATGAATATCCAGGATTGCTCTTCAGATGAATTCCGAATGGATTTCATTCAGAATTCATCCTGATAATTAGAGCACCTCAATGGGTGGGTGAGGGAGGGTTAAACTTACCCAGCAGCAGTCTTCTTTAATCCACCCCACAGTGACTACCACTGCTTCCTCCTTCCGGGTTGAAGGAGGAAGAGTGGAAGTCACATGACGCGGCCCGGGACGCGCCGTGGGACGGATTAAAGAAGACGGCTGCTGGGTAAATTTAACCCTCTCTCACCCACCCACTCAGGTGCTCTAATTATCAGGATGAATTCCGAATAAAACCCATTTGGAATTCATCCGGAGAGCGTCCCTGTGAATATCATAAAAAAGGCAATTTTATTCATCATGTTTTGTTTACACTCCCTCTTTAAAGTTAACCTGAACTCGTGCACAGGACAGAAGGAAAACCTATAGAAATGCACCCTGTATGCATTTAGCGAGTTTACCATCTCTAATTCCCTTTTATCTGTGACTAAGCACAAGTTGTGATTTGATTCCTCAGCTGTGTCAGCTGACTGCCACATAAGTAGATCTCGAGTGCGATAGCACCAGTGGATGATGACATGCTGTGATCTCCCCTGGAGTATACAGGGAATTAAACCAAATAAGTGGTCAGGATCCGCACCGTCTAAAAATCTTCTAAAAAAGCATAAAAAACAAAGTGCGCTGGGTCGCCATGACGCACAGAGTTTCAGAACATGGTTCTTTCCTGAGATGGTATCAAAGACTCACTTTGATGCCATCTGAGGAAAGAACCATGTTCTGAAACACTGTGCGTCATGGCGACCCGGCACACTGTCTTTTATGCTTTTTTACTGAGCTATAAATAAATAGAAGATTTTTAGACAGTGCGGATCCTGACATCTTATTCACCTGACTGCCATGGCAGAGAGGTAATTGGTACACACTAAATGTCAACAATATGTCTCCTTCCATGAAAGCAGGAAGTAGAGACACTGCACATTTATAGCAGGATGTGTATCAGCTGTAAGGAAGAAATGTTCTGTAAAGGTTATTATGCTGTTGCGTATCTTTCAGGGCCCTTTTCCACCAGCGCGTTTGCGCTGGCTGAATCGCAAAACCGCAAACCGCTAGCGATTTTACAATCGCTACGGTTTGCTTTTTAACATAGAAATCGCGGTAGGTCATTTCCACTACCGCGATTCGCTTTTGTCGGGAACGCGAACGCGCGGCGGAGCGATAATTGCCGCGATTTTGCTATGCAGTGCATAGCATAGCAAAATCGCGGCCGCAAACGTCGGGGGAATCGCCGGTTTTGCGATTCAGCAATCGCTAGCGTTCAGCGTGAACGCTAGCGATTGCAGGTGGAGCAGACCAGAAGTTCTGAGTTCAGGTGCGCTTTAAGTAAGCATTCAAAGAGACACCATTTAAATATACTGTTGATCATGCTTTCCAGTACAACTAACTGAATAGTATATTATTATATATAGTATAATAGTATATTAGTATAATAGTATATTATTATAAATAGTTGATTATGAAACAAATGTACGGCTAGTGAAGCAACTTTCGTTTCACAAAATGCACAGTTTATGACTTGAAATCATGTATCATGTGGACTTCTTCATTCCAGAAAACAAGTTTCAGTTTCATGCACATGGCTTTTAACTTGTGGGTAGGTTTGGGGTTTCTTATCTATTTTGGAGCAATAAAATATATTTTTCTGTCTCTCTTTGAATGCTGACACCACAAAGTGCCCTAAAAGTGCCTCATCTATTGGTTATTTTTACATTTCTTACTTTGATAAGGGCTGTATACCAGCCATGCACAGAAAAAGACTTTTGGGAAGCACTTTATAACCCAAATCTTTATTATAAAATTCCACTTCTGTTGCAAAATTGTGGTGATCACAGATCCATGCTGCACAAGCATTTTAGTTATTAAAAAGGATTTTAACATTTCAGTTTGCAGCCAGATAAAAAAATCCAAAACTTACCAGTAACTTAATTCTCTTTTCTTTGCAACTTTGACACCGTCCAGAAACTCCAAATTAGCTACAGGAGCAAATAGCTGCACTAACAGTAGCCTCTTAAAGCAGACCCGAACTCAGAACATCCTCTCTGCTCTAAAAATTAAGCATCTTCATAATAACCTTTAAAAAAAACATTTCTTTTTTTTTACACCTGATACGAATCCTGCAATAAACCCGCAGCGCGTCTACTTCCCGTTTCATGGAAGCTAACATAGGGTTAACATGTGTTTACAAATTAGCTGCTCTGCCGAATCAGCCAGCCGACACAGCTGAGAGATCAAATTACAGTTCTGATTAGTCCCAGATGAGCGGAATTAGACAGGATTAACTTTCTAAATACATACAGGATGCATTTCTCTAGGTTTCCCTTCTGACCTGTGAGAGAGATCAGGTCCACTTTGACTAAATTTTCATCTCCTGTAATAAACCACTGACCGGCCGCAAACACTGACAAAGCGGTTACCTAGTTTGTGTTAGAAACCTCCTGTAATGAGTAATGCTCAAAAAAAGAAAAAAAAACTGCACACGGAAGAATATAGGGAAAATGTGTGGCATTTGTCTGCTCAGGCAAACTATGATCAATCCATTATCAATTAAATAAGCTATCAGAACCGTGATTGCATGCGGTAGAAAGGTGTGCAGTTCCGCACTGAATTAGGACAACTCGCAGCAACTGTAGCAGCAAATCATAATACTCCAACCGGATTTCTGGCACAAATCTGACAGGAAGCTGAGTGGTTGGCTATGCTTGTACCACTATTGCTGAAAATCTAGCATCTTAAACTTGAATTGAAAGCGGCACAAACATCAGCAGATCGATCAAGATTACACTGGTTATTAAAGGGATTATTAAATACAGGTAATAAACAGCAGCTCTGCATACTGTTAATTACGGAAAGGTGTTCATTTTTCCATACCACTTTAAACATCGTGCTCCCAGATATTGATCCCGCTGATGCACAGCTAGTACAATTGAGCAGCGAGTGCTGAGGCTTGATTTAGAATCTCTGACCTTGTGTCCCATCCCCAGTTTTCAATTAAATGCACACTGTGTAATTAGAATGGGATAGCTGCCAAATCTCAGCAGTGTTTGTTATTCCATTTGCCAGAGACTGCACTGCAGCAGAAGAGAACTTCATACAGACAGAACAATGGCCATTTCCCTACTATGCAGATAAAACATGCACACCAACCAACATAACACAGCAATGTCTGGAAACTACATTCAGATCTCTCCATTTCTAAAGCAATTTACAGGTGTGATGGCGTGTATGTGATGTGAACAGAGCGATACGCTCAACCCTGCAGCAACTGCAGGGAATGGTAGAGATACAAAGCTACATACACATTTGCCCACGGCTGCCCTTGTTTAATCCTTAGCGGTAATCCTGAGTCAGGCTCGGAACGGAAAGCCACAGAACAGGGTAGAAAACCCGTGTCTGAGTGAGTTTCATGCAGGCACTGCTGCAGACCCCTCTGAGGTATGTTTTTCTTCTTGTTTTTAGGGTTTAAAAGCTTATGGAAAAATTGCATGGCTTTTAGACCCTAAATCTGGAAATAATCATAATGCCAGGATCCACCATGTCACGCATTGAGATGAAAGGAAGAGATACTCTCAATGCGTTTACCGTCAATTGTGTAAGCATAGGGTGGATTGAATTTTCCAAGATGCTGCATGTAGCTTCTAGCATCAGCTGCATTCACAGTTCCGAATCCCCCTAGAGGCTCAAGACGCGATGTGACGGCAAATCAATGGGGAAGGAGGCAAAGCGCTTTACTCCACGCTAGCAGAAACGTGACATCTGTGAAATGGGCCACCTGCAATTGCCTGTGTGAACCGGCTCTAATAATTGTAGGTGGGAATGGGCAGCAGCAAACAAGGGATTATGCTAGGTCCACACTACGCTAAATTGCAAAGTGTATAGTCACAGTGGATCAAATATATGATCTGCTGAATGCATCCATTTTCCTTTTTCCATTGTCCATTGTACCATATGGTCTGATCGTAGACCACAAGGGAGACTTAAAGGGAACCAGAGGTGAGAGAGATATGGAGGCTGCCATATTTATTTCCTTGTAAACAATGCCTGTTGCCAGGCAGCCTTGTTGATCATCTGGCATAAATCATGTGAGTCAAAACCCTGGAAAAAGCATATGGCTAATCCAGTAAAACCTGAGTCACCTGAGTCAGAGTACCTAATCTGCATGATTGTTCAGGGTCTCTGGCTAAAAGTATTAGAGACACAGGATCAGCAGGACTGCCAGGCAATTGTATTATTAATGCTTTATAAAGCGCCAACATATTCCGTGGCGCTGAACAAAGTAAAAAACAAACAGGGGTTACATAATACAGACAATGGTGTGCACCCATATACAAGATACATAATTAGTAACAAAATACAAAAAAATGATACAAAATACAGAATACAAAATATAGAATGGATAATGACAGTGATAAATGTAACATGATGAATAAAATGTATAATGATATCCAGGACACAAAAGGGGGAGAGAGCCCTGCCCTTGCGAGCTTACAATCTAAAGGGAATGAGGGGAAACAAGAGGAGGGGTAGTATACCATAAAATATATAGAGGCAGTGTGTATAAAGACATGCTGCTGTCTATCTGCTGAGCAGCCCGTTGTGTTCCTTGTAGGGAGCAGGGGGGGATAGGACATTGTGGTCTATTTGTTGTTTCATGTGGGATAGGTGAAAAGGAGACCACGGATTTTGGGCAAACAAATCACTACGATTGACTGTTACTTTTGTCAATATTTACAGACAAAATGTATGCATACAAACAACTTTTAACATTCCGCATCATATTCTAGTGGTCACAGATATCACAAAGCACAGTACAATACAAAACATAAATAAATAAATGTAACGGACTAGATACATTCATAAACGGGGAAGGGGATGGAGTAGCTTGCACAACAGAGCTTCTAATATAAAGTCTGGTACACACCTTCAATTTTAATTGGCCAATAATTGACCAATTTTCCCACCTTTGTGGTAAGCGATTTTACCTTCACAATCTGCCCATAGTATTCAAAATTGGTTCACCCTCATACTACATGGAGGTGGTAGAGGCATAAAGGTGTGTACCAGGCTTTACATATAAGGAAAGTACATGTGCAGCTATATAGAGTGCCCAATAAAACATGGCATGCCATAATCTGTTATAGCAGCTACAGATAAGACCATTTCTTCAAAATATTTAAGAATCTCTCCTCCCCCCCCCCCCCCCTATTTCATCAAAAACATTTAATAAATGAACAAAAGTTCAGTGACATTTAGAATGACTGCATGTTTGGTAAACGGACAGACAAATATGTCACCAAGCAGAGCACTGGATGAGAAAATATCCAGTGAAGTCAATGATGGGTTTTATTGCAGCCTGTGATAAATCTGCACAGAGTGAAGGAAATGGGAGGTCAGGCAGGTCATATACTGCTTAAGTCTGGTGTCTTATGATAAGAGGGGACCTTCCTGCTAGACACAAGGTGTAAATCTGCCAGTGGTTGCAGGCATACTATACCATGCACACCGATAGACTACCTAATGTGTGCTGCTGCTCATCACATCCACCCTTCTATGACAAAACTTCTAGAATTCCACAGCTGACTTTAGACTTTAACAATGTGCTGTTGGGTAAATACATGAAATCTAGTGAAAACCTTAAAAAACAGGGCACATCGGATACTATTTATTTTCAATCAAACTAGAAAATGGATTATTGATCAGGCATGTCTGTTCTTAAAGGATAACCGAGTCGGGAATAAATGACAAAAGAGAGCTCTTACATGGTATCCATATGCTCTACAACAGAGTAACCAAGCAGCTTGGGGTGTCCCAAACCACTAGGAATGTATAGAGGGATAAAAGAGACCGAAAAAGACCTCCTACTAAAAAGCAATGCTTGGTGTGATTTGCCTTCTTAAAACAGAAGGAAACTTGCAATAATTCAGCAATAAGTTACCCACAATGCACCACTACCGAATATGCAAATTATCTGCTTTCGCCCCTGTAAGCCAGGCGAGCATCCAGAACCGCTGGCGTATAACAAGCCTATAGCTTTACATTTTACACAGCCACATCAACCCCACATATGCTCTACAGAACTGCAGCATCAGTTGTCCCCCGTGATGCTCTGTCCGTACGCAGTACCAGCTGCGACTACAAATGGTTAGTGACCAGTATGTCTAATATAGCTTCCCCCTACGGGCCCTTTCACACCCAAAAAAATTGCAAAAGGCAATGGCAAACTGGTTTTGCATTTAACATTTTGCGATTTTCACTATGTTGGCCTTAACCGTAACCGCAGGAAAAATGCAGAACTAGGATTGCCCTTTTAAATGCATGTAAATGCATTCAGTATCAATGCATTCCCACTATTCCAATTGTAACTTTATGTACATGCTTTGGAAAATCGCAAGCCTTTTCAAAAACAAAAACAGAATGTAGCCAGTGTGATGAGGCCCTAATTCATCCTTGAACATGGCAGCTAAGGCCACGTTCACATTATGAAACGCGGATGGCCGTGCGTTCGGAACGCAACGCATACGAACGCACGCCATCCATGTTTCTATGCGTTGCGTGGCTGATCCCATTCACTGAAGTGAATGGGTCAGCCATGCGTTTCTGCAAAAAATGTGTGCAGCAGGCGTTCCTGGACCGCACTGGTCCGGAACGCATGCAGTGTGAACATCAGACAGTGCAGTCTATGCACTGTCTGATGTCGTGTGTGTCAGCCTCCTGCATGCGTTCCCAAAACGTGCAGTGTGAACGGGGTATAACAGTCACAGGTATGAATATGGTACACATTATGAATCCTTGTTGGCATCACAATCAGGTGTTTTGGTATTCATACTTTTGTGATGTATAAAATTAATTTCAAGGCTCCAGTGTACATTCATAATTCACTACACACTACTTAGCAGCGAACCCAAACTACAACAATTTACGGCATGAGAGCAGCACATTCCAAGCAGAGGGAGAACATTATATTTAGGCTGCTTTGTAGTTCATAATCCTCAAACCACCTCTTATCTTTAAAGGACAACTGAAGTGAGAAGAATATGGAGGCTGCCATTTTTATTTACTTAAAAAAAAATACCAGTTGCCTGGCAGCCCTGCTGATCTATTTGGCTGCAGAAATGGTGTCTAAATAACACCAGAAACAAGCATACAGCTAATCTTGTCAGATCTGACAATAATGTCAGTAACACCTGATCTGCTGCATGCTTGTTCATGGTCTAAAAGTATTAGGGGCAAAGGATCCACAGGATAGCCAGGCAAATGGTATTGCTTAAAGAGAAGCTGTCAGCCATACTAGCTCAGAAAACCCCCCACATATAAGTAGATAAATACTTGCTCTACTTACATAACATATGTATTGCACTATCCACGTTTTGACTTTAGGGATTTTTCTACAGAATAAAAAGAAAATCCTTTTTAGCATTTCACATTTTTACTGTGGCTATTTTGAAGCCAATCCTGATGTCATATCCTCCCTTACTCTCCTCTGCCTGATTTGCCCACCCTTCACTATAGAAAGCGCATTGTCTCGGCATGAGAAATATTGGCCAATCAGAGAAGAACAGAGCTGTGGGAGTGGAAAACAGCAGGGAAAGAGGCTTCAGCCAATCAGGCTGCGTTAGTCAAGTCTGAGGGGAAGTAGAGAAGCAAAAAAGGACAGACCAGCATGCCCTGCAACTTCCTTTTTGTGTACCAATTTTTGTGTGTACCAAATACGAGTCATATAAACTGGTGAATGATCATTTATCAACAAGAAAAGTAATAGTGATTTTAACTTTTGGATTGCCTGGTTAGCATCCTTTTTACTTGTTTACCAGATAAAAATAAAGAATCGATTTTTGATTTTATACTCGACAGTTACACTTTGAAAGGAAATAAATATGACAGCCTCCATATGCCTCTCCCTTCAGTTGCCCTTTAAAATGTCAATACTATTCGGCGCCCCCTACAGGCCAGAAAAAGTAATCACCCGTTTCTGGAAAGGAGTGTGCAAACCACGCATGCCACAATGTGTTCCTCTCCCAGTTCTTATACTGCAACAAAATCTGCATTTTGTTTCCAACTGTATCTTTTAACTGAAAATGGTGTTAAATCCACAGCATAAAATGATCTAAATCCGTGAATCTGACTGGCTGAAGAGCTACGGTCCATAACCAGGAAACGTTTATCAGAGGAGACACCTTGGTCCCCAGCGGTTTAAGATGTGTTTTATGTACTTTTGTGCTCGTGTACTATTAATGGAAACCCGGGGACAAAGAAATACCCCAAAGTATAGGCAGATGTTCATTAAACTGGAAACTCCCAGACAGAGGGGATTTAATTACAGCGATCTTCATAAGGAATTACACTAAACAGGGAAGTGCATGTTCACCAGATCACAGCTCACACTGAAGTAATAAACAGGAATAGAACAAGACCTCATTACAAGGACAAGCAGTGGTGATAATCTGCGGTGCTCATTAGAGGTCACAACCCAGGAATGAGGCTCTATATTGCAATCAGGGTGCCTGTGCAAAGATTTATTTCCACTACATGTCACTTAATAAAACAGATGTCGTAGCTAACATAAGCAATACATATAATGCACGCTTTGCAGACTGCTCTGTAACAGATATAGCCAAATGTTCATACAAAAATTAAATAAAACCTGATATAATAAAATCAGATATGAACAGCTCTATAGACACAACCCATCTGGTGTCCTTTGTCAGCTAAATGCTACTCTTGCTGGAGCAATGAAAGGAATGCCTCACTTCTCAATCATACACCTATATTAGAGGGCACCTGAAGTGAGAGGGACATGGAAGCTGCCATATTTATCTCCTTTTAAAACAAAACCAGTTGCCTGGTGTCCTGCTGATCTTTCATGCATCAGTAGTGTCTGAATCACCCACCTGAAAAAGGCATGTGGCAAATCCAGTGAAATATCTAATCTGCGGTGCTTGTTCAGGGACTATGGCTGAAATTACTAGAGGTAGAGGATTAGCAGTGCAGCCAGGCAATTTGCATTATATAAAAGGAAATACATATGACAGCCTCCATAGCTCTCTAACTTCAGGTGTTCTTTTATCTTTTATTTATCTGGCCAGCAATACAAGTGAATACAGACGGTTCACTACTTATAAATGACTCCAGTTTTACAACCTTGCATACATACTAAATTGTCTTCCTATAAAAAAACAAAAAAATTTATCACAAAAAGTTTTTATTAAATGCAACAAGTGTATACAAATATAAGAACAAAAGGGGTACACATTTCTGCGTATGAGTATTTGTACACGCTTTAGAAACATGTGGCTGGATAGTGTGCTGGTTAAGGGCTTTGCCTTTGACATGGGAGACCAGGGTTTGAATCCTGGCTAGGTTAAGTATCTATTCAGTAGGGAATTCAAGACAAGACTCCCCAACACTGCAGGGTGGCCTCCTGAGCGCGTCCCAGTGGCTGCAGCTCTTGAGCTCAGGATCCAAAGATATATTTTTTGTTACAACAGTTTATACAATACTGTAACCTGTAAGTAGTTAAAAACAAAAGTACACAAAAAATTAGTTACAGTGAACCTAAAGCCTACCAAAAAAAATGAGATTAACTCACCTGGGGCTTCCCTCAGCCCCCTGCAGCTGATCGGTGCCCTCGCAGCTCCGGTCCGATGCTTCTGGACCCGCCGGCGACGACTGCCGGTTTGGCCGTCACCGGCCGACAGGCATGGGAAAGCGAGTGATTGTTCGCGTTCCCAGCCTGTATATCGCCCCCTATGCTGCTATTGGGCCAGGAGGTCGCAATAGCAGCATAGGGGGCGATATACAGGCTGGGAACGCGAACAATCACTCGCGTTCCCATGCCTGTCGGCCGGTGACGGCCAAACCGGAAGTGTTCGCCGGTGGGTCCTGGAACGTCAGAGCGGGGCTGCGAGGGCACCGATCGGCTGCAGGGGGCTGAGGGAAGCCCCAGGTGAGTTCATCTCAGTTTTTTTGGTAGGCTTTAGGTTCACTTTAAGGTGGCCACACACGATACAATAAAATGATCCGATTTTACAGCAATTCGATAAAACCGATCAGATCTCCTGAAAAAAAATCGAAAGCTTTTTTTCCCATTCGACTGAAAAATCCGATCGGATTTCCAGTTTTCTTCGATTTTCTATCGATCCGGAATGCCAGATATTTTTCTTCAATATTTCGAAAGATTGTATGGTGTGTGTTAGATTGTCAATTTATTAATATACACACCCTAGCAATTTTGTCAGTGTTTTCAATCAATTTTATCATAATTAGGGAAAAATTGAACATACGTGTGTGGTACATTGGTCATATTTTTTAAATGTTACAATCAGTGAGAAAAATTGATTGCAATTTTTAAATTGAGCAGATATTTAAAAAATTGAATGGTGTATGGCCACCTTTAGGCCTTGTTCCCATCATTTCGCGCAGATGGCTGTGCGGTTGGAACACAACATGTCCGATCGCACGCTATCTGCGCTACGATGCGCTGCGCTAGAGATCCCCATGCATTGCAGTGAATGGGAACTGTGCTGCGATTCCGGAAAATGCAGCAGCACGATAGCACATTGCACTGCTGTGGAGCACATATGATGGGAACGGTAGAAGGACTGTCCTTGCCCTTCTACCGTTCTTGCGTGTCGCACACTATGCGCGCTGCCAAAATGCGCACGGGCTGAACGAGCATAGTCTGAACGAGCCCTTACCCAAAAGCAAATCATTTGCTCATGTTTTACTATGTATAACACATTAACTCAAATTGCAAATAAAGCCTGGAATCCAATTTGAGCGCTTGTGATTTCTAAGCTATTGCTAATGTGATGTTATGGGTGATTCTTAGAAAATCACTTCGCTCGAGTGGGATCCCACACATACAGCATTACATTAGCAAAAGCTTTTCAAATGAAAATCGCTTAGAAAAGCACTGCTAGTGGGTCCCAGGCCTGAATTCAAAGACAGTCTCCCACAACAGAACAGGTTTGTAAGTAGGGAACCACCTGCACTGAGCTCCATGCATACTATAAAGCAGGGCTGTGGAATTGATACAACAATTATCAAACTCTAACCAGGGGCGTAACAATAGACCCTGCAAGGGATGCAGCTGCAGGGAGGCCCAGAAGCTTCAGGGGGCCCAATGGGGGGGGGGGGTTATTTTCCCTGTCTGAGAGACTAACAACTAAGGGCACGGAGAGAAAACATTCTCTGCTCTCTGCACAATTGTTCTAATGACTGCATCTGCTCAGCCACTGTTGAGGAATAACACAGTTTTGCAGACAGAGATTAGTAGACAGTCCGTATTCAGTGTGCAGCAGGCTCTAGTGTACAGCGCCCAGCCCTCAACCTGTCTACCCCTCTACCCCTCCCCTAGAGCTGTGTACTGTAGTGATGCTGGAAAAGACTGCAGAGCCAGTTCTGCTCCATCAGAGATGGACAGAGTGAGTGTAATAAGATGAGGCTGGGAGCATTTCCTGCACACCATGTGTGTCCGTATGTGTGAAAACATGCACGTTATCACAGAAGCTAATGTCATTGATAGAGAAAAATGTGTGCAGTGCTTTAATGCAGGGGGGTACAGTGATGTCTAATTACGCCCTTGACTCTAACCCCTCAGTTTATGAAACCACCGACTCAAAAGTACCCAAAAATTGCTCCAACTCAGATTCCTCAACTCTGACTCCATAGGCCTGCTATAAAGAAGTCAGAGGTTTATTACCTGCATTGAATAGCAAATATTTAACCGGTCGTTTTTTTTGCAAGCGTCTCTCTTGGTAAAGAGGTAAAAGAGAAACTCAGCATTCTAAACCAACTGAACCCGTCACTGGGGTAATAATAAGGTTGGCACAATTGCTTCAATTGGACTCTGCAAGGGCACATGTGGGTAAGTAAGAGCCTGAATGCTTGCATGATACAGGAAACCTGGACTAGATTTATAAATTTAAGTATATCTATTTTGTTAAAAGGATGCACCAGGAGGCGGAACATAGTTGAGGTTGGTATGCTTCGTTCATGAGCAGCAGCACCTGCGGCGATTGGATTTAGGGCTTATTCACACTACATGGCATGCTGTCAGTTATGACACAATGCACATTTGGCATGATTCACAAAAGGTTTTTTTTATCAGTTTTCCTAGGTTTTCACCTTCTCTATGTTACTTTTTTAAGCGGTCAATGAGCAAAACTATAATATAATAGGGGTCAGAAATGTAATATTGAAATGAAGATAATCAGGATCAACCTATTTTTAGTGATTATTTTGCTTGTAAATGTGCTGAAAGGTTATTTTTTATCAAATAGGTGATAAGTAATTTATGAGAAGGTTTGTAAATAGAGCCTATTGTGTGCAATCCGAATTGTAACATAAAAAAAGTCCATAAACTTTCAAGTTATAATTCACAATACAGAGCACATGTCCAGGAACATTTCAGCGGACTATGCACATGATTTCCCATCAGGCTGTGTTGTGAAACATTATATATATATATATATATATATATATATATATATATATATATATATATATATATATATATATATATATATTCAAAATTATGCATATTCATAATCCTCCGCAGCTGTCAGTGTAAACCGTGTGACTACAAGCACGGCAGTTGTACATAATCTAGATATACCGTAACAAGTTCTGTTAATAATTCATATGTATGCATTTCAAACATTTCAGGGGTATATTACATATTTTCATGAATCATGCTGAACCAACCATGTACAGTGCAGCCATCATATAATTGTGCTAGTCATTAAGCAGTAGGGCACAGTGATTCATGGAAATACAGGATGTAATGCATACACAAATATTAGTACGGGGGAAGGGGGAGGTGTTCAGATTTCAGCATTCCTCACAGAAGAAATAAACAGCATGGCTTTACTGTGACACAGCATTACAGTCCCACAGCTCACGGTGTCCGGCTAAAAATAATACGGCTATCCTCAAGGCATTTAGAGAGCTTGAAAAATTTGATTTGGATTGTGGCCTGCAGTAAAGCCATTATTAACTCCAACAGAGTCCCTGACAGGAACTGCAGAGCTGCTTCCAATCTGCACAAAACAACAGAGCCTGCTTTTATTAGCAGCACAAATACTTCATCACTGGCCCACAGGTTGTCAGGTCACTATATCATGTGCTCGGCAAAATATATAGACCGTCGCCTTATAGAGGAGGTGATGAATGAGTGGCAGGAATGGATTTAACTAGCCCTTTAATCTCCTTATTGAATATCATAATGGATTTTTAGTGTGTGCGGTTCCTTCCATGCATGGACAAAGAAGGACCTTGCTTAACCTCTCTCTGGCTGGACTATGACAGACACACGATTCGTCAAACTATCCAACAAAAATTAATGAGGAAAATGTTACGCTTAAGTGTGTCACCCCGGCATCTGGACAATAACACTCTCTGTATGAGCTACTCTATCATTTTCCTGTGCACCTATAAGGGTGTTGCATTATCCATCCATTTCACACACAGAGAACTTAAGCTATGCGCACTGTCTACAGCTGTACACAACAACAGTCTCCTCACACAAACACAGGACTTGCAGACATCAGGTTTATGTGTCCTTTCACACCAAAACAAGAATGTCAGGAAACTGCTTTATGAGAATAATGAGGCATATAACTACTCCGTGAGTTCCATTTGACAGACCGTGCTGGCGAGGCTCCTCTCAGGACCGCTACAAATATGTTGCTCACTTGGGTGGAAGTCTGGCTCCCTTGTGTACTGGAAGTACCAGGCGCAATGCAGGAATTTATGTGCAACTGGATGGCTACACTAATGGTTGTAATACAGTATTAAGACATGGATCAAATGGATTTCATCTAGTGGCGTTATTAAAGGACAACTGAAGTAAGGGGGGGATATGGTGGCCTGAAACACTGACGCAACAAAAATGTTGTATATGTCACTAGCCACTGTTGACCACAGATGAGAATACCTGAACACCTGTAAGGTGCAGTGTCTGAGGAGATCAGACATTTCTATGATCCTATACAATAAAATGCAAGTGTCTCTGCGTCATCAACTGAATGGTTGTTTGTCCCTTGCTTTTTTGTACTGAGCATGTGCGCAGCCAGGGCAGTTAGGACACAGGGCCGGATCTGACAGTTTGCTGTGTGTGGTTCACAGAGGTTCTCATTGCATTGTGGGAAATAACAGCTTTTTCCAACTGCCAAGCAAGCAGCTCCCTGTGTGCGTATACTTCAGACAGTGGTGGGGAACCAGCAAGCGGGACGCGTATGTGCGCGCATTGCGGGGGGTAGCGGCTGTGACCTAGCGCCTGTTAAAAAAGTGAAACCTTTTTTACTAGTATATAATAAAGACTCATCATTATGCTGATGTTGCAGCAATTAAACTCAGAATTTTGCTTTGGCTTCCAATAGCCTTACAGAATACTATCCAATTGTTTAATAATGCAATTAAATCAATCAAATTCCAGTGTAAATTTTCTCTGACTGCAAACTTCCTCTCTAATCTTAAAGAGGAACTCCAGTGAAAATAATGTAATAAAAAAGTGCTTCATTTTTACAATAATTATGTATAAATGATTTAGTCAGTGTTTGCCCAATGTAAAATCTTTTAAATCCTTGATTTACATTTATTAAATGGTGACATTTTTACTGTTGGCAGGTGATGTAGCTGCTGCATGCTTTTTTGGCAGTTGGAAACAGCTGGAAACAGCTATTTCCCACAATGCAGCAAGGTTCACAGACAGGAAACTGCCAAGAGTACGTACTCAGAATTTCTTTGTGGGAGGGGTTTCACTACAATATCAGCCATACAGCGCCCCCTGATGGTCTGTTTGTGAAAAGGAATAGATTTCTCATGTAAAAGGGGGTATCAGCTACTGATTGGGATAAAGTTTAATTCTTGGTCGGAGTTTCTCTTTAAGTTCACAAGGGCAGGGACCACCTCCTAGTGTTTCTTATTCTGCTTTTAAAAGTGTACCTGAGGCAAACCTCGGGTACAAAAAGAAATGCTTACTTAATAAGAGAGAAGCCTCTAGACCTTATAGATGCTCACGCCATCCACTGGTCCCCGTTGCACGAGCTCTGGATTACTGTGCAGGCATGGCCACACTGGTGACACAAGAGGAACGTGGCCCTGAGGTTAAAGGGAACCTAAACTGAGAGGGAAATGGATGTTTGATTTTAAACAATACCAGTTGCCTGGTAGTCCTGCTGATCTCTTTGGTTGCAATAGTGGCTGAATCACACACCTAAAAACAAGCATGCAGCTAATCCAGTCTAACTTCAGTCAGAGCACCTGATCTGCATGCTTGTTCAGGGGCTGTGGCTGAAAGTATTAGATACACAGGATAAGCAGGAGTCAGGCAACTGGTATTATTCTAAAAGGAAAAATCCATATCCTCAGTTTAGGTTCCCTTTATGGAGGTTCCCGGGCAGTGGCGGGAGAAACAGAGGACAGTATGGGAAGCTTATGGAGGATCAAGAGGCTTCCCTCACCTTAGGTAAGTATTTGCTTTGTGAATTTAATTAGGCCTCGGGTTCTTCCCATGTATTATGTTCCCCAATATTTTATTTTGTACTGTGTGCAGCGCTACTGAAGATGCTGACGCTTTATAAATTAAAATACCAGTAATTCGTTTCTTCCAAGAAAATCAGTCAGAGCAGTTGGAAAATGAAAATGTAATCATAGGACAGAATTACCAATTTTTTTTTTTTTTTAACACGATTTTCAATTTATCAGAATGAAAGTTAAAGCGTTCCTAAACCCAGGACTTCCTCTCTGCTCTAAAAGATGAGCAACAGCATAATAACCTTTACAGAAAAACATGTCTGTTACAGCCCACAGAACTCCTAAGAGATGGTGTAGAACTGTTACTTCCTGGTTTGCTGCAAGCACATACAGGGTTAAATTACTGTTTTTACATATAGCCTGTCTGCACACTACAGCACAGATCAGACAGTGGAGAGCTCAAATTACAGTGGCTAATTACTTCCAGATAAGGGAGAACTAGACTGGCTGTTATCTCTAAATAGTGTGGATTTCTCTGTGGTTTCCTTCTCTCCTGTGGAAGAGCCTAAGTCCTCTTGAAACTATGATTTAAAGGTAACCTTAAAGTTAACCGAGCATCATTTTTAACACCCAGGGCAGCTCTATAGCAAATTAAAAATGCATTCTAAAAATGTGGTTTATTATTAAAAGAAAAACTTTCAATTTACCTCATTTTTTTTTACATCTAAGGGTTAAAATAGCCACTTTGTCCGTCCATAAAGGACCTGCGGTCTCTGAGCAGGAGATTGTGGAACACAGATAAGAAATCACCTCATTAGACTTAACTTACCACAAACAAACCCCCATTGTACTTCAAACAGAAAACATCAGTTACAGTTGAAGAATTTCACACCTAGCCTGGACAATGCTAGTTGTAAAACAGCAAGGGGTTGAGCTTCTGAACAATGGCAGCCCTTGCAGCTATTTGAAGCCAGGAGCTGCTTAGTTCACTTTAACTGAGAGGGATATGGATGTTTCCTTTTAAACAATCCAGTTGCTTGTCAGTCCTGCTGATCTCTGGCTGCAGTAGTGGCTTTATCACACACCTGAAACAAGCATGCAGTTAATCCAGTCTGACTTCAGTCAAAGAACCTGATCTGTATGCTTGTTCAGGGGCTGTATTAGAGACACACGATCAGCAGGAGAGTCAGGCAACTGGTATTATTTTAAAAGGAAAAAAATCCATATTCTCCTCAGTTTAGGTTCCCTTTAAGCGTACAGATTGCTTGATGTATGGCCAGCATCATAGGGCAACCTAAATCACAAGGCTAAACAGAAAATTATACCAGAGACCCAAGTCTGTGCCCCTCTGACAAAATGTACAGAAATGCGCTGTGGTAAGGGTGCAGCACACACCGGTAGCTACAGTCATTTACCCAAACACCGCAGTAATCAATATAATAATGACTAGATGGATGTGCATCGACTACAGTTCTTATTTACACTCAGTATGAAATGGCAAACCAAGCAGTCTGATTGGAAAAGATGGTCTCGCTATAAATTACACCATAACACAGGGCTGTGAAACAAGCCTAACCAACATTGGTTTTATTTATGACTGGACGGCAGTGAGAGCCATCAGTACTGATAATTATGAGCTGTCATACAGGAGAAGCCCAGCCAAGTGTCATCCTGAATGAGACCTTTTGCCTTGCAGTTCCAGTACAAGAGATCTCTGGAGATTATGTTCTCTGATTACTTGCAATGATTTTTATGTACAGAGGACAGTAAATACAATTTACGGCACAACAGATGCTAAGTGCTGAAGCAGGCAATATTGGATAAGGCTTTCTCAGACTTTCTGCAGAACAAATACAACATTACAATCAGACACACGTGTGGGCTTATTTTTAGAAGGTAAACCATTCTGCTTGTATGTGTGAGTATTTATGCTTACTGCATACAGACATAATATTGCCCCCAAGCCAATGACAAGAGTAGACCACGAACAAGCACCAAATCGCATGGTTAGAAAGACAGTGCAGTCTATGCGCTTCTGATGTCTTGCCTAACCCACACACTGTGTGGATCGGCCTAACACAAACACCCTCTCCAGCAATGTATTTAACAATTAATTCTAGCAGACCCTTAAAGGGTAACTGAAGTAAGAGGTATACGAAGGCTGCCATATTTATTTCCTTTTAATCAATACCAGTTGCCTGGCAGCCCTGCTGGTCTATTTCTCTGCAGTAGTATCTGAATAACACTAGAAACAAGCATGCAGCTAGTCTTGTCAGATCTGACTTTAAAGTCTGTAACACCTGATCTGCTGCATGGTTGTTCAGGGGCTATGGCGAATAGTATTAGAGGCAGAGGATCAGCAGGGCTGCCAGGCAACTGGTATTGCTTAAGGCTGCTTTCACAGTGAGACGTTACAGGCGCACGTTAGTGCAGCCTGTAACGCAGCCCCACCGCACAGTAATGAAAAATCAATGGGCAGCTCACAGTGCCCACGTTGCGTTACATTGTAACATCCGTTGAGTGCTGCATGCTGTGCGTTATGCGCGGCTAAGCCGCGTTAGACTATGCACACATGCTCAGTAGTTTTGGGGAGGAGTGGAGAGCGGCAAGGCACATGGGTAATTAATATTCACTGCACGGTGTGACGTGCAGTGTTTACTTCCTGAAGCGGCCGCTCTGTGCGGCGATTGGCCGGGCGGGACCACGTGATGCCGCATGCGTCCAAGAGTATGCATCACGGCATCACGGACGCTAGAGTGAGGTGCACAACACGGCTCACTGACGTCCACATCAGAGAGCACCAGGCGTTGCGTTAGGGGCACGTTATGTGCCCTATAACATCCCCTAAATGCAACGTCCTGGTGTGTAAGTAGCCTAAAAGGAAATAAACATGGCAGCCTCCATATACCTCTCTTCAGTTCCCCTTTAAAAATTACTTCCCGAAGACAAATACACTGAGAAAGAGGTGTAAGCCAAGGTAGAGAGGGGAATCAGCCTCTTTGAGAACACCTAAACAGAGGGATATGGTGGCTGCCATATTTAATTCCTTTCAAAACAATACCAGTTGCTTGGCAGTCATACTGATCTCTAGGGCTGCAGTAGTGTCTGAATCACACACCTGAAACAAGCATGTGGAGAATCCAGTTAGGGCTGGTTCACACTCTGCTTTTTCAGCGTTTTGCTGATGGGCGGCGATCAGCAAGGTGCTGCTGCCAATATATCCCTATGGAGACATTTACACTGTAGCGTTTGCAGTTGAATGCAGCGTCTTTGTTGAAGATTGCGCTGTGATTCTCATTCTATTGAACGGGAATCACAAGCGCAAATCGCGCTGTACCCCGAGATTTTGCCCACTGAATCCCGATTGCAGACCTGAACACGATAATCGGGAAGCGGCGGGCAAGTGCCCAATGTCAGAGCGCCTGGTCTGCAGGCTGACAGGGGTGTCAAACTCAAATACAAAGTGGGATGAACTTGAACAATGGGACCAAGTTGTGGGCCAAATTCAATGTCTAGTGGCCACCTCCCTTTTCCTAAAAAGTTCTCGGATGTCTAATGTTCCCCTTCCCTCCCTTTACAGTTTCCTGGTGAGTAGCGTTTCCCCCCTTCCCATACAGTTCCGTGGTGTCTAGTGGCCTTATTCCCTCCCCTTTACAGTTTCCTGGTGAGTAGCGTTTCCCCCCTCCCCATACAGTTCCGTGGTGTCTAGTGGCCCTATCCCCTCCCCTTTACAGTTTCCTGGTGAGTAGCGTTTCCCTCTCCCCATACAGTTCCGTGGTGTCTAGTGGTCCTATTCCCTCCCCTATACAGTTCCCTGGTGTTTCTCCCTCCCTCATATGGCTTCCCTGGTGATCTAGGCCTCTACCTCCAATATAGCTTCCCTAGTAGTCTATAGTGGGTCAAACACTAGGCAAAGTGGGGAAACCACTTGTGGACCAAATAGGATGGCTCTATGGGCCAGAGGCCAGAGTTTGCGATGCGAGGTCTATGACGGAAAGTATTTGAGACAGAGGCTCAGCAGGACAGTCAGCAACCTGCATTGTTTAAAAGGAAATAAATACCATAGGTCGTCCTCCATATTCCTCTCAGTTCAAGTAAGCTTTTAACCAACTTACAGCTGCAAAACAGCATCCATCCATTCCTGATGGCCATAATCTCCAATATAAAGTAATTTCGTTGTGTTACACAATGACAAAGTGAATTGAATATAAGGTGAGCTGTATGAATATTGCTTTAGATTTTTGGATCTGCTGCAATGTCAGCGAAATGCGAATAGTTTCTATTTTATGTAGCCATTCCAAAGTATGCGCAGTCTATTTAGCTGACTTATATGAGAGTCTATAGAATCTGCAGCATAACATTTCCTCTATTGTAAATAAATGAGATACCTTGCAGGCCTGTGAAGGATGCACACAACATTTACAAAACATAAAACTGTTCAAATATTTACTGCATTGTAAAACAGAGGACAGAGCTGGTCCTATAATAAACAATAAATCTCCTGGGTTTACCAGCTACAAGGTATACATCTTCCAGCTAGTAAAAGGCCCAGCACACTGACACATTTGTCAATAGCATTCACACATAACAAATCACGCTCTGCAGCTGAAACCTTGTATAGTCCTAGCAACTCACTGGTGACACATAAGATATGCAAGCTCACATGCTGTGCAATGGCCCTAGATTATTGTAAAAATATACATGCAAGCGTGCGGAGGGTAATACATCAACAGCAAACAACCATACTATACTGGCCCACAGCAACATCACGCATCAGCCACAATAATGAGTACTGGTGCATAAGGAGACAAACAGGGAAACAAAGACATGGTCTTTGCGATCTTAGTCTACCCTAATGAGTTTTAAGGTGGCCACTAATGGTCCAATTTCTACCGGAAAATCGTTAGAGCGATCAGAAATTCTGAACGGATTGGCTGTAAATAATCTCAATTGATGGGCACAATCTATTACGATTATAAAAACATCGTCCAATTGGATTTTCATCAAACCAAAACCATTTGGATTTTCTTGTTGGCTGGGATGAATAGGAAGCAAAGATTGGTTCGTTGATAGTGTAATGAACGATTTTTTCTTCCGGTCAGAATTATCTGATCACTCAAATACTTTTTTGCAAGAAATGTGATAGTTAGTGGCCACTTTAAGGTTTAGTTCAAACAAGCTGGCTTGATCTGCATAAGAACGCCAGGACTCCAGAAGTTACCAGGGCTGTGGAGTCTGTACAAAAATCATCAGACTCAGTTTATGAAACCTCCAACTCCAGTTACCCAAAATATCTCCGACTCCTTAGTCCAATTCCTAATATTGCGCAGACTCAGACTTCTTGACTGACTACACAGCCCTGGCAGTTAGAGAACTATTCAGTCACTAGTGTGTAATCACAATGATGCAATAATGAATGCAGGGGTGTGTTTCTTTATGGAAAACAGCCCCCACAGCTGTCAGGGATATTTCACACTAGGAGCTGATCCGCAAGTTTTGACAGATCGATCCTAGGATGCGGTTAGAAAGGAAACGAAATTCTGTGACACTTTCAAGTTACCTTCCAGAGCGATACGTTGAAACACATCTGGGAGCTTTTAATCGTCCAGCACCTGCATTTTCCTGTTGGGTGAACTAGCGCCGCTGATCAGCGTCAAACTGCAACTTCCCAACTTCATAACGAGTGCATGAAATCAGATTCGTGCATGCGTTATCTAATGTAAAGAGCCCTCAGAGAAGCAGTTAGCAATCACATCTTAGTACATGAAAAGCTTCAATCCATCCTGCCATCTGTTGAAATGCCGGATTGGGAAAGTGAGTGGATTTGTGAGCTGGAACTAGATCTTGAAATAAACCTTTGGTGGCATAAACCACCAGCAGCTAATGAGCACCTCTGTCTATCTCCACACCTGGCCCAGAACTGCAGTAGCCAAAAGTGACCTTGCACTGAGAAGTGATGAAAGCAACGACTTAAAGTGAACCTCCAGACTAAAAATTGACTCAGCTGCACTGGAAAGGCCTGGTGTTTCTTTAACTGTTTCTCAGCATCAGAACTTTTTTTCTCTTATACAAGCCTCATTTTTAGCTGCACAGAAAAGAACTGCCCGGGCTTTTTTCCCCTAATGCTGTGCAAAGCATGATGGGATTTCTGATGTTGTTCTCGTTCTGCTGTTTTGGTGCAATTTTTTTTTTTAATTTTTAATTTGACATTTGAAGCCTAGCGCATGCAGCTGGGAGGGGTGATCAGGACACAGGACAGTTGGAACTGTGTCTCCTGCTCTCTGTCACCTCCTTTCAACCAAAAAGATGGCTGCCCCCATGACAAAGATGGCAAAGATTGCCTGTTCTTTTAAAACGGGGTGGGTAAGAGATTATATTACCTATCTATTCTAATTAACATAACTAATGCAACTTAATGACAGTATGTTTGTTTAGGCTGAAGTTCCCCCTTAAGCAATGCTTTTGGTTTAAAAGTCTGGGAATACAGAAACTGCTAAAAAAAATGGCTGCTCCCACTTTGCTTGGCTGGTGCATTACACAGATTCAAACACAAACCTAATTCAAAATCAATTCTAAGACAAATGCAAAGTGGCAGAACAAGACAGCCATAAAGCAGGAAGGTCTCAGCCTGTGAGGTAAGAAACTAAAGAACACTGACTCATCATTTTATACGCTCCATGAAGAGAACTACACTGACCTTCTGTGCTAGATAAATATGGAATGTCTAAGCTGAGACTTGCATGTCTAGATTTCTCCTCAGCTTGAAAATAGAGAACTGACTAGAAAGACAAGATCCAAGCATTTCATGAACAAGAAAACCGCACAGCACCACATGTGCACAAGTTCTCCTATACTTTAACTTCTGTGGTAACAATTCAACATTCAGGTGTGCTTTAAAGAGGAGCTGTTAGGTATAGGGTCTCGGAGAAAAAAACACATATCAGTAGCTAAAGATTGGCTGTACTTACATTACATATGCATTTCACTCTCCACGTTTGGATTTCACAGAATTTTTATATAGTATTTGCAGAGAATGATGCTCCTGACAGCTCATGGCAGGTTCCATGTTTGTCTGTCTCCTATGAAGCCAAATGTCTTGTCATGTCCTCCTGCTTCCTGATGATTCCACTCACACAAAAGATCCCTAATGGAAAACACTACTGTGCAGTGAATATTGATTAGCCATGTGGCTAGGAACAATAGCGGACTCCTGCAGTGTACTCTGCCAGGAGATTTTTCAGTGCTACACTGTTGTAACATGAGCCTGTACTTTCTCACTAGCAGCCGAGGGGAGGACCCAAGCAGCCCCAGAATGCTTTGCAGTATGGTATGCGGCCTGTCGTCCTTTTGAGAGCTTGGGTCTAACATCCTTGCAGTTCAGCACACATTAAAAGTAAGAGATTTTTAACTTCAGTATTGCCTTTTTGGCTTCCTTCTAAACTGTTTAACACAGGAGAATAGAGGTTTAAATTAGCTTTTGCAGCCTGACAGTTACTCTTTAAGACTATTCATTCCACCTGCCCCATTAGGTGCTGTTCCTGAGGTAACCAATACAATCTGCTGTATTGATACAGGCGGCTCTGACTGAGGAATTCAGCAGGGGGAGGAGCACTTCACAAATCATGCCTAGCCTTCACTGCTGCACAATCTGTAAAAGTGCTATCAAGCACTTCTTAATCTGTGACAGTTTAGGAATGGATTCAAACTTTTCTTAACTGTAGTGCAGTTCTAGAAATTCACGCTGAACTGCCGCTAATGAGTAGAATTTAAGAAGTTTATTATCATGCAGAACAGTTCCACCTGCTGGTTGGAACAGTTTAAGAAGAAAAAACGGTCGGTAATGCTTTGGTAAATCTGGCCCACAGAGCATTTCTCTCAGTTTTTCTTGTGCCCTGTGCAAGAGTTGTGCAGGTCCACTAAAAAAAAAAAAAAAAAAAAAGAGCCCCCCCCCCCCCCCCTCCAAAAAAACCCCTGAGAATTCATGCAACTGCAGTCCTGGACAACAAGCTATAGCAGTTTTCAGTTACATATGTGACATAAGTGACAGATCTGAGACAAAGGTGCACATGTAAGAATGGTCTGTGGCAAGTTTTCGTTGGATGGTCTGTGGTCTCTGAGCAGCTGAGGGGGAACATTGGCAAAACTGTTCTAGCAAACAGCTCCTGATTGGAGTCATTGCTCCTTATTGTGTGGCATCTCCAGATGTTTTGATTCCCAAGCCCATGCTATATGAAAGTTAGATGCAAAAATGTGCTTATAAGTCCTCATCATGAATGAGTATTTCTCTTTCGATTTTCATCTGTATAAAATATATGAATAATTAATGTGTTTTCTGAGTAGGCACATCCGACGGGTGGCATAGATAAAGTATAGTAAGTGGTGTGATCAGTTACCATGACAACCTGACAAGCTGCTATACAGCCAACATAGGAATGAATGGAAAAATTATCATACAGAAAATCAAAGAAAAAAAAAACTGCATGTGCTGCTAGTTTACATGGGTCTGTCACAGCCTGGTCATTAGACTCTGCCAAAGAACTTCTAATGGTTTTATCACTAAATACATTAATATCTTAACCTTAAGGGCCCTTGCACACTAGCTGCACAGCATTGTACTCCCACTGCATCTGCAAAAACATTTCCATTACTATTGCTCTGCAATTTTGACATGATTCTCAGGCACATAAATGTTAATGCATTTTTCAAATTGCAAACGCAGTGGAAAACCAATGCAGCACTGCTAATGGGCAAGGTATCTAAGAGTCACTGAGTACAGAAGTATAGGAGCTTCCTTTATTACATTTTCTTCTGAAGACCATCTAAGGTCGAATTAGAAAATTGACAGCTGAGCTAGCTCTATGAGTTTAGCACTGTCCCATATGTCTCATTTTGATGGCATAAAGATAGGTGGCTTAGCCCTGCCCACTGCTTGTTGCGCTTCTCCTAGCTTGGACTGTGGCTTCAGCACTGCCCTGTATGTCTCAGTAATGAACTCATGGCACTAGCCTTTGACTTCAGATGGACCTATAGCTTCAAAAAAGTGAGCTTGTCAAACATGTCTCTCCTACAAACAGATACTTGGAGTTCAAAAGTGCTGCTGCTGTCAAAAATCTATTTGATCTCCTCCAGCATAATTTTTATTTACTCTGCTTTATATCATTCAGATCTAATAGGATACAGAAAATTAACATATTTAGTGTGCTCAATGTAACAGTCTGAGAACTATAGTGGGTGTAGTGTAATAGTTCTCCATAGTAAATGTATGCCTTTATAACCAGACAACGGCACTTGTGAAAAAATACAGATTAAAAAAAACGCTCTTTTGTCACAATTTAAACCAGGGTAACACTTATTTGAATTGCATGCGTTTTAGAAAACACTCATGTTTTTTGTGTGGCCCACAGACTATCATCATATCGATAGGTGTTTTAAAAACGCTCAACAAGTTCATTCTTTTTGCATACTGTATGCAGACCGTGTGGGTCCTGCATGCAATTCTTTTCAATAGTGAAAAGAAAAACACGTGCGTTTTGCCTAAATAAGAAAAACTAATTTGTAGGGTTTTTTTTAATATTCATATATAACAAGTAAAAAAGAATTCAAAACGCAAGAAAAACGCATAAGAATGCAACAAACTCCCATAGCAGAAAACGTATAGTTTTCTGCATGGACACGTGTGAACTTGGCCTAAGAGTCATGTGTGCGTCGTGTGAACTTGGCCTAAGAGTCATGTGTGCGTCGGGAGGGGGGGCGGGGGTTATGGGAGGGGCTTTGTGGGAAAGACAGTCACCAAGTTCCATGGTCATTCAACTTTTTGCAGCTATCTGGATAAGCAAGGTAAGAAACAACAGTACTATCAGTACACACTCTTTAGATATATATATATACTTGGGTCAATTATGGGGCCACATTAACACTATAAATCTGACACCCAATGATGAATTGGATCTTCGTTGCATGCAAAATATTAAAATACTCTATTTCACAAACCATATTTTACAATGTTTGGAAATGCCCAACTTTACTAAGTTTTTGCCAGGTAGAAAACACAAGTGTTTTCACAAAAAATACTAAGATTAAAAATGAAATCGTAAAAATACTCTGCAAGTGTGTGCTTGTGACTACATTCATGCAAATACGCCAACAGCAACTCTCTCTGTGATCATATATGACCCAGACCAGCACAATTCTTGACACACAAGACCGTTTCCCATTAAACTAGATACGTTCTGCAGAATTACTTATGTTTTTCAACCAAGAGAACCTTCATAAAACAGGCCCACTAAGTAAGGAGCAGAGGTTATGTGACCCATGGCAACCAAATTGTATTTACGGTAATTTTCACACCACTGCAAAGTACAGCTTCTGTTAGTTATCCTTAATGCCCCTCACATTCTATTACATCTCCAGACGTTTTATTTTTTTCTATATAAAACTTTGTATAAAATGCAGACAAGTCAAAACACAGAGGTAGTCATGACAAAGATCTTCTACATCTCCCTGCCCCCTAATTAGAAAGAGCCTCAACAGAGGTCTGCCAAAGGTGAAACCGGACTTATATTGCAGTTCGTGAACCTTTTGGAGTCATTTCTGCACAAATTACTCACTAGAAGGAGAGGAGACATTCTTGTTAATTGAAGGTCACAGCAACGGAAAACTGACAGTAGGCTGGAAGCCAACTACGTCCAACACAAAATGAAGTTCTGGCCACACCTGCACTGTAACAAAGGCCCCGCTCACGCGGTAACGTACAACGCCGACATCCCATGATCCATCAGCCTGTCTCTATCCCACCGGACACCAGGAGTCATAAAGATTTATTGCATCATGTCCACCGGGAACGTTTTACCCAGTAAATGAAAGAAAAGAAAATCTGCTTTAATAATGAAAATAACATTTCCCACAGTAGTCAGCCCAGCTACATCTCACCGACACCGGGGTTAAATCTGAAATTGGTAATTAACCTCATCCCTCGCCCCTGTGAAAACACGGCTTACAGAGGGTCAAATATCATGAAAAGGTTCCGCTCCTCTCAGGGGAATCTGCATGATTAGAGAGCTGTCATTTGGCTGATTTTAGCACTTGATTTGCATTTGCATATTATAAACGCGTATCATTCTGCAGGTAGGACATTTTAACGTACGAAATTAGAAGTACTTGCCGATTACGCTCTAGGTTATCCTTGAGCTCTCGAATGTGGCATAATGATTGCAGATTTGTAACTTTGTACAGTAATCTTCTGTCCCGTATATTATGGACGTTAAAATGACATTTACAGACCGTGCGCTACTCACAAGCGGCTCAAGTTACATTTTATACAAATGGTTCATGTACTATTTGTACAGAATTTGTTATTACAGTACACACTTTTGTTGTTACATGTTACAGTGTTGTATAAACTGTTGTACAGTGTTGAAAACAAATTGAAAAAACAAAAAATTGTTCACAGGTGATCCTTGGTTTACAAATGCCTAAACGACCTGTCACTAGGAACACTGGGGTCAGAGGTGAGAGAGGAAAGGGAGGGGAGTGGATGGTGCAGAGAGGAAGACCAGGTGGAGAGGGAGAAGACGTAGTAGGGAGGAGTGAAAAGGGGACACAGAGGAAGACCAGGGGGATAGAACTGACACACAGAGGGAGCATGGAGGAGCGAAGGAAGCACAGAGGGGGACAGGGAGAGAGAAGTATGGTAGGCACGCCCAGGAAGACCAGAGGAAGCACAGGGGCATAGGAATAGGCACATGGAGGGGACAAGGAGGAGCACAGGGGGAGAAAAAGTGGCACAGAGGGGACATAGTGGAGACACAGGGGCACAAAGAGACCAGGGGAAGAACAGCAGGCAAAAAGGGGACACAGTGAAGACAAAGGGGGAACACAGGAGGCACAAAGAGGTCACAATCGGGGCAGTGAAGTCACAGAGGGGGCACATGAGGCACAAATAGAGCAGTGGAACCATGGGGGTGGCACAGGAGGCACAAAGGGGTCACAATGGAGGCAGTGGAGGCACAGAGAGGGCACAAAGGGACACGGAGCGTTTGTGAACTGGGGACTACCATATGTCTAAATCCAAAGCGGTTTCTGCCACATTTCACTATTTAAAATACATGACTTGACTTACAAACTAATTCAACTTACAACTTCCACAACATAACCGGTTTGTAAGTACATTAAAAGCTATAAAGAAAGAGCACTCCATCACCTTTCAGCACTGGTGAACCAAAGGTGTCTCATGGCCCATGTTCACTAACTGCTTCCAAAGTATGAACAGTGCTCAAATAATACATGAAATTTTAGTTAAAAAATAAAATAAAAAAAAAAAAATAATAAAAAAAAAAAATCGGTCTTGAAATTTTGATTACATGACAAGAACCACCTGAACTGAGGATATTCAGACTCTTATTGGAGGGGTGGGAAATGTCCATGAATGAGTAATTCCAGCTGGACTGTGACTCGCATCCTTAGGCCCCGTTCACACCTGATCATTTTGCCAGCGATTTCGGCAAAACGCCCAAGCGCTAGTGCTTTTGAAAGCGCTAGTGCAATAGAAACCTATGGGCCCGTTCTCACTTGGGCGATTTAATCGCCCCTAAAAATTTGTATCCTGCACCATTTTCAGGCGATTTCCCAGCAATCGGTTTAGTGCTAAAGAAGCGCTAATCGCAATTGCAGATAATCACCCCACGTGTGAATGGCGTTAATCGACAAAAAACGCAAAAGCGCTAGTGTTTTGCATTTTAGAAGTGTGAATGGGGCCTAACAACTGACTCCTCACTCCTTGTGGGGCACATCTATTAAGAGGTAGAAAAAAAGGGGGACCCTAGAGCCCAACACAGTGTAGTATGTATTGGAGTAGGGAGAAAAGTAGATAGTAAGCAATTATACTTACAAACCAGGGTTACCGCATAGGCAACCACTGTAAATGCAGGTGGGGAGATTGGGCCCGCCCCCACTCAGGACTAAGATGTCGCTATTTGTAGATCAGTAAAAACGGTATAGACACCCCTCTACCCCGGGGTGGACACTGGTATTGTAGAATATGAACAGAGCCGCCAAAAGAATAACATATGCTAAAATTGTTAAAATGTTAGGGAGGCAGTGGTGGACTCACCATCCCCAAACAGACACAAAGCTGTTGATTTTTCAGCACAAAAAAATGTATTCACATACTCCAATTATAACAGGCAACGCATTTCGCAGGTATATTCTTGCTTCCTCAGGCAATAACAGAAGGAGTATCACACTACAGGACAGAGACAAAAAGGAGACAGACTGCTGTGTATATCGTTGTAGTTAGACATGTGTATATCTATATATACATATGTATAAAAGGCAAAATCAAGCTGCTGGTGTATATTAAATTAGAAGTGCATAAGGTTATGTAGCCAGGATGTGGGAGCAGTAGGGAGTGAGAACAAGATGGTGAAAAAATGAAAATCAGTGTAGCTAAAAGTGTGTGTATGTAATATATATAAACATTTTTAATATATATATATTATTTTTAAGGGACTAGGGACTTACCAGCAAGAAGTCCAGTACATGTCTAGCACCTCTGCACCGGTCACAGGCTGCGCTGACGTGCTATATACTAGTGTTCTCAATTAACCAATTGCAGGGTTTGGGGAGGTGGTGGGCGGGATGGGGGGGTGGTGGTTAGGGGTGGTGCCCCAATAAGCTCGCTCTAGGTAGGGCTATGTAGCGTGGTGCGGGCAGGGTTGCTACGCAAGCAACCCTGCCCGCACCACGCTACATAGCACATACGCGAAACGTGTTGCCTGTTATAATTGTATGAATAAAGTATGTGAATACATTTTTCGTGCTGAAAAATCGACAGCTTTGTGTGCGAATCCACCACTGCCTCCCTAACATTAACAATTTTAGCATATTTTATCCTTTTGGCGCCTCCGTTCACATTCTAAAACTATTAAGAGGTGGTAAATTAAGACTGCCAGTTTGTATGATTAACACCAATAACTCCAGCATCATCCTGTTTATAGAGGTGCTATGAAGAACATGGCTAGTGCCACACTGAACTAGCAGAGATATAGGGAGAGGGAGAGAGAGATTTGATATTTTGTCACACAAAGCCGACAGTTGGTTACTGCTTCTTTTTATAAACGTAAAAGTTATACTGATAGGCTTCATTGTGCTTCTTTAAATGACCTGTTCAAAGACATTCCAATCCCAGGGATATTATTGGGGCACTGGGCCATTTCAACGAAACCTGCTCCAGTGCCAGTTCCTGTTCCCAAAGTAAGGCCATTCTAGGTTTATTATTATGACAGTAAAATTAAAAGAACCTTAAAAAGCATAACAAGGAGCTCCTAGAGTTTTAGTATAATGAACAGTTCCTAAGCCAGAAAGAAGAAATACTCATTAAAACAAAGGTGACTTCCATGAATTTTAAAACTGTTCGGTAATAAAGGAAAACATTTTATTGCTAGAAAAAGCTGCCATGAGGTCCCCAAATAATTACATGTATAGTATAAACTGACCATGGGCCATTTAATCCACAGATGTGGAGTCCAATGATCTGCATTCAATGATTTCCATTGCTCTAGCCACATTACAGCTTCATACCTCAGCAATGCTCATCATTAACCATTTACAAGAGATTCTGAGATAGAATTAATTTCCTATCATCAAGAAAAGCTTCATTAAGCGATACAAACTAGTTCAGATAAAGAACAATACAGTAATAAGCTTGTACTATAACAGAAAACATCCTGCTATATAGCTGTATCACCCATCCACCTCACCCCCTTCTTCCTGTAAAACAACTGCGACCTGAACAAAACCACACAGCAAATCATTCTTCTATGGCAACCAATATGTATAAATGCAATAAAATTGCCTGCAGGGAATTTATATTGTAGGAACCCTTAAGCTTGCTACATTGTATCTATTTAAAGAAGAATTACAATTACCACATATACAGTGACATAAATGCCTTGCACATCCTGTAGCCTAAAAATAAATACAAGCACTGCAATAGCAATTTTTATCTTCTTGGTACAAAAAGCTTTTTTCATTTTCCCTGGCCTGTGATCACATGATTGTCCTTACAGGAAGCTGCCAACTGCTGGTAGAGCACTTCACCAGATATCACTCACAGTATGCATCTAGCAGCACTGGCGGTTTAGGTAAAAGAGGGCCCTAGGCATACGGTAAATGAATGCGAGTCATCTTTCACATTCACACTATACTGACCGTAAACTTGTGACCTTTACAGCTCTTGACTTGTGGGGGCCCTAAGGAGCATAGGGCAATTGCCCAGTTTGACCCTATGGAAACACCAGCCTTGTTTGGGAGTCTACCTCGTTTTAGAGGGGACATTCTTGGGCCTATATTACCTGAATAATGTTGATACGTGGATTATTTGCATGGTTATGGTATTAATTAGCAATTGTGGATGAAATCATTTCACAATGATTTTCACCAGTGTTTCTTAGTCCATGCAGTGATTTCCTCTTCAAAGTAGTTGGTGCCTGTTTTTAAAGTACTGTACACCTTTGACCTAAAAAAAAAAAAAAAAAAAAAAAAAAAAAAAGATAATTCCCTCAGGAGGGGGAAGTCTCTGAATCCTAATGAGGCTTCCCTGTCCTCCTCTGCCCTGTTGTTCCAGCCCTGGCTCCCCTGGACAGCACATGGTAGCAATATTTACATCTGCAGTTCTGTGTAGGCGCAGGACCAGCTTTCCCTTGGGCTCTGGTGGAAACTGTAGAGCCTGAAGAGGTCTGTTCTCCTGGACAGGCAACGCTTGCTATTTCTGTAGGAAGCTGGTACTGCAACTGCACAGGGGCACAGATGTAACTATTACTGTGTGCTGCAGTGCTGGATCGCTTATACTTAGAAGGAAGTCTCTTTAGGATCCAGAGTCTTACCCCTTCTGAGGTAAGTACCCCCACGGGCTCTTTTTTTCCCCTACTCCTACAATTTGTACAATTTAACACAGAGCTGCCTCAGGACCTGAAGGGAACCATCCAATACTGGTTTTGGCCTTGTCTGTTACCATGTTTCCCCGAATTTAAGACCTCCTCTGAAAATAAGCCCTAGCACATATTTCGAGTATGCTCGAAATATAAAATCTCCCCTAAAATAAGAGCTAGTGTCAGTGGACCAGGCGGGGACACAGGCGGCGCTGGGGACCTGCTCCCTTCACCCCCGACCATTCCACCCCCCGCAGCTCTATCTCCTCAGTTCCCGAATCCCTGCTTAAAGTAAACCTCCGGACTAAAAATCGACTCAGCAGCACTGAAAAGGCTTGGTGTTTCTTTAACAGTTTCACAGCATCAGAACTATGTTTCTCTTATACAATCCTCATTTTTAGCTGCACAGAAGAAAACTGCCCGGGCTTTTTTCCCCTGATGCTGTGCAAAGCATGATGGGATTTCTGATTTTGTTCTCGTTCTGCTGTTTTGGTGCAATTTTTTTTTTTTTTTTACATTTTGAATTTGACATTTGAAGCCTAGCGTGTGCAGCTGGGAAAGGTGATCAGGACACAGGACAGTTGGAACTGTGTCTCCTGCTCCCTGTCACCTCCTTTCAACCAAAAAGATGGCTGCCCCCATGACAAAGATGGCAGCCCCCATGAATCACAAACATTTGCCTGTTCTTTTAAAACAGGGTGGGTAAGAGATTATATTACCTTTCTATTCTAATTAACATAACTAATGTAACTTGATGACAGTATGTTTGTTTAGGCTGAAGTTCCCGTTTAAGAAAGTCTGGCTACCCCTGCTGCTCATCTCCTGCATAATTCAAACTGCAGATCAGTGGTGAAAGGCAGCTCACGTTGTCAAGTAACAGCGCCACCCTATACAGGAAGTAAACCGAGATCACTTCCTGTACACGGCAGTGCTTACTGGACTACATTAACTGCCTTCATCACTGATCTGCAGTTTGAATTAGAAAGGGCAAAAGAGGGGGCCGGGAGCCGACAACAGAAAAGGTAAAGCAAGCAGGCAGGAATCTGCCTATATACAGGGTGACTTTGGCTATATATCAGGGGGAATCTGTCTATATAGAGGGGGAATCTGCCTATATACAGGTATATTCAGGGGGAATCTGGCTATATACTAGGGGGATCTGGCTATATATAGGGAGAATCAGGCTATTTACCAGTGGAATCTGGGCTAAATACTAAAGGGGGATCTGGCTACCCCCGCACAATATAAGACCCCCCTGAAAATAAGCTCTAGCACATATTTTGAAGCAAAAATGAAGACAGTGTTTTTATTTCAGGGAAACTGGGTATGTAAGAGATTTCTCCAAATTCTCTGAATCATAATTCTCCAAAATCTTATTACTGTAGCTTATGAAATCTCCAAAGTCTTTGAAATTTGACATTAGGGATCATTGTTCTTAAATAGTTGTATTTTCTTATGCAGCGTTTTCAGCACTCCCCAGCAACAAATCAAAGTATCTCTAGGACACTTTTCCCATATATTATCAGATGATAATCCAATGAGTTGCAAGATGTTCTGCAAGTTAGTTTTTTTAAGCAGTATAACATTTTTCCATTCTTTTGTTGCTGTCCCAACTTTTCCAAGACTGGTTGCTAGCAAAGGATTAAAAATAAGCAGATATTTTTCATAAAATATTTCCTAGTTTTAACATTGGATATTGTGCCTGTGTGTAATAATCAATTGAATACAGGGTTGCATGGCTAGTAAATAATTGCATTCTGTTCTTATTTGCACTTTACACAGCGTCATACGGTTTCGATTTGGTAAGCTACTTTCCAAAGTTCCAGCCTTAACGTACTGCATACCATAAATTACTATATATATATATATATATATATATATATATATATATATATATATATATATATATATATATATATATATATATATATATATATATATATATATATATATATATATATATATATATATATATATACACACACACACACACATACATTTGTTTATCTGAAAGTCAACGACACCAGACCTTTATATGCCCAATTTTCTTTGCTGCTGCTTACAATTTCAACACATTAACCAATTGTAAATGCCTGAAGCTGAGCACCTTGGGAGTGTCTTTTCCTTCCAGAGCTATGCTAACTGTAATGGAGTGTTGCTAAATAACAGCAGAGAGAATTACTATCTTCATATTAGGTTATTACAATACTGCTTGAAACGGAAACTCAATTTTAATGGGAACATTTTACTGCAAAGAAATGGCATTTTTCTTCGTGTCCATATATTGATTGTTCTCATATTAAAAGGCTACACTAAAAGCAAAATACTGACAGTGATAAAGAACTTCACGTTTATTGCCACTTGCAGGGAAATATAAAATTAGATCCTAAGGGTCTTTGCTATGAATGAAAAACACACCTTGGAAGAATCATTACCTACACTCTGGCATTTAATATCATATTGCTTAAAGCAACAGCAACAGCGATTAGCAGACACCAATCACATTTTAGAAGTTAAGTGCAGTGAGATCAAACAGGATTATTGATAGGTCAGATGGCTATACATGGGAAGACACAATAATTCAATCAATTATTTGTGGATGGAAATGCTTGTTTCAACAGAATGCAGATCAAAACTGTCCATTTAATGAAGAAATCCATAGTATATAAAGCCCAAGTTGAAAATGCTGACCAGGTAAAGTACTAAATGTTACTTTGAAACTGTTAAAAAAAAATTATTTAAGTGCAAAGAAAATGGTTTAGTAAATGTCTTTAAATGATCTTATGTGGCCAGCATAAAAGTGCCAGTTAATTATACAATCTCCTGTACAATGGACCATACGTTTAATTGGATCAGGTACTTTTAATGGTGCCAATTAAAGATCTATTTTAGCTACCATTCCATCAATCAGAATTTTGAAACTATTCTTAAGGTGGCCACTAACGGTCCAATTTCTAGCGAAAAATCGTTCGAGCGATCAGAAATTCTGATCGGACGAAAAATCGTTCACTACACCATCAACTAGCCAATCATTGCTTCCTATCTATCACGAACGAAAAATTCATTCGGGCGACATTTTTTTCACTCGTTCATAATCGATTATGTCCACCAATGGAGATTATTTACAACCAATCCGATCAGAATTTCTGATCGCTCGAACGATTTTTCGCTAGAAATTGGACCATTAGTGGCCAGCTTTAGTCTACATAAATTTCTCATGATGTTCCCCTCTGCTGGTTGGTTTCCGATCAGTCGCAAGAATCTGACCGTATGGTAGATTGTTTTGGAGATTTGATCATCTTATTATTGGACACCTTTAGGGATAGCAGGGCGGAATAAAAATGGAGGAACAGTAGTGGCGTAGATAAGGAGCTGTGCGCCCCAATGCAAGTTTTACAATGGGGCCCCCCCAAGCACTCTATACATAATTGATATGGCGCACCAAAACCTGCCAATGGCAACTACAGTGTCAGAGGTGCAAGAAGGGGATGGAGAACAGTTTTTTAATGATTACCACTATTCAAAGTATCTATAGAAGGGATTATTAAGAGCACAGGACCAATAGAGAGCTAATACTGTAGTTGAGGGAGGGCAACCTCTGCACCCCCTATTGCTACGCCCTTGAGGAACAGGCATACGCTGTCACCTGTCCTGATGCCTATCACTTACCCAGTTCTCCTCTGTGCCCTCCATCTTGCCTAAAAGCCCCTAGGATCCTCTTCTGGGTCCCTGGAGTCGGGCATTACTGCACAGGCGCTGGCCAGGCTGCGCGGGTCCTGAGGCGTATGGCCATGGTGCAAGTGCACTGTCTATGAAGTCACGATTATGTCATGTACAGTGTGTAGGCTGTGCACAGCCTGGTCAGTGCCTGCGCAGTAAAGCTCGACTCCAGTGACCCTGAAGAGGATCCCTGGGGGCTTTCCCGTAAGATGGGGGGCAGAGAGGATATCGGGGGTTCTCCATCTTTATTCATCTCTGGTATCCTTTAAGGGCCATGAAAAAAAACACAAATCTAGACACATCCCCTTAAGTTAGGACTAATTAGGGAGGTGCTAAAGAGGGTGTGTCAAAAAAACCGCAAAGTCCATTAACCCTTTGCATTCTTACATGGAAATGTTCAAATGCTTTCACTAAAATTACTCATCCAGGAACCACTCCTATCTACATAGTGAAGATAAAGGCTGGCATCTTGGTACAAAAGAATACACTCTCTTGCATAGTCGCCTACGCCATGCAGAGGTACCCCAGTATTCGCAGTTGTCCTAACTCTGGACCTGTAACATGCATAGTACAAACATTCATTGCATCAAAACCTAATCTAAACCTAAATCTAATGATTAGGAACACATATCCTGACATCCTCCCATGGGACAGATAGTGCATCAAACCGATCCCACAAGGGAGCTAATAAAATATATCCATGTGCAACATACACATATCAGCATAAGCTGAGTGCATACTGACAATAGTCACAGAGGGTAAGGAGGGAGTGCACTGGGTTAAACCCTGGCCACAAGGGTCAGATACAACAAAAAATACAAACACCTAGTTCTTGGCACATACATCAGTTAATATGGAGGTGCTACAGATGGATAGCAGTAGTTCTGGATGATGGATTTCTGTGAAAGTATTTGTATGAACATTTGCATGTGAGTGTGTGAAGGGTAACCTGACTTTGCTACTTTAAGGGCCATGTCAAAGCACACTAAAGACTTTCATACAGAAGGCTGAGGGAGGTTAATTCGCACAGCGGGCAGTCTGCAGAATGGAGTCCTGTGTAATACAATGTAACTATGGGAATATGGATATCATTTTAAAGCTCTCTTTCTCCTCTTTCTGATGACACAAACCGCGGCCCTGCGCCTTTTAGTTTTCTCTATTTTTGCGATCGAAATCGCGGCCGCAGCAATTTCGATTGCAAAAATAGCGAAAACTAAAAGGCGTAGGGCGGCGGTTTATCATTGGAAAGAGGAGAAAGAGCTTTAAAATGATATGCATCTTTCCATAGTTTCTGCACTGCTCGGAGTCCCTTTAAACCGAAATCGTGATCCCCAAGATCACAATTTCCGAATAGTCAAAGCGGCGAGATCATTTTCCGCATAGGGGAAGTTTAAAGAAGTGACTTCATCCTTCCCCCAAGTCCCGGCATGTGCGGCCCACAGCATCTGCAGTGTTGGACATGCCTTCTGCACGAACCTAACACTGTCTGGCCTCTATCGCTGTCTGCCGACTCTTGTGCATGGCATACTTCCTGGTTCTTGTATGTCACAAGACATACAGGAAGTATGCAGTGCATTAGAGCATGCAGGAGAAGCAGTGAATAGACTGGTATCGCTGGACTCATGCTGGAAGGTATATCCAGCACTGCCTCAGCTTGGGGGACAGAGGGGCCACAGAGAGAGACCTCAGAGCGGCACAAAGAGATCCACAGAGGGGGGACAAAGCTTGACTTGAAGGAAATCGTGAATCTAATTTGTGATTTTGGACAGAAATCGATCAATTCAATTTTTACCTAAAATCGTTCAGGCCTACAACATTCCCACTCCTTTGTGCTGGAATAAGTAAACAAATAAATATATGGGAGAAAATTTTAAAGGACAGATAGGATGTGCCCCGGTTTAAGTGGCATTTACAAATGTAACAACGCATAAGCATAAAATCCATGCATAAATCTACCGAAAAATAGCAGAGGCTTCAGAGCCAACGCACACAGCGGCAATAGATGTAATAGAAAAACACTTGACATTGTTCTTACAGGATGAAAAGGAGGACACTTCTGTGAAGCGCTCACATCTACTCAGTATCCAGGTTTATCCCTTCAATTTTATACATCTGTGGCACAGGAGATTATGCAGGCTTTGCAGGATTTTATTATTTTACAAAACACACAAAAAAATGTATGATCATTCTGCTCGGGGGAACCAATGACTCGGAAACTGCAAACAATCACACAATGGACATCATCCAAGCGCCCACTGAAAAAAGTTCAGTTCAACCAATCAAGATCCTTAATTTATTAATAGATGATGCCGAGATAAGCCAGCTCCAATCTACTGCAGGCATCAAGAACCCCCAACAGGTTCAGGCATTTCAGATTCAGGGACTGGGAGTAAAGACAACCTGATAGGCCTCGTTCACATCTGCTGCGCTGAAAAACGTGTTAAAGCGCATGGTAAAAACGCATGCGCTTGTGCGCGCTTTAGTCCGCGTTTCTATGCGCTTCTTTAAAGAACGTTTTGCTTACTGTAGCAGCAGCAGTTGTCAATAAAACTTTGTTTTTGTATGTAAATGTATTTTTTTCTCCAATTAGGGGTAAAAAACGCATGCGCTTCTATGCGCTAAAAAAGCGGACCCATTCACTTGCATTGCTGTGCGCTTTACAGCTCAGCGCACAGAAATGCATGCAACACTACGTTTCTGTAACGCTGCTAAGCGCAGCGCATAGATGTGAACCAGCTACATTTAGTTACATGGAAAAATGAATACCTTGCTGATCGCACAGAAACAGCCCTGATGTGAACGAGGCCTTAGTAAATCTGTATAGTATGGAACAGTCCAATTGGGTGAACCAGAAACACAGCCCGTGACCCCCCCACTTGTTATGGGTGTGACGATTATGATGTCCATACTTGTTTTATGGTCCCTGCAAGATGGGTCCCCAAGCTTTGGGGCCATCAGGGTAGGTAAGAGAAAGGGTGTAAACTTTGAGGGGCCCCAAAGGTGTGCTGGTGGGGCCCTGTGGGGCCCAATGATTTGTAATTACACCCCTGGCTGGAACACACAAAAAAAACACTTTTTACATTAGTAATTTTTTAGTGTATTTTAAATCACTTTTCATTTGCCTTTTTATAAATCAGGTAAAATGACAATCAGTGCTTTAGTTGCTGCACCTTAAACTAAATTAGTATGTAAAGAGATACATACCTATGTCAGTTCTAAGGTAAGCCACCTCTTCTTCACATAGTGGCGTTTACCCTCCAAAGGAGGCCGGCCTACTGCCAGCTGATTTAAGTCGGCCAGTTCCAGCCTGTTTTTCTTGAGCGCGCGACTGAAATACAGTGGTGGGCCCTGTACCCCAGTGAAGACTGTTATTCTTCAAAAAGCTTGGATGGTTGCCCTTTAGCAACCATCTTTTGTGAGTATTCTCCTACATCATTTATTTTTCCCTTTAACAGAAAATACTGCACCACCAGGGCTCCCGTTGTTTGTGTGTTTTTTTTAAGGTAGCCAGTCCTTGGCCCTTATTCAATTCCATCAACTGAGCTTAAAAACTAACCAATTGATCTTTTTGTAGAATAACTGACTCAGGGTCCACCACTGTACTTTGGTCGCTCACTTAAAGAGAACCTAAAGTCACCCAAAAAAAATGAGATGAATTCACCTGGGGCTTCCCTCAGCCCCCTGCAGACGATCGGTGCCCTCGCAGCCCCGCTCCGATGGCCCAGGACCCGCCGGCGAACATTCCGGTTTGGCCGTCACCGGCCGACAGGCATGGGAACGTGAGTGACTGCTCCCATCGGAGCGGGGCTGCGAGGGCACCGATCGTCTGCAGGGGGCTGAGGGAAGCCCCAGGTGAGTTCATCTCATTTTTTTTGGTGACTTTAGGTTCACTTTAAAGAGAACCTGAACTGAAAATTAAAAGTCAAAATAAACATAAACACGTCATACTTACCTTCTGTGTAGTCTACTCATCAATCTCTTTCTCCTCTCCCGTGTCCTGTTTGTCCACTGTGATCAATAGAATTCTCCGTCCTCAATTTTGAAATGGCCATTATCCCATAACAGCTTCCTGGTCAGCACACTGTTAAACTGTAACATCACCCACTTGAGCCATAGGGAAACATGGACATTACCTTGCACATTCAGTTGTAACTGACAGCAGTTGATATATAACTGACAGCAACTGGTATATTTCACTTCTGACAAAATATTGTCAGAACTGGAAGGGATCACTGTAAGAAGAAAATGGTGAGTTTCTGAGAGGAACTGACGGTGAGAGAAGTATGAAATATTCATTTGCAGCTATATCATGTGCTTATTTTAAATAATTTCACTCAGTTCAGGTTCCCGCCCCCCAAAAAAAAACAGGCTTGGAGGATTAACCTTTGGAGGGTGAACAACGTGGAAAAGAGGTGCTCAGGAAGGATAAAATACATGAAAATAGAAAAATTAGAGGTGACCTACCGCAAAGATGACACGGATATATGGGAGAAGAAAAAAGTTTATTTGCACTAGGCAACGGGTTTCATGAGCATGCACAGCTCACTTCATTATGCCAAATAGTGGCAGATAGGAAAACAAGTCTGGCATTAAGGCACTTAATTCCAGGTTTTTTTCCCCCTGAACAGCACTAATATGTGGCTTGATGAAGTGAACGGTCATGCTCACAAAATGCGTTGCCTAGTGCCAAAAAACTGGCATCTGCCACCCATAAGTTTCAGATAAGCAATTCAGATTAAACATTAGAAGTGGCTTACCTCAATGATGACACCGATATATAGGATAAGAAAAGTGCATTTGCACTAGGCAAAATAGTGCCGCCTGGTAAAAAAAAAAAAAAAAAGCCTGGCATTGAGTGCCACGATGCCAGGCTTGTTTTACTGATATTTGGCTTGATGAAGTGAGCTATACATGCTCACGAAACCCACTACCTAGTGTGAATAAACTTTTCTTATGCTGTATATCTGTGTCATCTTTGCGGTAAGTAACCTCTAATGTTTAACCTAAATCTGAAAATAGTGGGTGGCTGATGTCCATGTGGGTGGCTGATGTCCATGTGGAATGCATTTGGAGGATTTGAGGGTGGCCTGCTCATGGAAGGGTAGAAGGCCATGACATTTCAGGCCCAGTAAAGCCAGTAAAACATATCAATCTGGCCCAGTTCTGTGATGATGGATTCTTCTGTTTCTCCAAGTAAAAATCAAACATCTAACAAAAAGAAAATCAGTAAAAATATTTCAGAAGTTCATTTTCTACCACAAGTAAGGAACTCTAATGAGATTAACTGTAATTTGTGAAACCAGATTAGATTTGCAGGCATCTTTCAACACAAACCCTTAACAATCATAGCCACCCGTTCTGTGAATATAAGCTTCATCTGCTCACATGAATAATGTATAGGCAGAAAATAGATTTCAGACAGGTCCATGCCATGGCTGATTTTTATAAGAGAGGGTAATGCCTGAAATTGGGAAGCCCAAGAAATAGTAAATGGATTTCAAATGCCTGAGGGCTGCACAAACAAATTCATGAAAAATTCACACTGAGTGAGAGTATGTAGGGCAGTGATAAAAAAAACAGCTTCAGAACATGCAGAAATGAACCTAACTATAAACGAAATGACAAACCTTATTTGCTAGGAACGCAATGATAGCCCTAACTTTCGTAAAATGCAATGACAAACTTGCTAAAAACGCAGCGACAAACCTAACTCGCTTATTATAAAACCAATGGAAAACCTAACTTTCTATGAAAACAAATGGTAAACTTTACTTGCTATAAAAGCAATGACAGCAGGGGTAATAGAGATAGGACTTCACTGCTGTGTGAATGACTCCATGGTGACAGCAGGAGCTTGGCTGCTGTGCTGATCCTGGGAAGAGATGGCCCATGCAATGCTCATAATTTTGAGTTCACACAGATTTATGTTAAAGTGAACCTCCGGACTAAAAATCTACTCAGCAGAACTGAAAAGGCTTGGTGTTTAACAGTTTCACAGCATCAGAACTTTGTTTTTCTTACCAAAGCATCATTTTTAGCTGCATTTTTAGCTAAGCTCCACCCATCAAAGAAAACTACCCGGGCTTTTTCCCCCTGATGCTGTGAAAAGCATGATGGGATTTCCTATGTTGTTAATCACATTGCCTAGCAACAGGGAGGAGTGATCAGCACACAGGACAGTTGGAACGGTGTCTCATGCTACCGGTCACCTCCTTTCAACCAAAAAGATGGCTGCCCTCATGAAATCAAACATTTGCCTGTTCTTTTAAAACAGGGTGGGTAAGAGATTATATTACCTATCTATTTTAATTAACATAACTAATGTAAATTAACCACTTTACCCCCGCGCGTACGTATTTCTCCGCCCCTTTTTCCATCCTTTAAAAACCAGGGACGGAGAAACACGTACTTTCCGCGTTCCCGACGCTGCCCGCGCTCCCGCTCGTAAACACGCCGCCCGCCGCTAGTAAACACGCCGCCGCCCGCTCGCCCAGAGATCAATGAACGGGAAAATCCATTCCCGTTCGTTGATCTAAGCCCCGCAATGATCAGCTGCTCTCCTATGGGCAGCGCGATCATTGTGAGAAAAAACTCACGTGTCCAGCCTCCTTATTCTTCCTCCAAGCTTCCGGAAGGAAGCTTGGAGGTCGCATTAAAACAAAAAGTTACTGTGGCCATCTTGTGGCCAAATAGTAAACTACACCCTACACATTTTTCACATACAAATAAATGACTTTTACACATAAAATTAACTCATTACCTCCCACACTCCCCATTTTTTTTTTTTTGTAATTAAAAAAAAATTAAAAAATTTACAATTAAAAAAAATACATAAATAGTTACCTTAGGGACTGAACTTTTTAAATATTTATGTCAAGAGGGTATAACACTGTTACTTTATAAACTATGGGCTTGTAATTAGGGATGGACGCAAAACTGAAAAAAATGCACCTTTATTTCCAAATAAAATATTGGCGCCAAACATTGTGATAGGGACATAATTTAAATGGTTTTATAACCGGGACAAAAGGGCAAATACGTTTCATGGGTTTTAATTACAGTAGCATGCATTATTTAAAAACTATAATGGCCGAAAACTGAAAAATAATTATTTTTTTCCCCACATTTTTCCTATTTTCCCATTAAAACACATTTAGAAAAAAATAATTCTTGGCATAATGTCCCACCTAAAGAAAGCCTAATTGGTGGTGAAAAAAACAAGATATAGTTCATTTCATTGCGATAAGTAATAATAAAGTTATAGACGAATGAATGGAAGGAGCGCTGAAAGGTGAAAATTGCTCTGGTGCTCAGGGGGTAAAACCCCTCAGTGGTGAAGTGGTTAATGACCGTATGTTTTTTTAGGCTGAAGTTCCTCTTTAACTTTATGCATCTTGGCATTGGATTTAATAAAAATGCAGTAGCGGGTTTTCATTGGTCCAGTTTTAAACGGCCTACATTTGTATCAAATGAACACATTTGTATTAATTTGTAAGTAACCCATCACTGACCGCCTCTAACCCCTTTCCTAGTCAGTACTTTGAAAGTCAGAGACCCTAAACAAGAACGCAGAGGACATGTTCTGACTGCAGTGGTTATATACTCGTTCCGGTCTCCAAATTGCTGAATTTAAAGGACATCTTAAGTGAGAGGGATATGGAGGTTGCCATATTTCCTACTGATCATTCCAGCATCAGTAGTGTCTGAATCACACACCAGAAACATCAGATCTGCATGCTTGTCAGGGTCCATGGCTAAAAGTATTAGAGGCAGATGATCAACAGGGCAACTCGGAAATAAATATGGCAGCCTCCTTATCCCTCTTACTTCAGGTGTCCTTCAAGAGAAGAGAATTACAGCTCAGAAAATAGCATAACAATCATACAGATAGCATCCATACTCATTTCCATATCTTTTACAGCCGAGCTGGCTGCCCCTCCTCTATTGGGCATACTTCTGCTCCCTGCAAAGAATGCAGCATTCCTCATCTATAAACAGATCTGATTGTGGCTTTATTTTCTGCTGTGCACATTTTATTCCTGCAGAGTAATAGAGAGATGTGACTGGCGGCATGAGATAAATGATGGGAGATGATCTGAGGCATTACTTGGATTGGAGGACATGGCTATGCAGGGCTATGTAGGACACTGGCACAGATCCGACTGACATTTCTGTTTAATTTGCTTTATCCATCGATAAGATGTCATCTTTGAACTGTCCTTGCACTCTCTGGCTCCTACAAGTTCTTGTTGCTCCAATTTTTTATTATCTCTGCAGAGCCAGAAACATATGGGAGCATGGCAGGCAAATCTCATTAATGTGAAATAATTGGCCAAGGGCTCCACAAATGTACATCACAAATGTATCATTTAGGTTTAGGAATGGGGATCTAACTTATGAAAAAAATAAATACAAACATTATAGATACATAGCATTTTCTAGGAAAACCTAGTGCTGAAATAGGGTAACACCCTGGAGAGACACAATGTGACAGGATAAAACCTTGTTTCTGTTGAAAGAAACCTGAAACCTTATATCTCCTGCAAAACACCTCCATTACCAGCGTTTCACAGATAATTCATGTAAAATACGTGAAAGCTCCACAGGGTAATCACAGCCCCCCCCCCCCCTTCTGAAAATACATCAGTATAGAGACTCCCCACGTGAGTTTCAGAATCTACAGAGCAGCTGGTTTAATTCCTCTCATACCCTCACTAATTAACTGGGCAGCCCCTGATCCCACCCCCCCCTCCTCCTCCTCCTCTTTCCCACATACCTTCTAGTGCTTTCATGCAGAGGAACTGCCTGCAGAAACATGGCATGCAGAGGACTAAGGGGGATACTGAAGTCGTTTGGAGTGAGGTCTCTTTTAGACGGGCCACAAACCGAATGGCAGTGTTTATAACATCACGACTGTCAAGCGCTGACACACAGTGGCATTATCTAGCAGCAGAGAACCGGGACCAGTCACAGCTGTGGCAGCACTCTGATGCTACTCTTTAAGGGGTCGCCTGTCTAGCGCCGGTACTGAGCGCTAAAAAAAAATGCCAGGCAGGTGCAGGACAGCAGATGACAGGCGGTGAATTCACCACCTGTCAACTGCCCACCAGAAAAAGGCCTAATATTGTTATCACTTAGGTTCTGTAACTTTTGCACAGTTCTGCATTTAGCCTTTTACAGCATATATGGTGTCTAGCATATATTATATATATATATATATATATATATATATATAATCTTATAATCTTCAAAAAATTCTACTATAAGATAAAGCTGCCAATTGGACAACTGAAGTGAGAGGTGTATGGAGGCAGCCATATTTATTGCCTTTTAAGCAATACCAGTTGCCTTGTGTCCTGCTAGTCTATTTGGCTGCAGGTGTGTCTGAATAACACCAGGAACAAACATGTCAAAAACACCCAAACTGTTGCATGCTTATTCAGGGTCTATGGCTAAAAGTATTAAGCTGGGTACGCAGGGTACAATTTTCCATCAGAACGACAGATGGAACAAATAATTTCCGACTGGTCCAATTGGATTCTGCTTGATAACTCGATCGATTTTGAGTTAACACAAAAGAAATTTGGATGTCTACACACAATGCAACTTATCAGATCACCTGTGGAAAATTCTACTGTGTATGAGGCTTTAGGGGCAGAGAATCAGGAAGACACCAGGCAACTGGTATTGCTTAAAAGGAAATAAATGTGGCAGCCTCCATATACCTCTCACTTCAGTTGTCCTTCAATAGTAGACAATTTTAATTGATCCAGTCTAGAACTGAAATCACCAAGTCAAGCCTAGGGCATCTGTATGTGGAAGTTAGGTCAAACTGATTAGTTTAACTGACAATACCAAATAGGTATGGTTAGCTATTCTACCCAATGGGCACACTGGAAACATAGCAAACTGGGCAGCAGCCGTGCAGGGTTTATGGACAAGAGACCATGATCTCCATAAAAAGATGTGGCAGTTGTGTATTGGGGGACAGAGTATGTACGTTGGAAAGAAACCTGCAAAGTTCATCCTCAGAGCAGCAGCCCAGCCAGATGCTGTAATCAGGTGTCTAGCATGCAACATCTGGATGACAGCGCTGCAAGGTCTATCTTTCAGAACGAATGCCTCCCTTGTATAAGGTTTCCGGGAGATAAACTGTACAACATAAATACAGAGCACACCCACTCTTATGCGTGAAAACTGTACACGCTTGTGTAAACAGCTGTTCGGTGTGTTGAGCTAGCAACAGACATTAGGGAATGATCAATTTGCCTAGCAATCTGCCAACTGAAAGTATCACAAATATGCTAGGGAACATCAAGTGATAGGCTAAAAACAAAAAGAATTATCAACTCTGGAAAATGTTTTCACTAACAATAGACTCCACTCCATTACACTAAACCGTACCAGAAATCTAAGGCTGGCCACTAACAGTCCAATTTCTAGTGAAAAATCGTTCGAGCGATCAGAAATTCTGATCGGAAGAGAAATATTGTAATACATCGTTCACTACACCATCAACAAACCAATCTTTGCTTCCTATCACAACCAACAAGAAAATACAAATTTTGGTTCGACGGAAATTCATTCGGACGACATTTTTTTTACTCGTTCATAATCGATTGTGTCCACCAATGGAAATTATTTACAACCAATCCGATCAGAATTTCTGATTGCTCGAACGATTTTTCGCTAGAAATTGATCCATTAGTGGCCACCTTTAGATTACAAATGTGTCTGATGACCCTGAACATATGCAGATGGCTGTACACGCATGCTCTACCGGTATGCATTCAGGATTGATTATTTGCCGACAGCCCAACATACACGCAAGCTCAGCCAAGCCCATCAGGAGCAAAGAATCCTTCAAGCAGCTGCTCGCTTGTGGTCTTCCGTGGTCTGTGGCCAGTGGCATCTTGCACTAATCAAAGTTGGCACTGCAACTGATCCAGTCCAAATTGGCATCTTATATCTGTGTGTAGCATTGGGAAATGGTTGTGTGAAAGAATGTTGTGAGTCGTTACCACTTGTGTTGTAAAATCTAGACTGCACAGGTGCCCAGTTTCACCTATAACAAGCATCAATGTGCCCTTTTACAGAAACAAAAACCATAAGTGTTCGTTATAGGAGTGAATGTAATACTATAGTGTGACTCCGGCCAGAGGCATCAAATCCCCACTCTAATCCTCCTTCCAAACAACGTTGTGTAATATATTGTGCAACCTATTTTTTAAAGGGAACCTGAGCCGGAGCTTGGGTCCAAAAAGAGATATTTTCCTATAGAGAAGGAAGTTTCAGTATTCTATTGAGGCTTTCCTCCCTGCTCCGATGTCCCCCCTTACTCAGTGCGGCCTCCCTCCACATCAGGGCCACGCTCCTCTCCTGTTGTGAGTGGACAGTGCAGTAGTCAGTGAGATATGGCTACCAACTTTGTACCGTTTGGCTGGATTTACACTGTGTGTGTTTCATATTATTTAGTGCCAACGTCTTCCGCAGCAGTTTTATTGATTATATATAGTCTTGTCAACACATTGTCCCCAGAGGAGCTCACAATCTAAAGCCTGGTACACACTTTCAATTATGATTTTCCAATCAATTTCACCACCTCTATGTAGTATGAGAGTCAACAGATATTGAATACTATGAGCAGATTGTGTAGGTAAACCCCATACTACATGCGGGTGGTAAGATTGGACATTGATTAGCCAATCATAATTGAAAGTGTCAACTAGGCTTTAAAGTGACCCCGTAGTGAGAGAAAGGTGGAGGCTGCCATATTAATTTCTTTGTAAACAACTGAGGTTGCCCAGTTGTCGTCCTAATTGTGTCCAATCTTTACTAGCAAGCTGCATTCATATAGAAGAACAAACACTGCCACCGATGTGTAATGCAGTCCAGCATTTGTGGTGGGAGCAGTTAGCATACAGAGTGTCCCTAGACCTCACAGTGTAGATGGACATACACTAATCCCACTGACATACTTAGTCACTGACACTCGCCATCTCCCAGATAGGAGGGGAAACTGGAATGGGTTTTGCTTGAAGCAATCATAAAGAAGCTTTCTATGAATTTTTATAAGCCTACAAACCTTAAGGCAAGAAAAAGCAAAAGATCTAAATATATGTGCTACCAGCATACCCATAATGAGAAACGTAATGTACATTGGAATAATATGTACAGGAAAAATGCAAGCAATTTGATTTTCCTTTACAAAATGGCTCCAGGCATTTCCTGAACAGAACCACCCAACTCCCTCACTACCTACATAAACCGCAACAAAGCTGCTGGTCTCCACAGTCATCTACTAAAAACCATATACTGCAGCTAAGCGAATATGTCATGGCTATTTCTGGACACTCCTTCAGACTAGGAACTAAACTTGAGAAACTTCACATCATCTGCTGGCAGTGAAACTAGACACGCTAGAAAGTGGTCAGACGCTCTCTCAGTCCCCAGCTGTACACAAGTGCAGATTCCAAATACACACATTTATTTAGCTTGTAAATGGGCTACAGAAGGATTTATAATATGCATACATTTGCACACTAAATTAGCATAATCCTGCATCAACTAGGATTTGTATCTCATTGACCATCCCTAGTAGGAAACATCAGAGAATGGAGAAAATGTATATTAACCAGTTCTTGGAACTGGTACAGTATATCTACGTCATGCCGGACTTATTCTTAGCCTCAGTAGCGTAAATATACATACCCTTCTGAGAATGCCCACCGCGAGTCCTTGCGCGCATTCTCGCTGCCGCCTGGAGCGGTAAATGGGAACACTGTTCCCATTCACTGATCAAAGTGCCTGTGATCAATGATCATGGCATCAATAAGATGCCACAATAATTGACAGAAATGAAAGTTATGCATACTCACATTACTTCCTCTGTGTATGGTTCAATATGCAAGAAGAAAAAAAGTGGTGGGGTCATCTAATGGCCAAATAATAAAATTAAACCTACATACATTACATAAAAATACATAAAATATCCTATCAAGTAGTGATAAAGTTATAAGCGAATGAATGGGGGGGCACTGAAATGTGAAAATTGCTCTGGTCCAGAAGGGGGAAAAAAAACACTTAGTGGTGAAGTTGTTAAACATATGGTATGGTCAAATTGGGTGAAGGGCACCAGGTTCTGTTGGATCAACTCACAGCATGCTGTGAGTTTCCGGGGCAACGTGCATATTTACAGTGGCAGTGAAGGAACTACATTAAAGCGTCGCACTGCACTTCTAATGCGCAATTTTACTTTTCACCCCTGTTGCCATCTCATCACAACGTGTATAGTGTGAAAGGACCCCAGGGCATTTCCATAAACTGATCTTTTTTTTTTTTTCAGATTATTTATTTTCAAGTTTTTCGAACCAAACAGGTACAGATAAAAATACTTAAACATCAAGCGGATATTTACATTGGTCACATAGCTGTACATAATACATGACATAGATGGATAATTCAGTGTCTGGGTGCTATATTCTATCGGAATCAAAGTTCTACTGTCACCCCTTGCGGCCTATAGAATTCAAGGTGGAGCCTAAAAGATCAAAACTGGTCTATTCTTTGGCCAACTGTGAGTATCAAATATTGCACAGCACTTATGGGCCCATAGGGATCATACACCAAAGTGCCTTTTCATTAGAAGAATGTCATTGGTCAAATAATTATTTTGGGTTTTCCTTGACTAGTCAAAGAGTCCATCCTGTCTCTATATTTTGAACAGAGCCTAAGATAGATATAGGACCAACAAAAGCTCAGTTCAAGGTCATAAAAGAGAAGAAGAGTAGAAAAGAAAAAGAGATCAGAGAAGAGTTAAGGTTCAGGGGGTAGGGCAGGGGCGCGCACACACGGGCACCCCGAGAGGTACCAGTCCATTGGGTCAGTCCCATCGCACCAGAGGGCAAAATTTCTTATTAATCACAGAGTGATCACTCCCGCTGTTGTACTTTCCTCTCTCATACCATCATAAGAGATTTGTATTGTGGTGTCTCTTTGAATTCAAACCATCCGAACCATGTCTTCCAGAACTGCTCGTGCCTAAATTGTATTGTTGATGTAAGGTCTTCCATTGCACACACAGAGTTTACTTCGGCTAACCATTCTTTAATTGTCGGGGGGCATAAGCTGATCTTTTAACTTCAGTAGTTCCATTTCAAACATGATACAATCATGTCACAGAACACCTACAACACCTAGCAAGTAGCATTCTTCATAAAGAATGTCATCCATGGCACCCTCCATACTCCTAATCAGGGCTGTGGAGTCGGAGCAATTTTTGAGTACAAGGAGTCGGAGGTTTCATAGACTGAGGAGTCGGGTGATTTTTGCACGAACTCCACAGCCCTGGTAAGTAAGGACTAAGGAGTCAGAGTTGGAGCAAACAAGATTAGCTGCATGTTTGTTTCTGGTATCATTCAAACACTCCTGCATACGGATAGCCAGGCAACTAGTATTGTTTAACCACTTAAGGACCAGGGCATAAACCCCCCTGTTTTTACAAAATAGGCCACTGCAAGTTTAAGGCCTCACTGCAGGGCGAAAACCCTGCACACAAGTGTGTTCCCCCCCCTCCCTCCCCTTTTTCTGCCCACCAATAGAGCCCTCTATTGGTTGGCTTTGATCCCTGATGGGGTGTTTTGTTTATTTTTAATAAATACTTATTGGTTTTAATTATTAATACATTTCCCTATTTTTTATTTATTTATTTTACCCTCTCCATCCCCTCGCCAGCCAATCAGTGCAATCGGCTGTGATAGGCTTCAGCCTATGACAGAGGATCCCTGTCTTGCCACCCAGGGGGACAGCCATGCCACACGGCTGTCCCCAGTACAGCGCTGCCATAGACCTCAGCGCTGTACTATGTAAACGATCGCCGCTGGCAGACTGATGGCAGAGCGGAGCTGCGTGTGTGATCTCCTGGAAAACACACTCCCAAGACTTTACGCCAATCGGCGTTAGGTGGTCCTGGGGCGGCCGCCGCGGTCACACCAGTCGGCATGACGCGGTCTTAAAGAGGTTAAAAGGAAATAAATATGGCAGCATATCCCTCTCATTACAGCTGTCCTTTAATCTAGAAAGCTAGCTGTATATTAAGGGTCAGACATGTCCTCAACCCCAGAAAACATCTACTGGAACAAAACCTGACAACAGAGATGCCATTTGTTGTATATTATTCTGAAATAGCTCTTGCACAAAAGCATATCCTGTAGACTTAGTGATTCATACCAACCACTCAACACTGCAGTGCTCCCTATGAAAGAGCGGCCATCCCGGCTGAACTGGGATGCCTGATGATAAAAAGATTTACTTTCCATTTCCACCCACTGAGGCGTTGCAATGACACACCGTGTAGCAGAGGTGAAAATTGTCTCTTCTTCCAAATGTCGCATATGAAGGGAAAAAAAATCCAATTTCCACAGAACTGCTCTGTGACTACAGCTAATGCTACACAGTCTTTTCAACACAGAGGTAAAGACTCAAGAGCTAGAAAGGTTTCCCCTTAAATGCAGATGGAGGTTACTTCTTATGAAAATATTGCCAGGAATGTGATTATTGGGACTTGCATAAGAAAAGTTGTAATACATAACAAATAGGCAGAGGAAATATAAACACACCATGCAATGTGAGCCACCAGCACTGCCAGAGCAGCTCGCCATGCACTGCTAGAGCCCCACCCTCCTTGACTGCCCTTATCTAGCCGGCAGTGCGTGCAAAGGCACATACAGACATGAGAGACTGGAGGCAAACTACCGTACTTACACCTTAAAGGGACACATAAGCCAGAAAAAAAAATGAGTTTTACTCACCTGGGGCTTCTACCAGCCCCCTGCAGCAGTCCTGTGCCCTCGCAGCCACTCACTAATCCTCTGGTCCCCCGCTGCCAGCTAGCTTCGTTTTTGCCGACAGGCCCGTCAGGACTGGCCACGCGTAGCTTTCTCCGTATTCCCGACTGTAATTAGCGCTATTGCGGGACGCAACGCGTACAAAAATACGCGTTGCCGCATTACGAACGCATAGATATGCGGCAATTTTTGTACGCGCTGCGGCCCGCAATAGCGCTAATTGCAGTCGGGAATGCGGAAAAAGCTACGCGTGGCCAGTCCTGTCGGCAAAAATGAAACTAGCTGGCAGCGGGGGACCGGAGGATTAGTGAGTGGCTGCGAGGGCACAGGACTGCTGCAGGGGGCTGGTAGAAGCCCCAGGTGAGTAAAACTTTTTTTTTTTACTTAAGGTTCACTTTAAAGCCCTAGTAAATTTTACATTGGTTGATTTGGCATTGGTAAAGCTGAACTGGGACTATGCTCTGATTCTTACAAAGCTCATATCGGATGCTGCTGTTCTGTAGCAATTCCCTTTTGAAAAGTCAGTCATGTAACGCACACATCCCTTCAGCAGCGATGGAGCTGGCAGTGCTGTGGGTTTTACTAGAAAGACAATACCCATTACTGTTCAGCTTCCTCTCAGAGAATAAATGTTCTGTGGCCTGCACTGCAGCCCAATTTCTCAGCAGAGGGTGGAGTGTGTGGACAGCATTCTCCCCTGTAAGACTTTCAACAGGAAATAGCCTGTTTTGCAGTGACATGTTAAGAGCCTTTAGTGGCAAGATGGTGGATCTTGATGAAACGCACAATTTCAGCAATCTGATCTTACTCATTTATTTCTGTGCAACTACTACTAGGGGAACTTTGTTTTACATCTGACGTGTGGTTGCTGCACCATACTGATCACGCACATATGGGCCATCTTTTTGTACTTCGCTAGGCTGCTGTTCTGCATGGTGATCCGCATTTTAGGCCTGTACTGTATGAAGGACAATTTAATACAGTTTTAGATTCTTCCCATCATTCTGCCTTGACAATGAGACCTTAGCGGTCTTTGAATTTTTAAGGAAAAATGTATGGTATTAAAGATTTAAGTAGCGCTGGCTGTATTTTGTATCTCTGGTATTCTGTGCTAAGGTGGCATCATTAAACCAAAGGGTATTCAGCACCCCCAAATGAGTACTTGCCTGTACCTACACGGTGTGGCAATCAACAGGAATGAAGCTATGGACTAAACCAGCCTAGTATTTTGCATTTACTTAAAGCATTAAGTTCAAAAGTGCAATGCACAAAAACCTGTGCCTTATTAATAGATATCAATTTACTATAGGTCTGCACGTTTTTAGTAAAACACTGAATTGCAATTTTTTCTGTCAAAAATTGCGATTTCGATTCTTTTCACGATTTTATTCAAATCAAGCTTTAGCATTAAATTCACAATGTACAGTAACATTTACAAACATGCATTGACAGAAAATGACATACTATCAAATTGATAACAAGATATGTTCTGTCACGTTTATAAATTTTACTGCATTGTGAATTGATCAAAACAAATAGCAGCTATTAATAAATGCAGAACTGAGTACCACAGCAGATCCTGGGCAGTGGTGATGATCCAAGTTGTTTGCTCTACAGGATAGTGGAGAGAGAACAGATCCTGGGCAATGTGCAAATGTACAGTACACTGGGTGACCACTGAGACCGGGTGTAAGTGCAGAACGGGAGTGCCTCATGCGCGGCTCCTTCTACTCCACAAACAATGTGCTGGCTGCATTACACTACTTACTATCGCTCTCACTCCTTCCGCCCGGAAGGAGGAAGCGTGCCGCGCGGCCAACACAATTTTACACATGTACGCATGGAAAAAACGCCACTTTGACGATTAGGAAATAGTCTTGCCACAAATCGCGATATCCATTTTAAACCGATACATCGTGCAGCCCTCATTTACTACCACATTCATTTAAAATATATAAGAGGTGCTAAACTAGGTCCTTATCCACCATAATTTAATATCCTGTGTGTACAGGTTTTTTTTTTATCTGAAAGCTGCCATTGCATTGTATTTATAGCTGGTGTATTCATATATATATATATGGTACCCAGTGATAACTTCTGAGCTCTCTCTGCACACAGGAGTTTCAGCACTGCCAGGAATGTATGCTTAATAGAAACAGAGGAATGTAAACAAAAGATAATGTTATCACCTCAGATGTGGATCATACAGCATACAGGGAGCTTTCCACTGAAAAAGTCAGTCCTGTTTTTAACTGTTTGAATGCTGTTTTACTAACATTTTTCATGGTAGTATATTATATGCTGTGAATAATCTTTTAGAACAAAGAAATGCTGAGTTTTATATCACTTTATAACAATAACATTTATATTGCACTTTTCTCTCATAGGACTCAAAGCTTTAATCTTTGTACACAGAATGCCATGAACGTATGCTAAGTGTTCAAAGCTGCCATTTCTGGCCTCTAAATAATGCTAGTTGTCTAGCTGTGATGGTGTTCCGTTGACTTACAGCAAGCCACTGACTCTGAATGAGCAGAGCATTCTGGCTGCATTCTGTATACTGGGGTGGGCTGACCCAGGAACTACTGAAGCCCGAACATCAGAATGACAGTCAGGCAATTAGCCAGGCTATGTGACTTTGTGGTGGATGCCTTTAAGGAGTACTCATTAAAACTCCATTCCACCAGCCAGTGTTTCTGCATTACTAGCCAAGCATTAAACTGGTTTAAGTGATGCATAAAGTGGAACAAATGGTGTGTCAATGCAGATATAGGTATGAGTAACATTTTTCCTTTATGTATATTCAGAAGGATCTCAAACAGGATAAAAAAGTCTTTGGTATCCATAGAAACTAGTCAAGTTACTTCTGATTTTCTAAAATACGCTAGAAATGCATGTAATTGCTTGTTATGAGCTGTATAGATCTTCAGTGATTGCTTCTCTCCATTATCAGTGACAGAGATAGAGGGCACAGCAATGCCACTATCCGATATTATTTACTATATACATAAGTCCAAGCAGCTACAAGACCATTCTACTGAGCGGCCTACCCCTACCCAAAAATGGGGTCTCACTACCTCAACTCAGGTATGACAACTGCACTGAGGGAAAGGGACCCCCCCCATTGAGGGAAAGATTAGCAGTTCATTAATAGGAGACCGGCCAAATTGTTGGAAAATGTGTCCCAACCACTTGCTACACTCATATGCTAGACAAAAAAAAATGCACATAAAAACTTGCAATCTGCATACCCTTCTATTCAAAAATCCTGAAACCTTTAAGAACAAACAAGAGAATCTTGAAGAGTCACGGTAGTGACATTTAGTAAAATGCAGTAAATTGTTGCCAAAGCATCCTAGCAGATCAGGTATATTTTTTGACTTTAGAATTCTCAGTACACAAACACTGGGCAGAGATCACCTGCCTGCAATAAATTTGTGCCCCCCCCCCCCCCCCTTGTGATACATTTCAGAAAGTAAAGAGGAAAGATTATACAGTGGGCAATCAATCTAAATAAAATGAATATTGTAACAAAACAAAACAAAAAAAAAGCCCCTGGTAAACATGTTATTTTCACTACAGTTCCTCTAAAATGCACCAAACCTTTTGAAATATGACTGAATTGAATACACAGAGATTCAGCATGCTGTTAAAAAAACAAACAAAAAAAAAAGGATCTGTGTGGAAAGACCAGTGGTTAAGTAGATGAGGCCACTAATTCATCCTGTGAAAGAAGACACGGTGTTCCCCCATCTGAAATGACGACTTTAGGCATTGCATTCTCTTATCCACTCTGTTTTATTGCACAGGTGTCGAAATTCCAGGCCTGGAGGGCCAGATCCATGCCAGTGTTTAGGATGGACTGAGAAAAAGGAATGTGTTCTACCTGATGGACCACACCTTTCCTGATTCAGAACCATCAATTCATTTGAGCTGTGTCAAATATGTGTGAGGACTTCGGCCCTCGAAGGACCAGTATGACATCCCTGGTTTAGTGCTTTTACTGGCTACAAGCCAGCTGAGCCATGTGTTTGGCCTGTGTGATAGAGAGCCGCTAACCTCCACTGTCTCATTATGCCTAAACAAAACAAAAAAAAGAAACTCTTCCTGTGTCCGCTAGAAAGCAGGTGTTCATTAACAGCCTCCATCTTGTGCTGACCTAGCAGGTAAAACAGCAGTGTTTATGAAGGAAGGGAATAAAACAAGATGCACAAGTCACCTACAAGGGACAAGTACTAGAGAAAGCATGGTAAGCATGACAGTCTAATAAAAAACGCCACGGGAAAGACTTGGAGGCAGCCATATGTATTCCCTTTTAATCTGATGTTTTTTCTGGTTGTTGTGTAGCTCTTCCACCATTAAAGTGGATCCGAGATAAACTTTTACTCATTGCATAATTGTATTCCTTTCATATAGTTTATAGGGGTTTTATTTTAATACTCTACTTGCCTATAAACTAAATAAACCTTGTAACTGTAGCAAGGGCTTCTGGGAGCTCAGTCTGTGCAGGAGGAGGAGGAGGTTACTAGCCATCGATTTCAGAGGCAGAGAGGAGGAGGAGGAGAAGAGACAGATTTTACACACCGGCAAGCTGATAGCATCTCCAGCCCTCAGCCTGTGACAAACAGAACATGGCTGCCCTCATTGTATCACAGGAATAAATAATCATAAACTGTTGAAGCTGTTTGCAGGTAGATATGCTGTGTAAACTAAACTTTAAATTAGTTATATATAGACAAGTTACTTGTTAGAGTTAGTTTTTCATCTCCGATTCGCTTTAAAACACACCTGACGTGAAAGGGATATGGAAGCTGCCATATTTATTTCATTTTAAACAATGCAAATTTGCAGGCTGCCCTGCTGATCCTCTGCCTCTAATACTTTTAGCTATAGACCCTGAACAAGCATGCAGAACGGACATTTGACTGGATTTGCTGCATGCTTGTTTCAAGTGTGTGATTCAAGCACCACTGCAGTCAAACAGATCAGAGGGACTGCCAGGCAACTGGTATTGTTTAAAAGGAAATAAATATGGCAGGCCACATATCTCTCTCACTTGCCAGCAGAGCATCTGATTTTCATACTGTTTTTGAGTCAGTGACTTCTCCATCTGAAGGTTTGCTCTGAATGTGCAACTCAAGTCAAAACATCATCCTGACATTCAGGAAGATGTAATTTTTCAAAGGAAATAAAGATGCCATACTCCAGATCCCTCTCAGCAGGCTCCCTTTAAGCCATTCTGTGAAATATGGAGGTACGTGTGTGGAGCAAGCTTGATCAGAGCACTTAGTGTACACACAGAAGATAGGTTATGGATTGTACTTATAAACGGTTTGTTCTTTAGACCACTTATATGTCTTGATTGTTAATGGTTGGAGATTAAGAAAAAAATAAGTGTAAAAAGCTCCTACTAGTATCCAGCCACATGGCTGACTGCTCACCAGGACTGTCACTAGTAATGACATAGTAAGTGACGGAGAGAGGCATACCTGCTGGCTTGCACTGGGAGGCTCTGCCTGCATCACATCAGCTCCATCACTAGCTAATAATGGATGCTCATTACCAAACTACATTAGCTGCATTTCCATCCACTTACCAGCAATATCCCTGCCCTGAAAGTGTATAATAGCAATAATAGCACTGGCTGAATAAGGGGAAAGCTTGACTGATGCACTTAGACCAGTATAGCGTATATCCCCACAGCTCACAATTTTATCAGCATTTCATAAGCATACTGGGTATGCTGAGCCACAACGAATAGCCTTCAGGTCTAAGGGTTCATACACCCTTTTGATGTATGTCATCCGTTGGGAGCAACATCACTGGGCCGGAAAGCACAGAAGCTACAGCAGTGTAGCTGGTGGTGTGCTATGTTGGTAGTATGCAGTAGACGGGGGAGGGCTTGTAAATTGACTTTGCAAGTTACCATCAAAGAACCTGGATAGGAGCTTCTTCCCTAAGCTGCACAGACTTCCAGAGCTGCATGCTGTGATCTTGGAAAACAGCTCCATCTGTGCTCTTCCCTTTGCAGTCTGAACAATACGAAAGAGCTGAGCCAAGTAACCTCCCAGCCACAGAGAATGCAGCTGCCTTCTTCATGATGCTTACAGACAGATTTTTAGCTGTAGGAACCTCATTTAAATAAAAACTTCACATGTGGGCACACTGCTTACTGAGATAACAGATATAGGTCTCTGCCTGGGGTTGAGCCTTAAACTGGCCATGTTATTAAATATCTAGTATAATAAGGAAGAGGAAATGCAAGTTATTTTGATATTAACTATACTGATTCTTATAGTGATTTTTTAAACCTACAATTAGAGCTGAGAGGAGATAAGAGGACTGAGCAGGAGAGTCAAGGAGGGAAATGGCGAGAATTCTAAATGTCAAGCACCAAGTTTTATGATTTTTTTATTTAAGCAGAGTAACCGCAAGGTCTCCCATTCAAAATTTATTGACACAGCAGTTAACTATCTTGAAATTGCTTTAGAAACGCTTTCATTGTGGCCCGAGGCAAGAGCCCGACTTCACTTCATTTTCATTTCACAACTGTAACAATATCTGCTGCCAACCTAGTTTTCTAAACAGGGCAGGGGCAACAGTGGCCTGAAATTGCAGAGAATGAATCAAAGGGCTGCACCCCGAGGCACAGAAATCAGACACATTAAACCAGCAGATGAATACGGAGGTTTCACGTTGGTGAAGCCTGCAACTAAAATATTTATATGGTGTATCCCACCAGCGCAGGACACAGCAATCCTCATTGTCTCAGCTTCAATGAACATAATAAAATATGTATACATTTGCTGAACCTAGATCCACTGGCTGCTTTCATTAAAATTGCTTCTAGATTACATTTATTACAAAAATCACATCCCCAACACAAATAAAATTAGAATGTAATTGCTGCATACTGAGATTTCTTTGAAGCCGTTTAGCACAAAGATAGAATAACTAAACAATGATAAAATTGGATTTCCAACAGCATGCACTAGATTCCTAAACAAGATATACATTATATCAGCACAACAAACCAGATCAGTGGATAGAAAGGACTAAAGCCATTGCCTACAGCTGCTCCAAATATATAGACAACCAATTTCATTATGTTTCACCAGCTATGGTACAGAAACCCAAATGTAATACACTTTTTATACCAACAGTTCAAACAACAATATACATGTGATGACAGGTTATGGACACGATAAAAACCCGAGAGAGAGAGATGACAACTGATAATATTCTTTATTGACATTTAAAGGACAACTGAAGCAAGCATATGAAGGCTGCCATATTTATTTCCTTTTAAGCAATACCAGTTGCTTGGCTGTCCTGCTGATCCTCTGCCTCTAATATACTTTTAGCCATAAACCCTGAACATGCATGCAGTAGATCAGGTGTTTGACATTGTCATCAGATCAGACAAGATTAGCTGCATGCTTGTTTCAGGTGTGTGATTCAGACTTTACTGCAGCCAAAGAGCTCAGCAGAGCTGCAAGGCGACTAGTGTTTAAAAAGAAATAAATATGGCTTCCTCCATATTCCTCTCACTACAGGAGTCATTTAATACAGGGTTTCCCCCAGTCACACTTTGTACAGCCCTCTAGTCAGTCAGCAGTCTTAGGTGGGCTCAGATGTCTTGTGTGCAGTTGCTAGCCACTACAAAGCTGGGGACAAACTACTGAGGGAGAAGAGAGATTACAGTAAAACAGTACTACACTTGTGGTCTTAAAAGTAGATCACTACTTTCCAAAGCATGGAGTGCACAGGACAGGTTTTTCCTCACTGCACTGCAAATTTAGCGCAGAATGCGGCACTGCCCACTAGTGGGCAAACCTACTTTTTGACCATCCGGCTAAGATAAATTGCTTGTGAGAACAAAGTTACTGTAGGTATCCATTGTATTGTATGAGTATTCCTTTTTATTAACAGAGAAGTTGTAGGCCCTGTGGTGGGGCCGCTATTAACTTAATGGAGGGGGGGACGGAGATTTGACAGGCACTACTGTATATTCTGGCTATAACACATACAGCCCCTCCCATTTCTTCTTGGAGGGAGGAAGGTTTGACTTATGGAGAAAAAAAAAATACGTTAGTTATAAGTAGTCTGCATATTATGTGCGGCTTTCCTTGACTGCAGAGTCTGCTCTAGTGACTTGTTTCTTTCAGCACCATGGACAGCAGTGCGCTGCATATAACTAGCATCTTGTATCCAGACAGTACTGCAGGAAGTGCACATATAATCTCACACTTGATTTGTATGCCTTGAAAGATATGGAGCAAGCATAAATGTTTTGTTTATGCTTACACTTATGCTGGACTACATATCTTTAAAGACATGCGTTAAAACAAGCATACAATATGTACGCTTCCTGCAGTTCTGTCTGGATACATAATGCTAGTCATTCAGAGCACTGCTGTCCATGGTGCTGAAAGACAATTTATCAGTCTAGAGCAGGCTCTGCAGTCAAGCTATATGCAGACTACTTACACTTAGATTCTAATGTCTAATGCAAGTCAACTTTGTTTTGGATAAAGGGAAGGGAAATCTTCAGTGGAGTCTGTTTTCTCACTTGCAGGAATTTCATAAAACAAGAAATCTGATATTCCGTTCAAATGAGACACTGACAGCAATAAATAGCTTTAATATGGGAAAAGGTCTGAACTTCTGCAATGACAGAATCACAGACAATAATAAAATCAGGAAGATCTAAAAATCAGGAAGGCACAAAACGTAAGAGGAACCATAATGACCTAGTAAAACACAAAACAGTTATCCTGAATAATTTATTAATTATCCTGATTTTCAGAGACGCTCTTAAAATTTATATATTGCTATGCAACCCTGCCCTCCCACTGATATGTAAAGAGGAACTCCAGTGAAAACAACAATGAACAAAAGTGCATACAGTAATTTTTACAATAATTATGTATAAATGATTTAGTCATGGTTTGCCCATAGTAAAAATCTTTCCTCTCCCTGATTTACATTCTGACATTTATCATATGGTGACATTTTTACTGCTGGCCGGTGATGCCAGTGGAACTAGCTGCTGCTTGCTTTTTTGGCAGTTGGAAACAGCTGTTATTTCCCACAATGCAACAAGGCTCCCACAGTGTGATGTCAGCACCATGGTCCTGACTTCACACTCTGGGAGGGGTTTCAACACAATTTCAGCCATACAGAGCCCCCTGATGATCCGCTTGAGAAAAGTAAAAGATTTCTCATGGAAGAGGGGGTATCAGATATTGATCGGGATGAAGTTCAATCCTTGGTCACAATTTCTCTTTAAGCTGTGTAAATACACTATATGAAACTCTAGTGTATGTACAGCAGATACGGGACCCAGGCACCAGCCCCCCCCCCCCCCTCCCCAGAGTAATAAGCCTGGCAGATTATTTCCACCAAGCATTGCCTGGGAACATTGTTCTCCCCACTCACCTGCCTCCTGCGTGACGTTGCACCCATCCCGCTCTGTCGTCCACTACCCCCCCCCCCCCCGCCCCACATAGCAACAGCACATGTCATCAGGCCACCAACGCATCTATACAGTATCAGCCCTACAATGTTGCCCAAGGGATCCGATCCCTATCCCCTCCGGGCGACCTGCCTTGTATGCCTGTATGAGACTTTCACTCCACCCATTTCACAGAGGGGAAGAAAAAATAAATATCTTCAACCACCTTGCCAGCAGTAACAATGCCGGAATACTAATGATAAATGAGTTGGAGTGCTAAAGTGCATGGTCTTGCTAAGAAGTCTCAGTAATAGCCAACATCAGTACAGGGTGCACAGCACTCACAGTGGCATTTACCTGCTGCTTGATTTAGCACCCCATTCAAACATTGCACTGTTCACACTGCAAGCTATGCAGTGCAGCACCATGATCAAGATAAGCGCAGGAACTTTATTACATTATTATGCCATGTTAAACAGCGGCAGCAAGCAGTTTGAAGCCCTTAGTATTACTGTCTTTATGTACCTGGCCTAAAGTTTGTGTCCAGCAACATCAGTTATGCAAGGGCTTCTGAGGAATAAGTTCCACTGAGGTTTCTCCATTACGGAGGACAGAAACGGTAAGGATTCATAATTACAGGTACACCAGCACACCAGGCTATTGCTTCTGCCTTTTAATGGATGCCTTAAATTAGTATTAGACACTATTATGGATGCTGTGTATTATTACTCTTACTAGATACTATTAGTATGGAGTACGTGCCATGTAGGGGATAAGGAGCAAATGAAAGTATTAGGAATTCATCTTAGATTTAAGAGACACCTTGCATGGCTTAAAAAAATAGTTGTACTTTGCAATATGTAGATATTCAGCAGGCAGTGGAAGTTATAGCCTAACAAAGGAGGACAGCAGTGTACACAAGACCCCATCTATTATTGCTATGGAGCTCTGAGATTTAGTTTATGAGAATTGTTTTGGGGGTATGGTACCTTAGTGTACCCAAGGTGAACCTCAGGTACAAAAGAGCCTACTTACCCAAGAGGGAAGCCTCTGCAACCTATAGACCAGTATTTCTTAAAGCTGTCCTCGTGACCCCCCCCCCCCCCCCCAAACGGTGTATGTTTTGCAGGCAACCTCACCTATGTTTCAGCTACATGGAATCCACCTAGCTGAGACACTAACTACACCATCTGTGTGCATAGGTGAGGTTGCCTGCAAAACATGCACCCTTGGAGGGTCACGAGAACAGGTTTGAACCCCCTCCCCAATACCCCCCACCCCCTCCGAGGCTCAGCAACAAGGGTGTGTAGGCTGCTCCTATGAGTATGGCCGCGTCTGCATAGTAACCAGACACTGCGCTACTGCACATGCACAGTTGTGCTAGTGCCAGATGAGGAGCATGGCCCTGATGTCCTGAGGAGAGGAAGTGGTCACATGGAGCACGCCACACGTGGAGCCTGCTCATGCCTCCCTCTGCCTGATCCCTACACTATCACACTGAGATCCTGGTGGAGTCCTGGGCCGGTATAGTACGCCATACCACTTGGTAGTTACCTATTATGCCTGCCTATTATCACCATTTGATTATATGATTCACTCAACATGACTGAGCATATGCTTCTTTTTACTTTAGGTCACTTTATCGCTCATCCCTTTTAGCACTTGCACCGTATTAGGCATTGCTATTGTTGTATGACCCGGGTCTCCACTTCTTAACTGGGGTTCTCATCTGAACCCCAGTTTAAAGTGCATTGGTATTTCAGGCATCATTTATTACTCAGAGGTGAGGCTTTGTTTATCATGACATTATCATGTGTGTTTATAAAAGGGTTTGTTTCAGTGGTTTATAGTACCCCTTTGTAAATGTTTTTATGGTTCCTGGTTGTTCAATAAAATGTATACTTTTGCATACTGAATTGGTGGTGCAGATTTATGTACAGTCCTTTCCTTTCTCTTTGCCCAGATGTTTAAAGGAACCAGAGGTCAGAGGGATATGGCAACTGCCATATTTATTTCCTTCCTTTAAAGGGGAACTTCAGCCTAAACAAACACTGTCATTAAGTTACATTAGTTATGTTAATTAGAATAGATATGTAATATCATTTTTTACCCACCCGGTTTTAAAAGAACAGGCAAATGTTTGTGATTCATGGGGGCTGCCATCTTGGTCATGGGGGCAGCCATCTTTTTGGTTGAAAGGAGGTGACAAGGAGCATAAGACAGTTCCAACTGTCCTGTGTGCTGATCACCCCTCCCAGCTGCATGCGCTAGGCTTCAAATGTCAATTTAAAAATGTAAAAAAAAATTATTGCACCAAAACAGCAGAACGAGAACATCATCATCAGAAATCCCATCATGCTTTGCACAGCATCAGGGGAAAAATGCCTGGGCAGTTTTCTTCTGTGCAGCTAAAAATGAGACTTGTATAAGAGAAACAAAGTTCTGATGCTGTGAAACTGTTAAAGAAACACCAGGCCTTTTCAGTGCTGCTGAGTCGATTTTTAGTCTGGAGGTTCACTAAGGAGGGTCCCTGCAGGCTGCAGGGGAAGCGGGGAGGACCTGGGAGGCTTCTATAGGATCTAGAAGCTTCCCTCTTCTAAGGTAAGCATTTCATTTTTGACCTAAGCTACAGCTTGAGTTCACGTTAAAGCAAACTTAGGCATTAAGGTAGCCATACGCTGGTTGATTTGCCATCAGATTCGACCAACAGATAGATCTCTCTCTGATCGAATCTGATCAGAGAGGGATCGTATGGCTGCCTTTACTGCAAACAGATTGTGAATCGATTTCAGCATGAAACCGTTCACAATCTGTGGTGGTGGTGGTGCTGCCGCCGCTCCAAACGCATACATTACCTGCTCCGCCAGTGCGACTCCCCAGGTCTCCGCTGTCTTCTCCACTCTGGTCTGGTCTCCGGGTCCGGCATGCTTCACTTCTTCCTGTCTGGGGGAAGTTTAACCAGTAGAGCGCCCTCTACTGTTTAAACTTCCTGCCGGGACAGGAAGTTCAGTGAAGCCAGCCGCAGACCAGACCAGACCAGAGCGGAGAAGACAGCGGAGACCTGGGGAGTCGCGCCGGCGGAGCAGGTAATGTATTGCAGCTCTATTGCATCGGTCGTCGGGCACTCGAACGCCGCTAGCGAAGAGCTCCCTATCCGCGGGCGATCGACTGTAATTTCCCGCACGGAGCGATCGACGGGATCGATCTATTTCGGGACGAAATAGATCGAAATTTAGCGTGTAGCGTGAATGATGTGACAGCAGATTCGATCCCAGTGATCTAATCTGCTGTCGATCGGCGGGGAATCAGCCTAGTGTATGGCCAGCTTTAGTCTAGTTTAAGGGACCCAGCAGGAAACCTCATAAGGAAATTCCGCTAAAGTGACTAGATAGACAGTACCCTCTAGAACTGCTAGGTTTCAGATAGGATTTAAGAAAGTTTGCCCACACTATTCAGCCAATCACAACACTTTGTGCAATAGAGGATGCTGTGATTGGAGAACTGTTCCCTATGAGGTTTCAAGTTTGGTCCCCTAAACTAGACTAGCACCAAATATTTTACTTACAGTGACCCCATAGTGGATAAATGCATAAATGAGCACATTTAAAGGACATCCGAGGGGAAAATAAACTGATGAGAAAAACAATTGCATCTATCCTTCTCCTAAAAATGACTTTAGATATCCGACAGTTTTATTTTATATTTAAATCTAATTTTTACAGTTTTTCTCTGCTCAATGACACCTTTATTGAAGTATGCTAAAGCTGAAATCTATGAATTATTGATCCTTTGTATCTCTTTACTGCTCTCAGAAACCGTTTATTGACAGGAAAGTGTTTTATGGCTGTAATTACTCATCAGTGAGGGTTATGCTATAGTCTGATCTGGTCCCGACCCAGACAGAAACTGTCACTTGATGTTTAACTCTTTCAGGCACAGAAAGAAAAAAAAGGAACACAGCATAGTTATTTGTGTGCTTGGCACTGTACATACACATGTCTATCTCATTATGTCACGTCACCTCGGTTGTCCTTTAAAGTCTGACCACATTAACCACATGCTTGTTTCAGAAGCACTATTCAGACACCACAGAAGCCAGAAAGATCACCAGGATAGCCAGGCAAAGTGGCATAGTTTAAAAAAAAAAAAAAAAAAAAAAAAAAAAAAAAAAGCAATATGACAGCCTCCAGAGTGTTCTCTCTTTTAGCTAGATGCTCCACCCAGCTAGTTTTGGTGAGAACCCGGCTGTCATCAGCTCACCTCCTATGCTGTAAGAGTTGTGCACAGAAGCACTGGCCCTGCATTCTCATCTTGCCCCAGCCAGGCTACTTTTTCATGCCACCCAGCTAGAAATAATTTCTGGCTCCACCACCCTCATCACTGCATTCCAGAATTTCACTGAATCAAGCTTTCATGTCACCATACATTAAACAGAGTAGATACACAAACTTCACTGATCAATGGTACAATCGCTGCTTAATGGATCACCTTTTACAAAGCCATGCGCCATGAAGAGAATACTTAAGTAGTACATATGTAAATATGGACCAGCAGACCATCAGCAGGAGACGAAACAGCAAAATAGACAATAGAACTTTCAGGAGGAATAACAGAGCTGCCCAACAATCAGCATGAGAGGCCCAGATCTGCTAGCTTGTACATTGCCACATCGTGTAATGAACATATTGTGCTCAACTGACTAGAAACATTATCTTCACACTGTACACCACTAGGCTGCACGCTATAGGGAAGCAAAGGTTATTACAACAGGGCTCTTATTGAAATGAAACAAGAAAAGATTATTCTGCAGAACGTCTGGATAGTAAGAGCTACGAGAACTATTATCGTTAACAATTATCAAAGTCATTACACTATGAATTAATCGCACAATAGAGCTAGAAATACTGCAGCGTATAAATCTAACTTGCACGGACTGTCTCAGTATGCATAAGACACCTTCATTAAAACACAGTTAACAGCCAACAGCTACTTTTTTATGTTTATCCTCCCCTGAAGCGCCTCTGCCTTTAATGCTTTCCCATTCCGCCCTCACCAGGGAACCATCTTGTTCAGCTATCAAAATTTCTCATGTTTTTGCCTCTTAATATACAAGGCCAGTCCAGCATTTGTGGTTAATCGGGTTATATTTCTGTGAAAATTCCTGTACTTTAGGCAAGTAGGATTTGATGCTAAATATTTATGGCATTAATACATTCAGGTTCACTTGGTTCTGACACTATGCAGCCTTGAATGGTCTGGTATAAATGGAAAGAACACCTACCATGGGAGAAACCGCCAGTCTCTGCTTCCCTTCTAAGAAAATATATCCTGGCTGTATTACAAATTCCTTCAGCAACGTGCTTTAAAAGCCCTAGTACAGACCGTGTTATTACAGACATTTCATACATTAGAAAGGAGCACTATAACAGCGTGCATACACATACATGTAGGATGTTCATTTGTCCCAGAGTACAGTGCACTATAAATGACAGCTTTCCTACATAACTGTCACATTAGGTATTAATACTCTGACAGTCCTTTATTATTTAAAGGACAACTGAAGTGAGATGTATATGGAGGCTGCCCTATTTAATTCCTTTTAAGCTGTAGCAGTTACCTGGCTATCCTGCTGATCCTCTGCCTCTAATGCTGGGTACACACTATGAGATTTTCTGGTCGATTTACTGTCAGATCGATTATCTCCAACATGTCCGATTTGCTTTTCGATTGTTTTCCGAACATTTTACGATCGATTTCCGTGCACATTAATAGGAATCGATCGGAAAATGCTCGTAAAACGATCGGAAAGCAAATCGAACATGTTGGAAATAATCGATCTGACAGTAAATCGACCAGAAAATCTCATAGTGTGTACCCAACATAACACTTTTAGCCACAGACCCTGAATGAGCATGCAGCAGATCAGATGTTTGACATTCTCAGATCCGACAAGATTAGCTACATGCTTGTTTCGGGTGGGATTCAGACACTGCTGCAGCCAAATAGATCAGCAAGGCTGCCAGGCAACTGGTATTATTTAAAAGGGAATAAATATGACAGGCTCCATATACTTCTCACCAGAGCTGTGGAGTCCGAGTCGAGGAGTTGCAGTAATTTTGGGTACCTGGAGTCGAAGGTTTCAATAAACTGAAGAGTCAGATTATTTTAACAAAATTCATAGCCTTTGTAAGAATTAGACTAAGAAGTCGGAGTTGAGTCGGGTCGGTGGTTTTATAAACTGAGGAGTCTGAGTCTGTTAATTTTTGTACCGACTCCACAGCCCTCTCACTTCGGTCGTCCTTTTAAAGCATTAAAGGGAACCTTAACTGAGGGGGATATGGATGTTTCCTTTTAAACAATACCAGTTGCCTGGCTGTCCTGCTGATCTCTTTGGCTGCAGTAGTGAGTGAATCGCACACCTGAAACAAGCATGCAGCTAATCCAGTCTGACTTCAGTCAAAGACCCTGATCTGCATGCTTGTTCAGGGGCTGTGGCTAAAAGTATAAGAGGCAAAGGATCAGCAGGAGAGTCAGGCAACTGGTATTATTTTAAAGGGAAAAATCCATATCCTTCTCAGTTTAGGTTCACTTTAAAGAGGATCTCCAGTGAAAATAATGTCATAAAAAAAGTGCTTCATTTTTACAATAATTATGTATAAAGGATTTAGTCAGTGTTTGCCCATTGTAAAAGCTTTCCTCTCCCTGATTTACATTCTGACATCACATGGTGACATTTTTAATGCTGGCATGTGAGGTCAGTGGAAGAAGATGCTGCTTGCTTTTTTAGCAGTTGAAAACAGTTGTAAACAGCTATTTCCCACAATGCAATGAGGTTCACAGACAGGAAACTGCCAGGACCATTGCCTCACAGTTTCTTGTGGGAGGGGTTTCACCACAATATCAGCCATACAGAGCCCCCTGATGATCCATTTGTGAAAAGGAAAAGATTTCTCATGTAAAAGGGGGTATCAGCTACTGATTGGGATGAAGTTCAATTCTTGGTTACAGTTTCTCTAAGTCTAACCCAGGACTGCAGTGACAGTGCAACTGCCGGAATTGTGTGAAGGCAAATAGGCAGGCCGGAAATGGCTTACAGTGGGTGGGGAAAATCATGCGCTCGGGGTCACTCAGGCATCGGACATTGCTAAAGATCTGCCATGCTGGATTTTTAGGTGACGTTCGGGGCTCCTGAACAAACACTGGATTTTTGCCCAAGGAGATTTTTATTGACCACCTTGGTCAAGATTAATTTACAACTTGTATGTAGCTTTAAAGCCTCTTTCTCACAAACTGTGATTTCAGGTGCATTATGAGGAACGCAATGAAATTTACTAGGACATCAGAAGTGCATACACTGCGCTGTCTGAATTCCCTATCCATGTGTTGCTGTTCACTACATAAATCGCAATGCATGGTTTCCAAGGTATATACGCAAATTGCAATTCCCATTCATGAGAATAACTGGGAATCACAACCGCATTGCAGCGCCATGCGTCAATAATACAACTGTCTGAAGTTGAGCACAGAGAATTCTGAAAACAGTCACCCTTAAAATCATTCCAGAACTAAGGTTTTTTTTTTTCACATTACATTTCTTCCACTAGAAGCCCCTCTGCATCCCACACAATCAGAAAGCTGCAGTTTTTTCTTCCTAGAATACATAAAGGTCCTAATGAAAAAGCTCCCTGCTTGGTCTTAAAAACTACACCAACACTACACAGCAATGGCCTCGATTCATAAAGCATTACCTCATGCGGTAATGCTGAAAACAGCAGACTTTACCGACCACTTAGCAAAATGTCAATTCATAAAGGCTGTTACCGCATGAAAAGCTGACATTACCGACCAGGGAGCTAAGTTACCGACTTGGCTGCAGTTACCGACAACACGTCAGTAAATTGTCAACAAATGTCAATTCATAAAGCCTGCAACAAGCGGTAAGCCTGGCGGTAGTTACCGACACCTCTGGTGAGGTCTTAACAAGTTACCGACAGCTCTGACAGCTCTGATTAATGCAAAGTGCAGAGAGCCGATGTCTGTTTGATTCATCTGTGGAGAGAGCCAGAGAGCCCTCTGTGTGAATCATTTGAGCAGGCAGGGAAAGACTGTGTGACTCATCTGTCTGAGTCATCAGTGGGAGAGCCAGAGAGAGCCGTCTGTGTGATTCATTTCTGCAGGGCAAAGAGAGGATCGAGACACTGCTCTACTCTACCGCTCAATGGGCTGTGGTAATTTACCGACCTCCAAGGGCAGCTGGGGAAAACTTTATGAATTAGCACACAGACCGGGAAAATACCGAGTGCGGTATTTTCCCGACAAGATTTTTTTTATCGCACTGCTGTTTATGAATCGAGGCCATTATGTTTAACAAAACAAAATATCACTTTAAATGTAATGTTATACTGTTGAGGTTACATTCCCATTTATTGTAACAGTTGTAGTAAGTAAATGTAGCCTGAAAAACACAGAACAAACAACAAGCAATAGGTTGCCACAAATCCTGCAAAGATACAACTATGCTGAATATAAATGTCAGAAGTTTCACTAATGTCAACCAGTCAATGAGTGAGCAGTATTGTTGGGGTTGTAAACACATACACACACACACACACACACACACACACACACACACACACACACACACACACACACACACACATTTTGGAAGCTTGGTAAACACTTATCGGATTTGGACTGTACCAGCATATTGGAGTAGAAGCTTATCTTGGATTATCAGAGCTAGTCACACTGGCATTTAAGCTTAGATCCGAGATGTTGGCAAACATTACTTTACATCTGTTCTTAAAGCACACTCAACATGTTTGGTCAGTGTTGATGGGGAAATGTTAGGACCAGTGTATCAATTTACTAACTGGCGCCATGTATAAAGAACAACCCCAGTTTAATCTAAACCTTTATCTTTTTTTTTTTACCAATAAAGCATCATAATGCTTTTATTTTCTGCATCAGATTTACAGAGTATACTAAAAACGTCACTACAGTAGTGGCAATTTTTCAATAGAAAGATAATTTAAGCAGACCTAAAAGCTTGCACAGGAGACAAAGAAAACACAGAACTACAGCATGTAAGTTTACAGAGAACAGCCTAATTCCCCCTCATCTGCCAGTGATCAGCAAGTGTAAATTGCCCTGTCAGCTCTGTCTGAACTGTACTAAGGTTCTGTACTAACGTGTAAACACAGGAAGTTAACCCTTTCTGTGCTTCCAGGAAACCAACAAGTAAACACTGCAGGATCTCTGTTGGCGTTGTATAAGCTGTAACAAAGAAATGTTTTTCTTTAAAGGTTGTTATGCTGTTGCTCATCTTTTAGAGCAGAGAGGAAGTTCATAGTTTAGGTCCGCTTTAATCTACCGGTAGGATTTGGGGATGTGAGAGGAAAACCGAGTATTTGGAGGAAATCCATACAAACACCATACAAACTTAAATGGACAGATATATTCAGCAAATTCATGACAGTCCAGAAAAGTTCAACTACACTTTTAAACTACTTGTATTGCCATGTTCCCCAACTATGATAAATGTACTGTTGCATAACACTTTCAGCTTTCAATCAATAGTGTGCCTGGGACCAAAATAAATACCTTTTTAGGTAACTTACAATATCAGCCAGGTGAGAAGTCTCCTCTTATAGCCAAGTTATGCACACTACATTGAGAAGTACAAAGCTAGCAGACATAATGTGACTAGTCTGCTCTTCTAGTTAATGCACATAGCTTTGTACTGCTCTATGCAATGTGCATTACCCAACTAGAAGAGTAGATTGATCATGTGATGCTGCAGATGCTCAGATGCTAGCTTTGTACTACTCTATGTAAGCAGCTGTAGCATCATGTGATCAGCCTCCTCTTGTTGTTGAGTTGGGCACACTGAATTAGGAAGTACAAAGCTAGCAGCTGTAGTGTTCCAATCAATTTTGATCAAATTTCTTCTGAACCATCAATATTGGGGAGATCAACCACTAACCTGATCATAGCAGCATTTTATGGTAAACAGCTATGTACAAATGCTGGGTGGCCCTCAGCCAATGTAGCCATTCAGGACCATCTGAGCTTTGAACCTAGCATGTGCACAGTTGTCCCCTGCGGTTGCATAAAGATCCGTAGCTTGAAAGATGCAATATCGGAAAGTACCAAAAATAAAGGCCCTTTTTCCTGAAAGAGCTTGGTGCAATCTACGGTCTTTTAGGATGCTCTGCAGCACAAAGCAATGCAGCTTGCTGCAATGAAAACAATTTAAAACTAAGAAGAATGGGGCAGAAACACATATAGCCTTCAGTGTTAAACATGATAAAAGGCTTTTTACAGAGTTCAAGTGTGTTATTTACATGACCCGAAGATCGTAACTGAATTACCCTGACACTTCTGTCAGTGCACCCAAATATAGGCCGTATCAGACCATAAAGTAAGGAGTTAAACCTTATGGGGGGGGGGGTGCCTCTCCAACACAGCCTGTCAACTTTTCTCTAGGAAGATACTAACCCGCACACAGGAGATGCCCAGTGCACCAATCTGTTCCACCACATACCGGTACGTGGGCAAGTGTAGGAAGACCTGCTCCTACTAACCAAGACAAGCTGATATCCTGTCCTTAGTGTGTATAGGTTACTGTGGACGCAAAGCATTCCCCACTGTCGCTTTCGCTTTGCGGCTCTCTGAGACCGCTTACAATATGCCACACATTATTTCAGCAGCCTTCTTCCACTTCCAGGACTACAATGGATTTTGTTGAAAAGAATCCATATGGTCAGTTCCTTTTAAATAGAATGTCACATTTGCACAATGAAAACTGATTTATACAGGCAGAATGATGATTGATAAACACTTTTAATTAACTTTGTAAGGTTTGAGCTAGTGCCAAAAACTGAGGCATATATGCACATCCTGCATCAACCGTGCTATTCAAATAAGCTGCCAGCTAAAAGTGACTAGTAATTAGTTTCTAGATAATTATTTTGATGCAATGTGACCATTCAGGAGATGTTCATTAGTGAACGTTCCATTGTCGCAACATGAAGGACTACAGATCAATGGATGATGTTCATTCTATTAAAGTATTCTTCCACAATAAGCCTTCAGGGCAACACGTTGTTGAACCCTGACAGCTGGCATAGTCTGCCCACAGAGGAGAGGGAGTTGCAGCACTGAGGAGTGGAGAGAGAGAGTGTAGGGCCAATCCGGCGTATCACATTCATGAGACTATATCATGAGACATCATCTCCACAAGACTGCTGTGTTTACATGCAAGAAGCCTTCAGCACTGACTGGTAATACATGATGACTGCAGCAGCATGGCTGCTCTCTAGAGTGACACACTGCCCACCACAAGCAAAGACTAAACACCTGTGAGGAACAGGAAAGGGAACAGTCTGTAAGTGCTGTTCTGGATCTGTCTTGCTTTTGGCTACAGAGTATAAGGATAATAAGATTTGTAATGAACCTACTAGAGATGTCGCGAAACTTCGATTTTCAGTTCGCGAACCCGATTTGCGAACCTTCGCAGAAGGTTCAGTTCGTGGAAAAGTTCGCGAACCGCAATAGACTTCAATGGGGATGCGAACTTTGAAAAATAGAAAAAATTATGCTGGCCACAAAAGTGATGGAAAAGATGTTTCAAGGGGTCTAACACCTGGAGGGGGGCATGGCGGAGTGGGATACATGCCCAAAGTCCCAGGGAAAAATCTGGATTTGACGCAAAGCAGCGTGGGTTCACTCAACACAACAGGTAGTTAGATGCAGTGAGCTGGGTTCACTCAACACAAAGCTAGGTATATGCAGTGATGAGGTGGGTTAAGTAAACACAAAAGGTACTGGGTAGTTAGATGCAGTAAGCTAGGTTCACTGAACAGTAGAGGTACTTAAGATGCAGTGAGGTGGGTTCTCACAACACAACAGGTAGTTAGATGCAGTGAGCTGGGTTCACTGAACACTAAAGGTACCTAAGATGCAGTAAGCTAGGTTCACTGAACAGTAAAGGTACTTAAAGAGAACCCGAGGTGTGTTTAAAAAATGTTATCTGCATACAGAGGCTGGATCTGCCTATACAGCCCAGCCTCTGTTGCTATCCCAAACCTCACTAAGGTCCCCCTGCACTCTGCAATCCCTCATAAATGCTGTGAGGCTGTGTTTACATCTGTAGTGTCAGTCTCAGCTTCTCCCCCGCCTCCTGCATAGCTCCGGTCCCTGCCCCCGTCCCTTCCCTCCAATCAGCAGGGAGGGAAGGGATGCAGGCGGGGACAGGAGTTCTGCAGGAGGCGGGGAGAGCAGCAGACTGACACTATAGAGATAAACACAGCCAGCTTTGACAAGCTGTTTGTCAGCAGCGTGGCTGTGATTTATGAGGGATTGCAGAGTGCAGGGGGACCTTAGGGGGGTTTAGGATAGCAACAGAGGCTGGGCTGTATAGGCAGATCCAGCCTCTGTATGCAGATAACATTCTTCAAACCCACCTCGGGTTCTCTTTAAGATGCAGTGAGGTCGGTTCTTACAACACAACAGGTAGTTAGATGCAGTGAGCTGGGTTCACTCAACACAAAGCTAGGTATATGCAGTGATGAGGTGGGTTAAGTAAACACAACAGGTACTGGGGTATATGCAGTACTGGGTAGTACAATGTGCAGCTCCCTGTCACACACACAGGTAGTCACTGAATGTGCTGGGCTGCTGGCAGTGGCACACACAATATCAATTAGCAAGGCTGTGCATGCAACAAAAGTGTCAGTTTGACACAGAAAAAAAAATATGTACAGGATGAGCTCTGACAAGAGCGGTTGCTGTTGATGGGTGCTTTAAAAGCAATAATAATCAGTCAGGAGCAAGCAAAGCAGCCTAGAACCTAACTAATCTGTCCCTAGGAGAATAAGTCTGCAGCAGCTGCCCCTTTCCTCGCTCTAGCAGGCACACGAGTGAGTGTAATGGCCCCCGGACCATGCCTTATATACGGGGGGGGGGGGCTCCAGGGCTTAGTGTAGCCTGAATGGCTACAATGTGCCTGCTGACTGTGATGCAGAGGGTCAAAGTAGTGCATTATGGGGTGAATCGAAATTCCGAAAAAGTTCACGAACCCCCAACGTTCGCCTGGAACCGTTCGCTACATCTCTAGAACCTACATGTGTTTGGCCATAAAAAAAAAAAAAAAAAAGTTTAAAAGACTTTTCTGAAAGACACTTGGCAGTAAATATCACTGATTATGTTTTCATAAACAAACCTGCTACCTTTGTGCAGGGCCGGCCTTAGGTTTCACAGCGCCCTGAGCGAAACCTGATTTTTTTGTGCCCCCCCATTCAGCCTCTTCCTGTGTGCGTGCGCACACACGCACGTACACACAAACACTCACTGGCCCATATGCAATTCATCTTTTCTCCTGAGATATCTCCTAGGACAGTGGTTCCCAACCTTTTTGACATTGTGACACATCACGCCAAATGCTCAGATCTCCGTCAAAGTCACATATGTATAATAACCATAATAACCATGAATGGATGGAAAAAGTGCATTATCCTGAATACACTTAAAAATGAAGGCTAGAACCTTTCAGGAATATTAATAAAGACAATCAGTGGGACAGTTACCCCCCCCCCCCCCCATTTAGAATGATAGCACTTCACCGACAATTTTCACCACACGTTATAGCCGCAGTGCGCACCCCAAAAAACGTCCTCAGAATCAGTATAGGTAGGTAGACCGGTATAGGTGCCTCCAGTATAGGATCTCATGTGTAGGTGACCTCAATATAGTTTGTATAGCAAAAAAGGGTGTGTGCATCAAACACCAAGTGAACCCTTATATACCTGGCTCAATATAGTTTGACAAGCATAGGCGCCCCCAGTATAGGAAGTCAGTTGAAGGTCTCCATCCCCCCAATAGGTAGCCAGGCGTAGGTGCCCTCAGTAAAAGTAGCCAGCTATAGGTGCCCCCAGTATATGAAATCAGGTGTAGGTGCCCTCAGTATAGGAAATCAGGTGTAGGTGCCCTCAGTATAGGAAATCAGGTGTAGGTGCCCTCAGTATAGGCAACCAGCTATAGGCGCCCCATTGGAAGCCGGCACCCTGAGCGACCGCTCCGGTCGCTCAGGTCAAAGGCCGGCTATGCCTTTGTGACATTTTCATGATGGGGCAGCCATGTTGGCTTTGTTGGTACAGCTGGGATAGCACTTTCATAGTTTGATTTACCACATTCATGTACCTATGCTTCCTGACTGAATATATAGCTTACAGTGGCTGGATGGTGTACTGGTTAAGGGCTCTGCCTCTGACACAGGCGACCTGGGTTCGAATCTCGGCTCTGCCTGTTCAGTAAGCCAGTAATTCAGTAAGGAGCTCTTTGGGCAAGACTCCCTAACTCTGCTACTGCCTACTGAGTGCGCTCTAGTGGCTGCCTCGCAAGCACTTTGATTCCGACAGGAGAAAAGCGCTATCCAAAAAAAGGTATTATTATTACATACTACAGACCACATCACTCTCAGACAAGATCTCTGCCTAGGTAAAATCCCAGGAACATCTCCTCCTCTGCATTTAATGAAAGCAATTTAAGCATACTCACTTGAAATGTGAGTGTAGGTCCACTTTAATGTAATAACTTCAATGCATGCTTAACTCTACTGCCTACCTCATCTACCACCCATTGCACCCCTCAACTGCTCCTCCACTTTACCTTTCCCCAACTTACAGAACAAATTCAAAGATACTACATCAAATGCAACCACCTCTCCACAAACCTTCTGTTACCGAGTTTAGTTATTTCTTCTGATTCTTACATCCAAGACTAATCACTAGCCTTTATTTACTCCCACATTTTGTTTCCCATCACTTCAGATAACTTTTGGGGGGTTGAAAATGTAAATTTACCTCCTCTTGGAACCAGAAACTTTCCTGATGGTACAATGGAGTTTTCCTTATCAGCAGTGAGGAGACCATTAATTAACTAACAAAATTATCAGACACTCATCCATGAACTGCTGTTTCAAGCCCTTGAGTACTAACTGCATTTTACTGTGAATAAATACTTCAGATTTTGACTTCTTACTCTAAAGAACCTGCTGCCATTTTGCACAGCAGTTATTGTGTTTTCATCCACAGTGGAAGTCAGTGACCTTATTGAGACCAACTGGTGGCTTGTCGCTTTGCTTAGTCGTACCCTTATGTAATTTTTTTTTTAAACACTGAACTTCCTTCAGTAAGTTAAAACAAAAAACTTTTTCTTACCCAGTTTACTTCCTCATATGCAGCCAATTTTTCTGAATTTATGGACTATGTTTTAACTTACATGTTATTTTTCTTTTCCTTTGCACATATTTGGTATAGTGGTTTAAGCATGACCTGTATTATATGCTTGGAAATTCCTTCATTCTGTGCAACTTCACCTGGCACAGTTCATACAGTTTTAAAGTTAATAGAGTGGTCACCACAAATATGGATATCCGGTTCATTTGATCTAGTTTTTCTTGTTACTATGATCAAGTTTTGGATAGCAGTACATTGAAATGGAAAGGTTCCCACCACCAAAACCTGTTTAGGGTAAATTTTCATCAAGAAGAGAGTTTAACTTTAATTCTGAGAAAGAAAAATTAACTAAATAGTTAACACTGGTAAATTGGGCTGCATGAAAAACTCCATAAAAACTTCCATGGTCAGCAAGGCTGCATCCGAGTAGCCTCGTCTTTCCTAAATGGTCAATGCACAGGTCTGTTAAATTAAAAGGGAACAGCTCCCCGCCCCATGTCAGATAAGCAGAGGTCTGTATACACACACACACACACACACACACACACAGTGAAGAGCTCATACCCACCCTGCTGAAAGTGAAACTTCCCCACTCTAATCTTCAATATGATATGCCTTCTTAAAACAGAAGGTATTTGCAATAATTCAGCTTCAAGTGAGCAACTGTGGTTTCCCACAATGTACCACTACGGAATATGCAAATGATCTCTTTATGCCCCTGAAGCCAGGCTTACATCCAGAACGGCTGGTGTACAGCAAGCCTACAGCTTTCAGCATATCACAGTGGGTGTTGCTTTTTTAGTAAGAGGGGTTTTTAGTCTCTTAGTCCTCTATACTTTCCTAGTGGTTCTGGGTCACCCTGAGTTTTTTGGGTATTCTGTTATTTTAACCTTGTGATCATCAGACAATGCTGTCCATGGTACTGACAGAGGCTGGTGTCCCTGTGAAGACTGCTGCCACTACTAGGACAGAAGGGTCACTAGGAAAATAACTGAATTATGCAAACATGCACTGTATGCAGCTCACTGTGATCTTGATGCTAGATTCTCACCAGAGGTGGTCTGGGCAGAGAACCGTCTGATGTGGGCATAGTGATAAGAATTCTTCAGTGTACTAAAAAGGACTGTGAAAGGCGTCAGCTCTATATAAACGCATAATTTATGTGGCTGTGGTAACAACATTAGAATGTAAGTGCCTTTATAGGCAAGGCTGTGGAGACGGTACAAAAATCACCCAACTCAGACTCAGTTTATGAAACCACCGACTCCAGGTACCCAAAAATTGCTCCAACTCCTCTACTCAAACGCTCTATCTATAGGTAAGGACTGACATGGATTATTCTGTGAGCTCTGTAGTGTGCTGCACCTACACTGGGAACTAGATGAAGTAATTCTACCTGCCATCAAAGATCCTTGTGTAATGCTCTCCTTGAATAATTCTTCAAAGAAAATGCGGTTACTACAGTTCACAGATTTCTCCACCAATCCCCACATCATTATGAGAATAAGGGGCTACTGGCATACAGACAGAGGCACAGCACATTTGATCTCATTTACAGCAGGCAGAATTCAGGCCTGCTTACAGATTCAGGATGCCAAAAACCAGGAACACAAAAACAGGAAAATCACAGCAGCAGAAGCCCCACAGGCAACTTTACCTCTGCTCATTAGCTCCAGTAAATTGGAGAGAGGAAACGTGTCAGTACAAACAGCTTGGGTGTGAATTTTCTGTCTGAATTGGCCTTACTATCACAAGGCTCAGCCTTCCTTCTAATCTTTTATTGCACACAAAGGCTTCAGAAATAATTCTGATTTCCTTCCCTTTTCAGCCAAACGGAAAAATGACCTTCAAGCTGACCACAAATACAAGCTAGACAAAGTCACCCAAAACAGTATAGCCTGTATGCTTGTTTCACATCAGAAGCCCTTTGCTGGTTTTATCCATTTATCCTTATTAGACATGACTGTGCTACAACACTGTGGTGTGAAACAGAGTTCTGCGCTGATGAGTGAATGAGTAGGCCCTGTTGTCTCACAGACAGATGAGACAAATGAAAGCTTGTCTAATGAAGACAGCAGCAGCATACCTAGCGCAACATGTTATATCTAAGTATAGCACACATCCTGGTCCCAGGGCACCGATCACTTCACTCACAACATACTGCTCTGCTCACAGACCTGCTCAGCACTCAAAGGGGAGCAGTAAACCTACAGAAATGTGATCTTCAGTGGAGAATTGCTGTAAGTAGATAAAATAATGATTGTGTCTGAATAACTAGATTCTGGGGATTACTGACTAAAGGAGATGTGCTGTGAAATAAAGTCAAACTAGTACACTTGAGGCAATCCACTGTCAACCCTTCAGCAATCAAATGGCTGGGGATGCTAAGTCAGCATACACGTGTGAAGACTACTCAGAGCCAATGTTTTGCTCTAAGCAATTTCTCGTGGTTTCCAGTTCTTGACACCTTAAGTAGGCCATTAACAAAACAATTCTTTGGATTATCGATCATTCGATTTGAACGCATTATCAATCAGAAATGCCCATTCGGGCCCACGAATGGAAGGAAAGCTGCTAACCAAACCGATCAATTTGATTGACATTGATTTCACCCCTCCCCCCCCAAAAAAAAAAAAAAATCTGTTTTATTAATCTGATTGAATTGGATAGCAGCATTCCTTCTGTAGTGTTAAGTGCACAGGATACAATTTCACATCAGATCAATGGTTAATCTAACAGGAAGCTGCATCCAATTCTAGATTGCGCTCCCTGATAATTGGGTCAATTTTCAGATCATTACTTTATAAAATGGAGTTTTCAATAGAGAGCAGATCGGATAAGTCCGTGCAACTATTCGATCTGACGAGCAGTTGCACCATGTGTACATAGCATTAGTGGGTCTGAACAATCGCTTTCAATTGAAAATATGATCTAATCGGATGATCCATAGTCCAAAGAATTGTATAGTTAATGGCAACATTTAAGAGGATTGGTTGTTTGCACACATAGCATGGCATGAAGCAGCCAGCAATATTTACCAGCACATCCAATTGCCAAATGACTGATAAAATTGTTTTTTTTAATGGTCTTTGATCATCTGCTAAAAAAAAATCACTACCAATCACCTGAAAATTTGATTGGATGGCTGGATTAAGAGAGGATTGTGGCTTGTGTGAACTAGGCCCCACATTAGATTTTCAATATTCTGCACAGAAATATAATGTAGCTTTTAGGCACCCTGTTGGGTATATAAGGTAAACAGTAACTTTTCTGCCTTTTAAATCTCCCTTTATACATCACCCTTTGTCTATCTTCATTACAACCACACCCATACACCATGCAAAGACAGCTGCAATACAATTGGGACAAGCTTGTCCACATGGTACTAGAGGATACATTCAATGGTCAAGTATTTGCTCAAAGCTTACATGTGCCTATTTTACTCTACAGAGGATACACAATCGGCTCAGTACAAATTCACTAGATAAAAAAAAAGAAAAGAATTGCTGATAATAGGAAAACAAAATTACAATACTGTATGAATTGACTAATTTAAAGGGAATTATATCAGAAATCGCTAATATAAAGTCTTAAAAATGCATACTGCATCATATGCTGCCGCTTTGTGAATAAAAGATGAGATTAGTATTTAGGGATGAGTTGTAAACACTGTACTATACCCATTCTGTCCTATGGGGCCAACATCATAACACATTAACCAAAATAATGAGCAGTGACAGGGGACACAGGATATTGCTATAGTGCACCTCCTGTAACCAATAATGGGGCACAATGGGGAGAATCTGTAACGGAGGAGAGGGGAAGCTACTATGGGATTCCCCATGCAGTTAAATCATTAATTTCCATTCAAACTGTTTAAAAATCTTATTCTGGGTGTCCTACAACCTAAAGGCATCTTACATTAGCAAAATACAAAAACCTGAAGGCAATACTACAAAGAAAAGTGCCCGTAATGCTGAGTGTAAGGAGGAAGGGTGGAGTAATCATGTGGTGGAGTGTGGACACTTGTCCTTGCCTCCATCTCTCCACCACACCCCATCACATTCCTGGACTGGAGATAGCACCCAGGAGGAGTCTTTAGAAATGCACCCAGCTTACTATTCAGAGCAAATGCTAATGAAAGGAGCAAGTGCTGCCTTCATTATAACGGATCGTGCTATTAAGAGTTTAGCTGATTAACATTCACAGACCCGTCCTGAAAGCTCATCTTGACAAGCAGGCTGAAACATAAAAGGCAGTTTTATTTCATGTTTTGATTTAAACAGCATACGACCTTCACAAATGGTAATATATTAAGTTTTCCCATTTTTTTTTTATTTCAAGGTCAAATAAGAGAGTCTATTCATTTTAGCCATGATTGTTCCACCTGCTCTGTACAGAATAGGTCAGGGAATCTTCCCCAGCTCATGAAGAGGAGCAACTGGCTGTCTATCCAACATAAAAGGCAGTCAAGCAGTGGGGACACCTGGCCTAGGGAAGCAGCATCAATACATCACAGTTACTTCCACAGCTTACACTGCTAAGGTAACAAGTATCTGTTCCTGGAAATAAGGAACCCATGTTACCAGGTATACCTCCTGGCATCTTCTATTTAAGCCATCACAACACACTGTTAACCCCTCCTGTGCCCACTTGTTCTCTGAACAAAGCCCACTAAAGGAAGCAAGACACCACCCCTCAAGTGTTACACAAGACACTCCACAGCATATAGTGATATTGCAGGAAATCACAACCTAAAACATAATAACCATCAAATAGATAGGTTAGTGAGTACTTAGGAATAGAAACTACTGAAAATCTTCCAGTTACTTTACATTAGGATTAAACCTTCAGGATGTATTACTCTATTTAATGATACCCCAAATGAAACTGGCACTTAAAATCAATGACAATTATATGACATTTAAAGTTTTAGGGTCATGCACTATAGCGTCCAATTATAACCAATGGGTGGGCATATTTTGATTGGTAACCCAAAATTCTTAGAACCACTAAGCACCATCCTATATATATTGCTGCAATGTAATCCTCAGTGGTACTTGCTTACATTAACTCCAAAACAAAAAGGGGTTTAGGACTCAGACATTAAAAACAAAACCAAATAGTAGTATTCAAAATCAAGACATCAAAGCCCAATTGCCAAGCAAAAGAGCCCCCACCTACTTTACTGCTACTTTCCTGGATTCAGTCATTAACAGTAATATATGCTACATCTACCCAATGCAAATAATGAAAGTTTTTGCTACTATACAGAACACACACACACACACACACACACACACACACACACACACACACACACACACACACACACAGTACTCTCAGATCCCCCCCACTGGCTTTCTAGAAAAGACTGGAGGATTATTCCCTATGCAATGCATTATTTTCTATACAGCAAACATGAAAGCGAGCAATTAGAGTGTGACGTCTCCATCAGATGTAGGGAAGGTTTAATGAGGATGCTGATCATTAGAAGACTCCATGCAGCAGTGCACTGTATGGAGGAAGCTGTGCACGGTGTTGCCTAGGCAATGCGAGTGAGGAGGAGTGCGCAGGAATCTGCCTGCTCTGCTGCTGCACACTCACCTTCTGTTGCATAGCTGTGATCGCGCAGGAAACTATTGTTAATTTTGCGGGTATCTATGTCCTCCTCCATTGACAGCCTCTTTACTTTTCTGAATAGCTATGTGAAAAATACAAGTATCCATGATCCCTAGAGCACGCCTTTAGCAGAGGTGGCGAGCGAGCTGCCCCGAGCACTGCATGGCTGTGTGTGCTGCAGAATGAAGGGCCAGGAGCTAGAAGGGCTGCAGTACTTCTAACACATGCTGATCCTCCCACAGGCCCAACAGGTCACACCGCACCCAGTGCTGTCACCAGTGTGTGATGGCCACCAGCTCTGATGACAGGGCTGCAGATACACGGCGCTGCTATCAGCAGGCGCTCCGATCTCTCCGCTGATCCTGCTGGGGGTGGCGGTCTCTGCTGGAAGCTGGATTTAGCTGAGCCGCGGTGTTTGCAGCTCTGCCTCTCCTGGACGCGATCAGGTCAGTCTGCAGAGCCAGTCTGTCTTGCGGGAGCGGCTGAGCACATCTGTAACCTCCCGTGTGAGTCCTGTGCGTTCTCCTGGCCATGCAGCGTCTAGTCCTGCTGAGCCCGGCGGTGACAGAGAGGCATCTTGCCCTTCGCTGCTGCTCTTCCTTCGGATGCTGCCCCTGCCGCCTCTAGCTGTTGCTGCTGGTGCCTGGATACAGGAAGATGCTGCATTGGGTGCAGACTCCGCCCCTACAGCTTGTTTCTGTGCAACTGCGTCAGCATGGCCTGTCCTCTTCTCCAGGCTTACGGGCTGGAGTGCTGCAGTGAGGGGGCTGACACATCTAGAGGCAGCAGCACCAGCCTATTCCAACCCTTACCATACCTGGCACAGCGCCTCATCCAGCCCTCACCATGTCTGGCATAGCATCTCACACATCCCTCACCATCTCTGGCACAGCATATTATCCATCCCTTACCACACCTGGTACAGCATCTCAGCCCTCACCATCTCTGGTACAGTATATAATCCATCCCTTACCAAACCTGGTACAGCAACTCATTCAGCCCCTCACCATCTCTAGCACAGCATATAATCCATCCCTTACCATACCTGGCACAGTGCCTCATCCAGCCCTCACCATCTCTCATCCATCCCTCACCATCTCTGGCACAGCATATAATCCATCCCTTACCATACCTGGTACAGCAACTCACTCAGCCCTCACCATCTCTAGCACAGCGTATAATCCATCCCTAACCAAACCTGGCACAGTACCTCATCCAGCCCTCACCATCTCTGTCACAGCATATAACCCATCCCTAACCAAACCTGGCACAGCGCCTCATCCAGCCCTCACCATCTCTGGCACAGCATATAATCCATCCTTTATCATACCTGGCACAGCGCCACATCCAGCCTTCACCATGTCTGGCATAGCATCTCACATCCATCCCTCACCATCTCTGGCACAGCATATACGCCATCCCTTACCAAATCTGATACAGCAACTCATTCAGCCCTCACCATCTTCGGCACAACACCTCATCCATCCCTCACCATCTCTGGCACAACACCTTATCCATCCCTCACCATCTCTGACTTAGCATCTCACCTATCTCCCACCATCTCTGGTGTAGCATTTTATACATCCCTCGCCAAACCTGGAACCACACCTCATCCAACCCTCAGAAAACCAGACATAGCCCCTCATCCATCCCTGGCATAGCATTCATACATCACCCACCAGAGCTGACATCACATCATCCATTATCTCTGGCACAGCAGTCATCCCTCCCTCACCATCTCTTGTATAACATTTCATACATGACTCACCAAACACTGCTCCCCATCCATCCCTACCATTTCTGGCATAGCATCTCATCCATCCCTCCCTCACCAAACCTGGCACAGCGCCTCATCCAGCCCTCACCCTCTCTGGCACACCATATAATCCATCCTTTATCATACCTGGCACAGCGCCACATCCAGCCTTCACTAGAGTTAGGCCGAACCTCCGATTTTCGGTTCGCGAACCGGGTTCGCGAACTTTCGCGAAAGGTTCGGTTCGCGTTAAAGTTCGCGAACCGCAATAGACTTCAATGGGGATGCGAACTTTGAAAAAAAAAATAGTTATGCTGGCCACAAAAGTGATGGAAAAGATGTTTCAAGGGGTCTAACACCTGGAGGGGGGGATGGCGGAGTGGGATACATGCCAAAAGTCCCCGGGAAAAATCTGGATTTGACGCAAAGCAGCGTTTTAAGGGCAGAAATCACATTGAATGCTAAATGACAGGCCTAAAGTGCTTTCAAACATCTTGCATGTGTATACATCAATCAGGTAGTGTAATTAAGGTACTGCTTCACACTGACACACCAAACTCATCGTGTAACGCACCGCAAACAGCTGTTTGTGTAGTGACGGCCGTGCTTTACTGGTGCGCACCATGGCGAGAGTGCAGGTTTTGGTGGCTTTACAGCCCATATGGTCACCTGGCTGATGTAGCTGAATGACAGAACAGTGACTGTCCAGCTGATCAAATTTGGTCTGACCACAATGAGGCAACGACCTTATCATCGTGGGTGTGCCCCCCGAGACACTCATCTAGGCGCCGGTCATTGCTCCATTGTGATACGCAAGCCCCTTCACCACGGCAAGGTAATGATCACGAAGGGGAATGGGCGCATGTACATGCCTTTTCTTTTGTTGTTGCAGCTGCCCGCAGTGCAGCCAGAAAAATTAGGCAGTCATGTACACGCACCCGAAAAATTATTACATCGGCCGCTGCTAGCAGCGACCTAAAAAATTCAGCAATCCGCCTGGAGTCCCGGACCCTGTTGTTGGTGGCGGAGAAGGTAGTCAAGCGGCCTGCAGGCAGACATGCTGTGTGGAGGGACTGGGAGCGACTTAGTCTTCTTGGGGCAGGCCAGGCAGCCAGTCACACGGCGTGCAGGCAGAGATGCTGTATGTGCGGGGACTGACTTAGTCTTGGGGCGGGCAGCAGCCCTCCGGGATCCATGCCTCATTCATTTTGATAAAGGTGAGGTACTTAACACTTTTGTGACTTAGGCGACTTCTCTTCTCTGTGACAATGCCTCCAGCTGCGCTGAAGGTCCTTTCTGAGAGGACGCTTGCGGCAGGGCAGGAGAGAAGTTGGATGGCAAATTGGGACAGCTCTGGCCACAGGTCAGAACAGGTATGCAGTGGCGGGTTCACTAAACAGAACAGGTATGCAGTGGCGGGTCCACTGAACAGAACAGGTATGCAGTGGCGGGTTCACTAAACAGAACAGGTATATAGTGGCGGTTCACTAAACAGAACAGGTATGCAGTGGCGGGTCCACTGAACAGAACAGGTATGCAGTGGCGGGTTCACTTAACTGCACAGGTATGCGCACTGATGCGGTGGGTTCACTGAACAGAACAGGTATGCAGTGGCGGGTTCACTAAACAGAACAGGTATACAGTGGCGGTTCACTAAACAGAACAGGTATGCAGTGGCGGGTCCACTGAACAGATCAGGTATGCAGTGGCGGGTTCACTTAACTGCACAGGTATGCGCACTGATGCGGTGGGTTCACTGAACAGAACAGGTATGCAGTGGCGGGTCCACTGAACAGAACAGGTATGCAGTGGCGGGTTCACTAAACAGAACAGGTATACAGTGGCGGTTCACTGAACAGAACAGGTATGCAGTGGCGGGTTCACTTAACTGCACAGGTATGCGCACTGATGCGGTGGGTTCACTGAACAGAACAGGTATGTAGTGGCGGGTTCACTAAACAGAACAGGTATGCAGTGGCGGGTCCACTGAACAGAACAGGTATGCAGTGGCGGGTCCACTTAACTGAACAGGTATACAGTGGCGGTTCACTAAACAGAACAGGTATGCAGTGGCGGGTCCACTGAACAGAACAGGTATGCAGTGGTGGGTTCACAGCACAGGTATGCAGTGGTGGGTTCACAGCACAGGTATGCAGTGGTGGGTTCACAGCACAGGTATGCAGTGGTGGGTTCAATGAACAGGTATACAGTGGCGGGTCCACTGAACAGAACAGGTATGCAGTGGTGGGTTCACAGCACAGGTATGCAGTGGTGGGTTCACAGCACAGGTATGCAGTGGTGGGTTCACAGCACAGGTATGCAGTGGTGGGTTCACAGCACAGGTATGCAGTGGTGGGTTCACAGCACAGGTATGCAGTGGTGGGTTCACAGCACAGGTATGCAGTGGTGGGTTCACAGCACAGGTATGCAGTGGTGGGTTCACAGCACAGGTATGCAGTGGTGGGTTCACAGCACAGGTATGCAGTGGTGGGTTCACAGAACAGGTATGCAGCCAGACAGGAACAAGCTAAGCCTAACTAATCTTTCCCTGAGAGACAGTCTGCAGCAGCTCGCCCTACTCTGACTAATGCAGGCACACGAGTGGCCGTAATGGCCGCCGCTGCCTGCCTTATATAAGGGGGGGTGGGGCTCCAGGGGCTAGTGTAGCCTAATTGGCTACACTGGGCCTGCTGACTGTGATGTAGAGGGTCAAAGTTGACCCTCCATGTGCATTATGGGGCGAACCGAACTTCCGCAAAGGTTCGCCTGCGGGACGTGAACGCGAACCACTGAAGTTCGCATGGAACCGTTCGCAGGCGAACCGTTCGGCCCAACTCTGGCCTTCACCATGTCTGGCATAGCATCTCACATCTCCCTCACCATCTCTCATTCATCCCTCACCATCTCTGGCACAACACCTCATCCATCCCTCACCATCTCTGACTTAGCATCTCACCCATCTCCCACCATTTCCCACCCTCACCATCTCTGGCATGGCATGTTATCCATCTCTCACCATCTCTGGTAGAGCACCTTATTCACCCTCACCAAACCTGGCACAGTACCTCCTCCACCCCTCACCATCTCTGGCACAGCACCTTATCCATCCCTCACCATCTCTGGCATGGCATGTTAACCATCTCTCACCATCTCTGGCAGAGCACCTTATCCACCCTCACCAAACCTGGCACAGTACCTCCTCCACCCCTGCATTTCATACATCACTCACCAGAGCTGTCACATCACATGGCGCATCTCTCATCACCTCTGGCACAGCATTTCATCCCTCCCTCAACATCTCTGACATAGCATTTCATCCATCCCTCGCCAAACTAGGCACAGCGCCTCATCTACCCCTCACCAAACCTAGCACAATGCCTCATCTACCCCTCACCAAACCTGGCACAGCACCCCATCCACCCCTCACCATCTCTGGCACAGCATATCTCCCTCACAATCTCTGCATAGCATCTCATCCATCCCTCACCATCTATGGCACAGCATCTTATCCATCTATTAACCATCCCTGGCATAGCATTTCATACATCCCTCACCAAACCTGGCACAGCACCTTATCCACCCTTCAAACCTGGCACAGTACCTCATCAGCAAACCTGGCACAGCTCCTCATCCACCCCTGGCATAGTATTTCATACATCACTCACCAGTGCTAGTACAGCATTTCATCTATTATCGCCGGCACAGCACTTCATCTATCCCTCATCTATGACATAGCATTTCATACATCCCTCACCAAACTGGGCACAGCGCCTCATCCCTACCATCTCTAGCACATCACCTCATCCATCCCTCACCATCTCTGGCATTGCATATCATCCATCCGTCACCATCGCTGGTAGAGCATCTCATCCATCCCTCACCAAACCTTGCACAGCATCTTATCCATCTATCACCAAACCCGGCACAGCATATCATGCATTCCTTGGCAATCCTGGCACAGCATCTCATCCATCCCTCACCAAGCCTGGCACAGCATATCATCCATGCCTCATCTCTGGCATAGCATTTCATCCATCCCTCACCAAACCTGGCATAGCACCTTATCCATCCCTCACCATCTCTGGCATAGCATCTCATCCATCCCTCAGCATCTTATACATCCCTCACCATCTCAGACATACAGTGCTGCCCATAATTATTCATACCCCTGGCAAAATGTTCGACTTAATTTTTTGACGGCACTTGAGAGGTCTCCCAAAAGATAATAAGACTATGTACAAGAGGAATTATTGTAGAGAAAAGAAAAAAAATCTCAGCTTTTATTTATATTTGAGTAAAAAGTGTCCAGTTCAAAATTATTCATACCCTTCTCAATAATCAATAGAAAAACCTTTATTAGCTATTACAGCAAATAAACACTTCCTATAATTGCAGACCAGCTTTTTACATGTCTCCATGGGTATTTTTGCCCATTCAGCTTTAGCAAGGAGCTCCAAATCTTTCAGGTTGGATGGTCTTCTTGCCATCACACTGATCTTTAGCTCCCTCCACAGATTCTCAATTGGATTCAAGTCAGGACTCTGGCTGGGCCACTCCAAAGCGTTAATGTCTGAAAACCATTTCTTAACCACTTTTGCTGTGTGTTTTGGGTTACAGTCATGCTGAAATGTTGATTGGTGGCCAAGATGGTGGCCAAGTTCCTCAGCAGACTACCTGATGATATAATTGAGACTCCTCATGAATTACTCTTTTTTTTTCATGGTGCTGTATTACTGTGATTAGGTTCCCCAGACTTACGGGCTGGAGTGCTGCAGTGGTCCATTGGCTGAAAAACCAACCCCAAAGCATTAGGTTCCCGCCACCATGTTTGACAGTGGGGATGGTGTTCTTTGAGTTGAAGGCTTCTTTTTTACGCCAAATGAAGGAAACATCATTGTGACCAAACAATTCAATTTTTGTTTCACAGAAGACCAGAAGTCTTCTTTTTCCAGATGAGCATTTGCAAAGACCAAGCAAGCTTTTGTGTGCCTTATCTGGAGAAGTGGTGTCCTCATTGGTCTGCATCCATGGAACCCAGAAGTGTGCAGGGTCCTTTGGATTGTCTGCTTTGAGACAATGCCACCAGCAGAGCCAAGATTCACCAGGATGGCCTTGGTGGTGATCCTTGGATTCTTTTTCACCTCTCTCACTATCCTCCTGGCCAGCACAGGTGTCACTTTTAACTTCCAACCACTGGAACTGGAAAACATTTAGAAATGACCTTGCAGTCCTTTCCTCACTTGTGAGCAGCCACAATGCGCAGCCACAGGGCCTCACTGAGCTCCTTTGTCTTAGCCCTGACTGGATAAACCAACTGCAGAGTGCTGCGGTTTTTCACCTGTTGATTAAAACAGCTGTTCCCAATTAATCAGGGTAAATAGGATGCTTTAGAACAGCTTGGACTATTTGGAATGGTATAGAACTTTTTCCCACAGACTGAGTTTGTGAAGGGTATGAATAATTTTGGACTGTATACTTTTTGCTCAAATTTAAAGCGGAATATAACCCTGCATTTCAACTTTGCTCTAAAACATTATTTACAGCATATTATATGCAAAAAGCATTTTTTTTTTACTAGACCAGCATTGGAAGGGTTAAACACAGAGGTTTTAAGTTCCGTGCAGACATTCAGATGGTTACATTCTATTTAGTTAGTGTGTAACTGTTTATCAATAGATACATCTCTTTGGCTGTCCTCCAAGCTCCTTCTCAGTGAGAGAGAGGAGTCATAATAAACACATATTTGTAAACAAAAAGTATCTAACTCAAGTTCGGATTCGGTTGCAGAAATCTCTAGGGACTTTAAAGCCCTGTGTAACCCTTCCAATGCTGGTCTAGTAAAAAAAAAATGCTGGTTGCATATAATATACTGTAAATAATGTTTTAGAGCAAAGTTGAAATGCAGGGTTATATTCCGCTTTAAATAAAAACTGAAAAATGTTTTTTCCACAATAATGCCTTTTGTGCATCGTCTTGTTACCTTTTGGGAGACACCCATGTCATTTCCTATCAAAACATTACTTGCTGGTTGAATAAAAGTAACCAAGTAAAAATTTGCCAGGGGTAGGAATACTTATGGGCAGCACTGTAGCATTTCATCCATCATTCACCAAACCTGGCACACACCACCTCCTGCACCCTTCACCAGACCTGGCAAATCACCTCATCCATCCCTCACCATCTCTGGCACAGCATTTCATCCATCACCAGACCTGGCACACCTCCTCCTGCACCTCTCACCAGATCTGGCACACCCCTCAACATCTCTGGCATAGCATCTGAACTATCAGTCACTAGACATGGCACACCACCTCCTGCACCCTTTACCAGACCTGGCACACCTCCTCCTGCACCCTTTACCAGACCTGGCACACCTCCTCCTGCACCCCTCTCTAGTCCTGGCACACCTCCTCCTGCACCTCTCACCAGATCTGGCACACCCCTCAACATCTCTGGCATAGCATCTGAACTATCAATCACTAGACATGGCACACCACCTCATGCACCCTTTACCAGACATGGCACACCACCTCCTGCACCCTTTACCAGACCTGGCACACCTCCTCCTGCACCCTTTACCAGACCTGGCACACCTCCTCCTGCACCCCTCTCTAGTCCTGGCACACCTCCTCCTGCACCTCTCACCAGATCTGGCACACCCCTCAACATCTCTGGCATAGAATCTGAACTATCAGTCACCAGACCTGGCACACCCCTCCTGCACCCCTCACCAGTTCTAACACCACATGATGCACCCCTCACCAGACCTGGCACACCCCTCTTGCGTCCCTCACCAGCAGAGCCGGGACAAGGTCCTCCAGCACCCAAGGCTGAGACACCTTAGTGCGCCCCTCCATCCTGCCACCCCAGCCATCACACACTGATTGCTATTAGACTAAGAAGCGCCACAGGGCCCACAACCTCCCCAACACCTTAATATCTAGTTAACTGGCTTGCAGTCACTGCCATGTATCCCCTTTTCTTATTTATTTCTGCTTCAAAACACAATTAGGAATGACAGCTGAATGAATTCTGCGCCCCCTCCTACACTGCGCCCTGAGGCCGGAGCCTCTCCAGCCTATGCCTCGGCCCGGCCCTGCTCACCAGACCTGGCACACTTTTGCACCCCTCACCAGACCTGGCACACGAATATTACACCCCTCACCAGTTTTGACAGTAATACCTCATAACCTCATTTATTTTTCAGCTTTAAAACAATGCATCCTTAACCACAAAAGACAAGAGCTCTGGCAGCTGTAATGTATATCTAGCACAGCGCTATTATCACAGCATCCCTGCAGAGTCAGCACCACTTCTCTGTACAGAAGATATTTATACACCATCCCCACCCTATGATGAAAAGTGCTGTGTCACAATCATTGCGAGGACTGCAAGAAGAAGGCCACAGAACACAGTGGTGGTTCCAGAATAGATGTGAAAGTCCGCGCTAAATCACATTTACCTCCACATTAAAATGACCCTGTGGTGAGAAAAGTCTGGAGGCCATTATATATATACTTTTTATGTATGCTGCCTGGCTGTCCTGCTAATCCGCTACCTCTACACCCAAACGTCCATGCATATCAGGTGTTCTGAGAGCAGTATTTAAAGAGGCACTGTAGTGACACATAGACTGCAGTAAATTATTCAATCAGGATACTTTTATGTTAATAATCCTGGTTTCAGCTTTTGACAGCCTACAAATCTCTGGAAGACAAAATAGAGAGAGAGAGGAGGCGGGTGGAGGGAGGAGGTGTTTTTATAGCATTTTAAAAGGCACTTCCGGTTTTGTCGATCCATATATCCGAATAGGTCAGATATCCGCGGATAATGCGTTCGGATATCCGTATTCACGCGGATATCTAAGAGGTCGTATTCGGATATCCGAACCGGATTCGGATATCCGGATCTGGATTAATTCGGATTTTAAAAAGTACTATCCAAGCATCCCTGGTAGCTACTGCAGATAGAGAGGAATGGAAAGGAACTGAGGGTCCAGAAGCAGTATCCTTCCCCCTGCAGCTGGAAGAAGCCCCAAGTATGTGTAAATCCTGTTTTGTTTTTGCTTGGATCACATTTTGTGGAATTCTGCGGTGTTTTTTTAAATTCTCAAATCACACTTGAGCTGTGCTTAAAGTGACCCTGAGACTAATAATAAAAGATTTATACAAACCTCTGCACAGATTGCTCCCACGCAATCATCCTCCACCTTCTCCCATTAGCAGCCCCATAAGTTTGGCCGGTCGGCTGGGAGCGTTCTGTGCCTGCGCAGTAGTACTGTTCAGACGTAGAGTCCTGGCGACGCGGTGCACCCCGACTCACAAAGCAATCAGGTCTGCTAACTGGAGCATGAGGAGGCAGAGGAAGATGGCGTGGGAGCGATTGGTGCTGAGGGGGCAGAATGAAGCCCCAGATATGTATAAAACATTCATCTCAGGGTCATTTTAAAACGATGCACTTTTACTTACCTGGGGCCTCTTCCAGCTCCCCGTAGTTTGTGAGGTCCTACAGCATTCTCTGGTCCTCCACCATTCTCCTGGCAGCTCTAGAAGTTTGGCAATCTGACTGCACATGCATGGCCCCATTCACGCAGCCTTCTCAAGTATGCCCCCATTTCATCCTGGTCCTTTAACCCACACTATGGCTCCCAATTCTGGTCCTCCTTTCCCCCCTAATGCAGGAGTGGGGGGTAATTTGGTTACCTATACTGAGCAAATGCAGTCATCTGGCTACCCATACTGATGCACAATACCCTCTTCTTCCTTCCCTGTGTGTACAAACACAACTGTACTGGGTGTGTGCAAGTTCATGCCCAGTAGCACAAATCGGCTTGTGCAAAGAGGAAAAGTCCATACACAAGTGGCTTTGTGCTACTGGGCATGTACAGATCATACTCGAAGATGTCCAGTACAATTGGGCTTGTACACAGAGGTAAGCACAGCCTCGAGGAAAAAGAGGGTTCTGAGCAGCAGTGGTGGGGTCTGAATTTGCTCAGAGGGTCCCAGCACTGGAACAGTGGGCCCCAGGAGGCTCTACTATGGTATATATCTAATTTTTATATTGCTTCAGTTTCACTTTAAAGGGAACCTAAACTGAGAGGGATATGGATGTTGCCTTTTAAACAATACCACTTGCCTGGCAGTCCTGCTGATCTCTTTGGCTGTAGTGGTTGAATCACACACCTGAAACAAGCATGCAGCTAATCCAGTCTGATTTCAGTCAGATCACCTGATCTGCATGCTTGTTGAGGGGCTGTGGCTACAAGTATAAGGGCGCGATTCCACTTGAGCGGCGTGCGTCTGCGAGATGCGAGCCTGCTCTTCTGGGTCTGCGGGGAAAGCAGACGAATACCATCAGCCGTGCCATGCACGGCTATGGGATCCGCAGCCTCCCGCGCTGATTCGGATGGAAAAGCCGGCCGAATCGCTAGCGGTAGCGATTCGGCCGGCGTTACCATTGCACCCTATGGCAGAGTTTCCCCGCACTATTCGCCTGCAGGGAAACTCTGCAGATTCGCGGCGGTTTCCGCTCAAGTGGAAACGCGCCCTTAGAGATACGGGATCAGCAGGAGAGTCAGGCAACTGGTATTATTTTAAAAGGAAAAATCCATATCCTCAGTTTAGGTTCCCTTTAAGGCTATGGCCCATATGCAATTCACTTTTCCTCCTGAGTTTTCTCCTAGGTGATAATTTTAAACTAGTCAATAACAAAATTTTGTTACAGGGTCTCTTTAAGCAACTTTGAGTTGCAAAATATGGCAGGTGCCACCCACTCAAATGCACCTTACAAATAAACAGAAGTTACAGACTGGCAGTTAAGTGTACTGCTGTCAGCTGTTCATGTGAAAAAGCCATTACATACCGGTAATTAAAAACATAGGACACAATGATATGATATTTCCTTTTGAAAAATGTTTACTACAATGCACGAGAATACATTTTTCTAATCAGTTAAACTAAAGGCCTGCATGCATTTAGATACAATTTTAGTAATAGATGCATTTCATCAATCGTGGTTAGGATCATGTAAATCATGGTGTGTTTCCACTACTGCAATGCTAGTTTGCTGCAAATCCACTACCTGCTGCACTTTTAAACATTTGTGTACAGTCTGTAGAAGACTAGAAAAACCCCATAGAAAGCATTTTTCTATGCAATTTTGCTCAAAACTGTTGCAACTTCTTGTGATGTCACATTTCCTGATAAAATTGAGGGACACACAATTCATATGAATAATACATTCCTTAATGGAAAAATTTAAAAATACATTTCCTCAAGCTAATCCAATAAAATGTAATTGATAAATTGCACAAAAACTGCAGAAAATCGGATGCCAAAAAGGCAATGGAAGCATATACTGCATTTTTGGGCTTTACAGTAGAAACAAGCCCCTTATGGTACATTTCCACTTGCACTGTGAATCATTGGACACTTTTTTTCCAACTTTTTTTCAGATACTGCGCACATAAAAAATGTGTTTTGTATGTGGAAAATGCATGCTGCAAATTTTTTTTTTCATTAGATGCATGCCAGTCCATCCAGCATGCACTATCAGATTTAAAGGACATCTGTAACCTAAATATACGTATGAATAAACATATTTATATGTTCTCTATGGCCGATTTCATGTTTCTTTTCCATATAAAAGTGCACTTTTTTTCCCAATATAGCTATAATCTCTGAACTACTTCTGGAGTCGCTGATATATTGACATAAAAAAGGTGATTTATAAATGGGAAAAATAAACCATGAAGACAATGGCAGGGATCGGTGAAACTCAAGCCAATAAGGTCAGGGTGTAAAAACCAAAGCTATACAGTTAAGTCTATAAATAGTTGGGCAGAGAACTTTTTTCTTCTAATTTTGGTTCTATACATTACCATAATTAATTTTAAATGAAACAGCTCTGATGCAGATGAAATGCAGACTTTCACCTTTAATTCAATGAAGTGAACAAAACAATTGCATGAAAATGTGAGGCAACTAAAGTATTTTTTAACACAATCCCTTCATTTCAGGGGGTCAAAAGTAATTGGAAAAATTATATAACTGAAAAGAAAATGTTCATTTCTAATACTTTGTTGAAAAGCTATTGCTGCCAATGACAGCCTGAATCTTGAAAGATCACCAGATTCTGGGTTTCCTTTTTAATGCTGTGTTAGGGCTCGTTTCCACTGTTGCAACGCGATTTCAGCCGCATTCCGACGCTTGTAAAAACGCATGCGGATGCGTTTCCACATGCGTTTTTACCCGCGATTTCGCATGGCAGGGTGCCATGCGAAATTAACCATGACACTGCCAGGGCTAAATAAAATTGAAAAAGGTGCGAAATCGCACGCGAAATCGCGGGTAAAAACGCATGTAACAAACGCATGCGTTTTTACTATTAAATACATTAGCGGCGATTCGCACGGATTCCCGACGCAGGCGAAATCGTTGGCTCTTTTGTGCGTTTTTTTCACGCTGAAAAAAACGCACCTCAACAACGCTACAGTGGAAACAGGCCCATCCACTTGTATTACATGTGCGGATCTGCATGCGTTGGACGCATGCAGATTCGCGATAGTGGAAACGAGCCCTCAGGCCTTTATTGCAGCAGCTTTCAGTTGATGTTTGTTTGTTGACCTTTCTGTCCACGGTTTAGCCCTCAACAAGTGAAATGCATGCTCAATTGGGTTAAAGGGAATCTGAAGTGAAAATAAACTTATGATATAATGATTTGTATGTGTAGTACAGCTAAGAAATAAAACATTAGCAGCAGAGATACAAGCAGGGCCGGCCCGCCCATGAGGCGGAGTGAGGCAGGTTCCTCAGGCGGCAGATGTGGGGAGGCGGCACCGGGCAGAAAGAGGAAGTGAGTGCGTTTGGCATTTGCCGCCTGTATTGGACTGGACCCCTGGGACCTTCTTCTTCCTCTCTGTGCACTTCAGCCCACCACCCTAGATGCAGCCTCTGAGTGAGTCCTTGTTTGGCTAAGCTGTCATCACGATGATGGTGTGCCCGACGGAGGCAGAATCCGGAAGAGATTGGAGTCACGCTGCCTGCCGCCCGTCTTGAAGAGCACTGCCAGTATGATGACCTGCCGCTGCCCCCTGCTCGCCAGAGCGAGATGGTTGCCCGCTGCCCCCTGCCTGCCATCACCACCGCTGACTAACCTTTGCTGTCTTGCTGCTGCTGGAGCCTCAGTCACTGTTTCAGCCGCTGTAGCTCCGCCCCCAGCAGTGTTTGAATGGAGCTCGGGCCGGGGGTTAAGGGGGACTAGAGCATGCCGCTGGAAGAGAAGTGAGCTGCGTGGGGCAAGGAGGGATTGAGGCCAGAGCCAGCAGAAAGCAATTTCGGAAGATCAAAGGATGCAGCTAAGCCAGCAGACTGCAGAGAGTCCGGGCAAGTGTCGGGGGAGGAGGTGTGTGTGATTTGTGATGTCTCCCTTAGTTCTTTCACTGTGTCTGCGTGTGTGTGTCTGCGTGTGTGTGTGTGTGTGTGTGTGTGTGTGTGTTTTCGTTCTTTCTTTCTCTCTCTCCCCCCCCCCCCCCCACTCTCTCTATCCTCCCTCCATCTATCCCCCTCTCTTTCCCCCTTTCTGTCTCTCTCTCTCCCCCCTCTCTTTCCCCCTTTCTGTCTCTATCCCCCCTCTCTTTCCCCCTTTCTGTCTCACCCTCTCTTTCCCCCCCCTCTCTCTATCCCCCCTTTCTGTCTCTCTCTCTCTCTCTATCCCCCCCTCTCTCCCTCTGTCTCTCTATCCCCCCCCCCCTCTGTCTCTCTACCCCCCTCTCTGTCTCTCTACCCCCCCGTCTCTCTACCCCACCCCCTCTGTCTCTCTACCCCACCCCCTCTGTCTCTCTCTCTCCCTCTCTTCCCCTTTCTCTCTGTCTCCCTCCCTCTTTCTCTCTCTTACCCTCTCTCTGTCGCAGGACATCATGGCCACCACCAGCTCCGACCACTCTCAGCCGCACTACCATTGCGACCACTGTCAGCTCTGCCACCGACTCAGATCCACCAGCCCCCATGGCAGCCAGGCCACCATCCCTGGCCCTGTTCCAGGGCAGCCACCCTCCACCCACTATTTAAATATCACTTCAGGCCCCCCGACTAGCACCTACTTGACACTATACCTGGCTACCCTATACAGGGGGCACCTATACCTGGCTACCTAACTACCTCCTAACTACCTATACTAAGGGTGAAAATTGTGCTGTGTGCTACTTCCAAGTGTGTGTGTGTGTGTGTGTGTGTGTGTGTGTGGGGGGGGGGGGGGGCGCATGCTCAGAAGTTTGCCTCAGGCAGCAGAAAGTCTAGGACCGGCCCTGGATACAAGTCTAATATTGTTTCCAGTACAGGAAGAGTTAAACCTCCAGTTATCTATGCAAAAGAACCACTGATCTCTGACTTTCAAAGTGGCAGAGAACTCTGTCTTCTGAAGCTTATCTCAAGTGTCTGTCATTGTATTTTGTTTTTTTCTGCAGAGGACCGTTCAAAAGTTCACTAGCCTGCTCTGTGGAGTCATTTAGAATGCAGTGTAGTGTGTAAACTGCAATTATTAGAGAATAATGCAATGCTATAAAAAAAAAACCAAAAAAAAAAAACAAAACTATATAACTGAAAATAAAAATGAGACTATTTTCTTTGCAACTAATTTTGTAGTAATTATCCGTAGTACACAGCCAATTCATCATATTTTTTTTTCCGCCTCAGTGTCACTGTAAGATCAGGTGACTTACTTGCCAATTCAATAATTATCCACTTCTTTGCTTCATTAAACTCCTAGGTTGGTTTGGCTGTATGTTTTGGGTCATTGTCCATCTGAATCATGAAACGGTGCATAATCTATTTCACTGCATTTAGCTGGATTTGAGCACACAGTAGGTTTCTGAACACCTCAGAATTAATTTGGCTGCTTCTGTCCTGTGTCACATCATCAATAAACACTAGAGTCCCACTGCCACTGGCAGCCATGCACGCCCAAGCCATCACACTGCCTCCACCGTGTTTTACAGACGATGTAGAATATGTTGGATAATAATCCTAACATTTGTATGGCACTTTTCTCCTCTTGGACTCAGGGTTTAAGAGCTGCAGCCAGTAAGGGCGCGATCAAGGGGCCACCCTGCAGTGTTAGGAAGTCTTACTGAACAGATACTGACCCTAGCAAGTATTCGAACACTAGTCTCCCATGTCAAAGGCAAGAGCCAGTACACTATCCAGCCACCTAATGACAATGAACTGTTCTTTGCCGTCTCCATACTGTTTTCTTGCAACCATTCTGGTTCTTTGTTTCATATGTCCAAAGAAGGTTTTTTTTCCAGAACTGTGCTAGCTTTTTTAGATGTTCTTAAGCAAAGTCCAATCTAGCCTTTCTATTCTTGAGGTTTATGAGTGGCTTGCACCTTGCAGAGCACCTGTGTTTAATTTCATGCTGTATTCGCTTTATGGTAGTGTTGGATTATCGAGGCACCTACCCCCTAGAGTGTTGTTCACTTGGTTGGCTTTTGTGAAGGGGTTTCTTTTCGCTATGGAAATTATTCTGCGATCATCCACCACTGTTGTCTTCCATGGACCTCCACGTATTTTTGCATTGCGAGTTCACCAGCGCTTGCTTTCTGTCTCAAGATGTACCAAACTAGCTTTTGCAACTTGTAATAGTGTAGTAATTTCATGGGTGTTTCTTTTTATTCTATTTTTACAGCTTAAAGAGGAACTCCAGTGAAAATAATGTAATAAAAAAAAGTGCTTCATTTTTACAATAATTATGTATAAATGATTTAGTCAGTGTTTGCTCATTGTAAAATCTTTCCTCTCCCAGATTCACATTCTGACATGTATTACATGGTGACATTGTTACTGTGGGCAGGTTATGTAGCTGCTTCTAGCTGTTCTGGCCGTTACAGACAGCTGTAAGCAGCCATTTCCTGACTGTGAATATTGTTACATTGTGGCAGTTTGCCCAGAGTACCGTGGTCCCAGAGCTTCTTGTGGGAGGGGTTTCACCACAATATCAGTCATACAGCGCCCCCTGATGGTCTGTTTGTGAAATGCAATAGATTTGTCATGTAAAAGGGGGTATCAGCTACTGATTGGGATGAAGCTAAATTCTTGGTCGGAGTTTCTCTTTAACCTCCTGAGCGGTCTGGACGAGCTCAGCTCGTCCATCACCGCCGGAGGCTGCCGCTCAGGCCCTGCTGGGCCGATTTTTATCAAATAAAGTGCAGCACACGCAGCCGGCACTTTGCCAGCCGCGTGTGCTGCCTGATCGCCGCCGCTCTGCGGCGATTCGCCGCGAGCAGCGGCGAAAGAGGGCCCCCCTAGCCGCCTGAGCCCTGCGCAGCCGGAACAAAAAGTTCCGGCCAGCGCTAAGGGCTGGATCGGAGGCGGCTGACGTCAGGACGTCGGCTGACGTCGATGACGTCACTCCGCTCGTCGCTATGGCGACGATATAAGCAAAACAAGGAAGGCCGCTCATTGCGGCCTTCCTTGTTTATTCTGGGCGCCGGAGGCGATCGGAAGATCGCCTCCGGAGCGCCCTCTAGTGGGCTTTCATGCAGCCAACTTTCAGTTGGCTGCATGAAATAGTTTTTTTTTTATTTAAAAAAAACCCTCCCGCAGCCACCCTGGCGATTTAATCAGAACGCCAGGGTGGTTAAAGTCAACTTCCGGACTAAAAATCGACTCAGTAGCACTGAAAAGGCTTGGTGTTTAACAGTATCACAGCATCAGAACTTTGTTTCTATTATACAAGGCTCATTTTTAGCTGCACAGAAGAAAACTGCCCGGGCTTTTTTCCCCTGACGCTGTGCAAAGCATGATGGAGTTTCTGATGTTGTTGTTCTCATTCTGCTGTTTTGGTGCAATTTTTTTTTTTTTTACATTTTGAATTTGACATTTGAAGCCCAGTGTGTGCAGCTGGGAGGGGTAATCAGGACACAGGACAGTTGGAACTGTGTCTCCTGTTCCTTGTCAACTCCTTTCAACCAAAAAGATGGCAGCCCTCATGAATCACAAACATTTGCCTGTTCTTTTAAAACAGAGTGGGTAAGAGATTATATTACCTATCTATTCTAATTAACATAACTAATGTAACTTGATGACAGTATGTTTGTTTAGGCTGAAGTTCCCCTTTAAGGATGGTTTCTATCACCTGCATGGAAAGCTCCTTTGACTGCCTGTTCTCTCTGTTCACAGCAAAATCTTTCACATGCAAGCACCACACCTCATAACGACAGACTTACACACACCTACCCATGAAATAGCCTTTGAGTCAAATGTCCAATTATTTTTTGAACACCTGAACTGAAGGAATTGCGTAAAAAAAATGCTTTAGTTGCCTCACGTTTTTATATATCGTTTAGTTCACCCAAATGAGTTAAAGCTGTTGTCTCTAACCAAATATTTATGGACCTAACTGTACATATACAGTGCAGCACATTTCAGTGCATCTCAGCGCTCTCCATAAAGTATGAGCCAGGACAGCCACACAGGAGTCCACACAGGAATTTGCATGGAGGGGCAGTATTACAAAGGAGAGGGCAGAGATGGGCAGCAACAGGGCAGACAAAGAGGGAAGAACTCTGCCTCTTCCTGTGTCATTATCTCTGACTAGAATGTTCGAGATATTACCAGTAGAGATGGCCCGAATGGTTCGCCGGCGAACGGTTCCCATCGAACTTCGGTGGTTCGCAGAGAACCGCAAACTTTTCCGAAAGTTCGATTTGCCCTCATAGTACATCATTAGGGTCAACTTTGACCCTCTACATCACAGTCAGCAGGCACATTGTAGCCAATCAGGCTACACTCCCTCCTGGAACCCCACTCCCCCTTATAAAAGGCAGGCAGCATCAGGCTTTTGACTCACTCGTGTGCCTGCAGTAATTACAGAAGGGAGAGCTGCTGTGCAGAGACCTATAGGGAAAGTTTAGTTAGGCTCTTGTAGGCTTCTTAGCTTGCTCCTTGCTGATTCTTATTGCTAAAAAAGAACCCCTCAATAGCTCTTTTGAAAGCGAATCTTGTTCTTGTGATTTTTGTGTGTGTGTGTGTCCCACACTTGTCTTGCATAGACAGCCTTGGTAATTCCTACTGTGTGTGCCACTGCCAGGTCCAGCACATTCAGTGACTACCTGTGTGTGTGTGACAGGTGCACATTGTAATACCCATCACTGCATATACCTACCTGTTCACAGTGCACCCACCTACCTACATGAGCGCCGCAGTGTGATATTTAATACCACCAGTCACTACCTGTTCACGGTACGTGTGTGAGACAGGTGCACATTTGTAATACCTATCACTGCATATACCTACCTGTTGTGTTCAGTGCACCCACTTACCTACGTGAGTGTACGCAGTGTGATATACCACTCCGTGCATACCTGTTAACTGCACCTGTGTGACTGCACATTGTATTAGTCAAGTCAGTGCATACCTTTCACTTTACTTCATCCCTCCAATATGGACAAAACAAAAGGCAGAGGCAGGCCACCTGGCAGGTCTGTTCGAGGTCGCACTGTCGTGATTTCTTGCCCTCGACCAAAGTACAGTGTTCAGAAGAGGGCAAGTGCCATCAACCCCCAATATTGTCAGGACGTAGTTGACCATTTAACACAGAACACCTCATCTTTCTCAGCTTCCGCATAGAAGCGTGACATATCTTCCTCCTCCTGCTCTGATTCTGGCATCCCACTTAACACTCAGTCGGCCGCCACCACCAAAGTGCCATCACCCCAGGGCTCAGCGGTGTGGACTTTTTTCTGTGTCTGCCTCAGATGAGAGCAATGCCATCTGTACTCTCTGCCACCGAAAATTGAGCCGTGGAAAGACCAAGACCTACCGTATTTTCCGCCGTATAAAAATGGGGAGAAAAAGTCCCTGCGTCTTATACGGCAAAGGCAGGGAATCCCCGACCTCCGAACGCCCGCCGATATGAACCGCCGCCATGTCGGGGATTCCCTGCCTGTGTGTGCCCACTCCCCATGTCTCTGATGACTGTGCACAAGTGAATCAGTAATGTTCAGGCAGCCGGATCACATACCGCATGGCCGCCGCCGCCGGGAACTGCCTCCTGTGTAATGCTGCTGGCGGCTCTTGTCCCGTGTGCCCGCTCGTTCTATTGCGTCTCCGCTCCACCATTTGCCAGTGTTAATATCGGGCAGCTGGCTTCCCTATCGCCGCAAGGATTGCAGACCTTGTCCCTCTGTGTGCGGCTGGCTCTATTGAAAGGCTCGTACTGATGACGCAATCAGTACGAGCCTTTCAATAGAGCCAGCCGCGCATAGGGGGACAAGGTCTGCAATCCTCGCGGCGATAGGGAAGCCAGCTGCCCGATATTTACATTGGCAAATGGGGGAGTGAGATGCAGTAGAACGAGCGGGCACACGGGACAAGAGCCGCCAGCAGCATTACACAGGAGGCAGTTCCCGGCGGCGGCGGCCATGCGGTATGTGATCCGGCTGCCTGAACATTACTGATTCACTTGTGCACGGGCATCAGAGACACGGGGAGAGAGCGACCACCCACTTGGCACCAGGGAATAGCCACACATATGGGACACAGGAGGACACACAAAGGGACACAGGTACACACATGTGGGACACAGGTACACACATACACACAGGTACACAGGTACACACACACACACATATGGGACACAGGAGGTCGCATAAATAGACACAGGTGAAAACATCATAGACACAAGAGGGCACGTAAAGAGACACAGGAGAACACATAAAGGATACAGGAGAACACATAAAGGTAAACAGGAGAACACATAATGGACATAGGAGGGCACATAAGGGACACAGGAGGGGACATGGGGATATATATATATCTTTTTTTCCCTGGTTTGTGACCTCTAAACCTGGGTGCGTCTTATATTCCGGAGCGTCTTATACGGCGCGAAATACGGTACGTAGGGACAACTACCTTACGAAGGCACATGATTACAAAGCACAAACTGCGATGGGATTGCCACCTGAGGAAAAGCAGCACACAAAAGCAAAGCCACACACCGCAGTGGAAGATACCAGGCCGCAATTTTTTCTTAAAAAAGGTGATACCTAAACTGTACCGTGATGTTGAAAGGCAAGTGGTGACATCTCTGGCACACAGCGTTGGGTCAAGGGTCCATCTGACCACGGATGCCTGGTCTGAAAAGCACGCTCAGGCCTGCCCGAAGACTAAGTCAGTCCCCACACACATCTCTGCCTGCATGCCGTGTGACTGCCTGCCCCAAGACTAAGTCACTCCCCACAAAGCACCTCTGTCCGCATGCCGCTTGACTGCCTTCTCCGCCACCACCAACAGGTTCCAGGACTCCAGGCAGATTCCCGAATTTTTAAGGCTGCTGCTAGCAGCGGCCGCTATACTAATTTTTCTGGTGCGTGTACATGCCTGCCTGATTTTTTTGGCAGAGTGTGTCGGGGGAGGGGGGGGGGGAGGGGCACACCCGCCATAAGGTTGTTGCTTCATTGTGGACGGATCACATTTGATCAGCTGGACAATCACTGTTCTGTCATTCAGCTACCTCAGCCCTCGACCATATGGGCTGGAAAGCCACCATCCCCTGCACTCTCGTCATGGTCCGCACCAGTCCAGCATGGCCGTCATTACACAAACAGCTGTTTGCAGTCACTGCATACCTTTCACTGCATCTTTGACTGCACATTGTATTATACCTGGCAGTCAGTGCATACCTTTCACTTGAATGGATGGCAGACTTGCCCTCCATAACAGATTCTCGTTAAAGGATTTAAAGTTGATTCATCTCATATACAGCAGGGCCTCGAAAGTCCTCCTGTATTGTTATTTTTGGTCACTACCTCGGGACGTGCATGCCATGCCTGCTGCCTTCCTTGGATGTGTGGTAGCCGTTCCTGCTCCTTTGCCCACAGCGTGCCTGCTGCCTTCCTTCAATGTGTGGTGGTGGAAGCTGTTTCTTAGGCTCCCACTCCGGACCGGCATCGAACTAGGATTTCCCGGCCATTTACCACAGTCACCATGCTACTGAGAAAGTACCATCGAAAGTTTCATACAGTTGAATGAATGGCAGACTTGCCCTCCATAACAGATTCTTGTTAAAGGCAAGTGGTGTCATCTCTGGCACACAACGTTGGGTCAAGGGTCCATCAGACCACAGATGCCTGGTCTGCAAAGCACTGTCAGGGCAGGTACATTACTTATACAGCAAATTGGTCATTACTTGGTTGTGTGGTGGTGGTAACCGGTTCTCGGGCTCCCACTCCGGGCTGGAATCGAACCCCGATTCCCTGGCCATTACCCGTGGTCAGTCACAATGGCAGACTTGCCCTCCATAACAGATTCTCATTATAAATACTGAACAGCCATCAGAAAATGTAATTTTAAAAAAATAGATGTAAGCTTTAACAATGGTAGAGAAAGAACTATTGAAAGTTGATAAGGCAGTCAGACATTACCTGAGATCACTGAGGAAGAGCAATCTCGCCATGGTGCGCACCAGTCCAGCACAGCCTTCACAACACAAACAGCTGTGTGCGGTGCGTTACACAGTGAGTTTGGTGTGTCAGTGTGAAGCAGTACACTAATTACACTACCTGATTGATGTATACACATGCAAAATGTTTTAAAGCACTTTAGGCCTGCAATTTAGCATTAAATGTAATTTCTGCCCTTAAAACGCTGCTTTGCGTCAAATCCAGATTTTTCTCCGGGACTTTTGGCGTCTATCCCACTCATATATGCAAAAACTTAGATGTTAGACCCCTTGAAACATCTTTTCCATCACTTTTGTGGGCAGCATAAGTGTTTCTAGCTTTCAAAGTTCGCCTCCCCATTGAAGTCTTTTGCGGTTCAGGAAAGTTCATGCGAATCGAACTTTTGCGGAAGTTCGCGAACCGAAAATTGGAAGTTTGGCCCATCTCTAATTACCAGAGGCGGCTGAAAGAACACTGACCTTGTATATGGGCATGTCAGACTTCAAGACACATACCTCTGCGGTCAGTGTAGATTGCAAATTTAGGTTACAGGTATCTTTTAATCAGTTTTCTTGGAATGGAATTTAAACGCCAATTTCTTTTTTCCACCCTTGCCTTCCGTGTAGTCTACTCAGCAATCTCTTTCTCCTCTCCTGCATCCTGTTTGTCCACTGTGATCAATGGAATTATCTGTCCCCCATTTGGAAAATGGCCATAACAGCTTCCTGGCCAGCACACTAAACTGTAATATCGCTCACTTCAACCAAAGGGAAACATGCACATTACCTTGCTCATCAGGTGTCCTTTCAGTTACAACTGACAGCAACTGATATGTTTCAGTTCTGACAAAATCTTGTCAGAAACAGAAGGAATTGTTTGTAAGAAGAAAATGGTGAGCTTCTGAGAGGAACTGATAGTGAGGTAAGAATGTAATATTCATTTTCAGGTAAAAAAATGTTTAAATAATTTTACTCAGTTCAGGTTCACTTTAAAGCAAACCTGACCTGAAAATTAAAGTCAAAATAAACATACACGCGTCATACTTACCTCCCACATAGTCTATTCATCATTCTCTATCCTCTCCAGCATCCTGTTTGTCCACTGTGATCAATGGAATTCTCCATCCTCCATTTTGAAAATGGCCATTACTCCCATCACAGTTTCCTGGTCAGCAGACGGTTAAACTGTAATATCGCCAAATTGAGCCAAAGGAAAACATGGACCTTACCTTGCTCATCAGTTGCCCTTTTAGTTATAACTGACAGAAACTAATATATTTCAGTTCTGACAAAATCTTGTCAGGACTGGAAGGAATCATAAGAATAAAATGGTGAGCTTCTAAAAGAAGGTGACTGTGGTATGTAATATTTATCTGCAGGTACATAGAGTTTATTTTAAATTTTACTCCATTCTGGTTCCCTTTAAGGCTGGAGAACAGCAAATAAAATTCTTCCCAACAAGGACAGAGACACAAGTCTGGCAGAAGTTTTAACACTTCCACCCTGAAACCCGAATAGTAACTGTTCTACGTCACAACATTGTGCTAATCTTCAGCCTTGAGTTACATAATCCACAGTGTAATCCAAAGCATTTAAGGAGAAGGAGTATTTCAGATGTCTGTTACATTATTGTCTATTCTGGAAGAGGATTTGATGGTGCTTTAATGATGGGTATAGAGCTATTTAAAGCAAACCTGACCTGCTGTTACTAAATGTTAACCATGCCTTATTTGCACTGGCGTTGGATATGCCTCCAGTGCCTTTAATATGCACCAGGCTGCTGACAGACATCTGTGGGGTAATGCATTAAAGTGGACCCAAATTAAAAATACAAGATTTCAGAAATAAAATGTATTTTCTAAATTATAATAATAGCAGCCTTTTTTCAGCTGCATGACAACACATATAAAATATTTTACATTTATTGGAGGAACCCCTCCCTTCCTTTCAAATTGCCGGGACAGAATCCGGCAAAATGCTGGAGTTGGTGGTGTCCGGCAATGGAGGAATTGCTAATGGCTGCCACCTGTATAACCCTAGTCATGAAAAGAGAAGGGTGAAAAGCATGCACTGAAATGCTCACAGGCTTGGAGTGTTTATTTATCTTTGTATGTGTCAGAGTGGAGCAACTAAATATTTTTAATAAAAAAAAAATGTTTGGTTTGGGTCCGCTTTAAGTGACCCTCTTGACAGCCTTCCTCTCTGCTCTCCACTTTGCTGGCAGTACTTCAGCCTAAACAAACATACTGTCATCAAGTTACATTAGTTATGTTAATTAGAATATATAGGTAATATAATCTTTTACCCACCATGTTTTTAAAAAAACAGGCAAATGTTTGTGATTCATGGGGGCTGCCATCTTTGTCATGGGGCAGCCATCTTTTTGGTTGAAAGGTGGTGACAGGGAGCAGGAGACAGTTCCAGCTGTCCTGTGTCCTGAGTAACCCTCCCAGCTGCACACGCTAGGCTTCAAATGTCAAATTCAAAATGTGAAAAAAAAAATTGCACCAAAACAGCAGAACGAGAACATCAGAAATCCCATCATGCTTTGCACAGCATCAGGGGAAAAAAGCCCGGGCAGTTTTCTTCTGTGCAGCTAAAAATGAGGCTTCTATAAGAGAAACAAAGTTGTGATGCTGTGAAACTGTTAGACAAACCCCAAGCCTTTTCATTGCTGCTGAGTCGATTTTTAGTCCGGAGGTTCACTTTAACCTTGCTAATGCTTCCCAGTTCCAGCTGGTCTCTTCTACAGACATGCCACCTAATGTTCATCTATAGGAGTAAGGGTGCATACACACATCAGACTATAGTCTTTGGAAAATGAAAGATCAAAGATAAATCTTACCACCCTTCATGTAGTATGAGCAGGGCCGAGGCAGAGGCTGGAGAGGTTCCAGCCTCAGGGAGCAGTGTAGGAGGGGGTGCACAATTCATTCAGCTGTTATTCCTAATTGTGTTTGAAGCAGAAAGAAATAAGAAAAGGGGATACATGACAGTGACTGCAAGCCATATAACTAGAGATTAAGGCGCTGGGGAGGTTGGGGGCCCTGGGGCACCTATTGGTCTAATAGCAATCAGTGTGTGATGGCTGGGGTGTGAGGGATGGGGGGGGGGCGCATTTTGGTGTCTCAGCCTTGGGTGCTGAAGGACCTTGTCCTGGCTCTGAGTATGAGAGCATTTCTACACAGTCTATTCTATGGAGCTGAACTCCCCATCAGAAAAAATCTTTGCAAGATGCTGCAAACATGCTGTACAGACACAAAAGATCAGTATCTGCAAAAGATCTGTTCCTGCCAAAGATCCATTCCTGCAAATTGCATTCATAGTCTATGAGATCTGCAGATCATCATACACAACTTGTTTAACTGACATTCATCTGCAGATCAGATCCACCAGGATGGATTTTCAGATCTGCAGAAGATTGTCTGATCTGCAGATGAATGTCAGTTAAACAAGGTGTGTATGATGATCTGCAGATCTCAGACTATGAATGCAATTTGCAGGAACAGATCTCTTGCAGGAACAGATCTCTTGCAGGAACAGATCTCTTGCAGGAACAGATCTCTTGCAGGAACAGATCTCTTGCAGGAACAGATCTCTTGCAGGAACAGATCTCTTGCAGGAACAGATCTCTTGCAGGAACAGATATTTAAACCAACCAAAGTTGGTTATAATTTATAAAAATGGCAAATCTCTCAGACTTTCAAAGAGGCCAAATTCTTGGTGCTCGTATGGCAGGTGCTACTGTAACTAAAACTGCCCGAATGCTTGGCATTTCAAGAGGTACTGTCTCAAAAGTAATGACTGCCTTTGAAAGAAGGAAAAAACGTCCTCAGCAAAGCACAGTTGTGACCGAAAGTCGAAGTTGTCTGAGAGAGACCGTCGGACTCTAAATCCAATTGTTAGAAAAGCTCACAAGACCACGGCTCCTAAAACTACTGCAGAACTGAATGAACACCTACAGAACCCAGTTTCCACAAAAGCTGTTCGTCGGGAGCTGCACAAATCTGGATTCCACGAAAGAACTGCAATTAGAAAACCTCTGCTTTTAAAGACAAAATGTTTCAAAGCGTTTAGAGTGGTGTAGAAACCACCAGAATTGGTCCCTCGAGCAGTGGAAAAAATGTGATTTTTCATGGATGAATCATCGTTTACCTCGTTTCCGTCCTCCGGCCGAGTGTAGGTTTGGAGACAGCGAAAGAAGCATTTCATCCAGACTGCCTTCTCACAACCGTAAAACATGGCGGGGGTTCTGCGATGATCTGGGGTGCTATTTCTTGGAAATCCGCCGGCCCAATGATTTCCCTTCATGGAAGAATTGACAGCCAAGACTATTTAGGAATTTTGGGCGACCAAGTTCATCCTATGGTTCAAGAACTGTTTCCGGAGGGGAATGCCATCTTTCAAGATGATAATGCCCCAAGCCATACAGCTAGAATTGTTAAGGAATGGCAAGAGGAACATGCTAAAGAAGTTGAACATCTCATCGGACCACCACAATCCCCAGGACTCAACATTATTGAGCATTTATGGTCGTTATAAGAGATTCAAGTAAGAAGTCGATTTCCGCTGCCATCATCTCTAAAAGATCTGGAGGGTGTTTTAACTGAAGAATGGGCTAAAATTGCTTTGGTAACGATTCACAATTTGTATGAATCAATACCTCGGAGAATTGAGGCTGTAATTCCTGCAAAAGTTGGACCTACACCATATTAAAATATATTTTGTTGATTTTCAAGGCGTTTCCATTATTTTGTCCCTGTATTTTTCTCTCTTTATGTGTGTTGCAGTGGAGATTACATTTATAAGCGATGTCCAAGTGGATTAACTAAATCTTGGTTAATGTATGCTTACGTGAAAGTGCCTTTCATTGGCTGTTTGCCGATTACTCTGATGTGCCCCCACCCATATTTATTCAAAGACTTCACACACTTTCACCGGTTTACGGTTCTGTTTGCCATAGCTATGCAACAGCAAACAAATAATAAAAGGCATTTTCACATAATTAAGTTCATATGTGCAGAAGCAAGAGGTTGTCTATCGTTCTTCAGACAATCTTGTTGCCACAGTCACGTGGCGCTCAGCGTACTGTTGAGTGCCAAACATATCTTCTCAGAGAAGCACCTCCTTCTAAGGTAAAGCTAGGGAAAAGATACTAATAATTTTTACAGCAACATTCTTTTATTTGGAAAAAAATAAACAAACACTTGGATAGTTGTTTAAAACTAACCATCACATGGCATCACCACTCAAGTCCATTACTTGAGCTACGTACACATGCTAGACTTAAACTCGTCCAGGGGGACTGAGACTGCAGCAGGCGAGAATCTGGTATTGAGTGTGTGTACAGCTGCCACACCAACATAGACTAAAGATCTGGCATGCTAGATCCTTAGTGAACCTCCAGCACCTTGTTCTCTTCATGCACTGATGCTCTGTTCCCTCCACAGTAACAGATGTGTCACTAGCCTGCAGGCTATTAATCAGTCTGTACAGCAACAAGCCCCAAACTGTTGCCAGAGGGATTGAGCTCCATTCCCTGCTGAGGGACAGTCCTTGTACATGTGTAAGTGGATTTAGGAGTTTGCTTTTTGTCCGATTTCATGGTCTTTATACTTACTTTAGGTCAGAGTTTCACCTCCTAGCATAGCCATGGGAACAACATACAAATAAAACTGGTGGCAGTGCCATTAAGTCATTAATGGCCCAGACCATAAAAAAAAAAAAAAAGAAAAAAAAAAGGGGGTTCTTCACAGTTTAACAAGGGGTCCAATGGGCCTGCAGGGAAATACTGGCTACATATACTGGGGACACATACACCTGGCTACATATACTGGGGACACATACACCTGGCTACATATACTGGGGACACATACACCTGGCTACATATACTGGGGACACATACACCTGGCTACATATACTGCGGACACCTATAGACCTGGCTATGCTGGGAACACCTATACACCTGGCTGCATATACTGGGGACACCTATACACCTGACCACATACTGTATACTGGGGACAGCTATACAGCTGGCTACAAATACTGGGGACACATACACATGGCTGGATATACTTGGGACACCTATACACCTGGCTGCATATACTGGGGACACCTATACACCTGGCTGCATATACTGGGGACACCTATACACCTGGCTGCATATACTGGGGACACCTATACACCTGGCTGGATATACTGGGTACATCTATAGACCTGGCTACATATACTGGGGATACCTATACACCTGACTACATATACTGGGGACACCTATACACCTGGCTGCATATACTGGGGACACCTATACACCTGACTGGATATACTGGGGACACCTATACACCTGGCTACATATACTGGGGACACCTATACACCTGGCTACATATACTGGGGACACCTATACACCTGGCTACATATACTGGGGACACCTATACACCTGGCTACATATACTGGGTACACCTATACACCTGGCTACATATACTGGGTACATCTATAGACCTGGCTACATATACTGGGGATACCTATACACCTGACTACATATGACTGGGGACACCTATACACCTGGTTGCATATACTGGGGACACCTATACACCTGGCTGCATATACTGGGGACACCTATGCAGCTGGCTACATATACTGTGGACACATATTGACCTGGCCACATATACTGGGGACACCTATAGACCTGGCTATCAGTACTGGGGACACCTACAGACCTGGCTACCTATACTGGGGACACCCATAGACCTGGCTACCTATTCTGGGGACAACTATAGTCCTTGCTACCTATTCTGGGGACACCTATAGACCTGGCTATCTACACTGCGGACACCTATAGACCTGGTTATCTATTCTGGGGACAACTATAGACCTGGCTACTTATACTGGGGACACCTATAGACCTGGATACCTGCACTGGGAACACCTATAGATCTGGTTACTTCCACTGGGGATACCTTTAGACCTGGTTACCTATATTGGGGGACCACTGCTGCCAGATTACATCTATTTTGGGGGTACGACTGCCATATCTGTATTTTGGAGGAACCGCTGCCATATTGCATGGATTTTTGGTGAAATGCTGTCAGATTACATGTATAATGGGGGGGGGGGGGGGGGGAGAGGGGGGAGACCTTTTACACCACTGCTAAGGTCATGTATATTTTGCCCCACCCATGACTATGTCCACATTCTGTTGCGTGACCACACCCATTTTCAGCGCAGAGCCGGGGTTTTTATCAGTATAAAATTTGTTAGTAAATTATTATATCTTCGTCTGTAAAAAAAAATTACGTGAAAGGTGGGCAACACTGGTACGGGGCCCCATAATCTCCTATTGCCCGGGGGCCCCATGAGTTGTCAGTCCGCTCCTGCCTCTGGGACGTTCACAGTGCGACATTAGCGTTGCGGCAAATCCGGGTCTCCAGGCATGCGCTAGAGGGCTCAGCCGGCAGCCGCTTGGTCTCCAATATGTCGACAGAGTTGGAGACATATTGGAGACCAAGCGGCTGAGCCTCTAACGTCTGCCTGGAGAGTACTGAAGACTTCCTGTATTTGCCGCTTGCTCTCCCGCCGCGCATATCGGGAGGGGGGTCCTCCGAGGTGAGGAAGGAAGGGAGGGAGGGAGGATAGGAGTCGGGCCCCCCACCCAGATACTCAAAGGGCTACCTGCCTACCCACCCGGCTACCTAACCACCTACCCACCCGGCTACCTACCCACCCAAAAGGCTTCCTACCTACCTACCCACCCGACTACCTAACCACCCACCTGGCTTCCTACCTACCTACCCACCCGGCTACCTACCCACCCACCAGGCTTCCTACCTACCCACCCACCCGACTACCTACCCACCCACCCGGCTACCTACCCAACCCACCCACCAGGCTACCTACCCACCCGGCTACCTAACCACCTACCCACCCGGCTACCTACCCACCCACCAGGCTTCCTACCTACCTACCCACCAGGCTTCCTACCTACCTACCCACCCGGCTACCTAACCACCCACCAGGCTTTCTACCCACCCGGCTACCTAACCACCTACCCACCCGGCTACCTAACCACCCACCCGGCTACCTACCTACCCTCCCACCCGGCTACCTACCTACCCACCCACCCGGCTACCTACCTACCCACCCACCCGGCTACCTAACCACCTACCCACCCAGCTACCTAACCACCTACCCACCCAGCTACCTAACCACCTACCCACCCGGCTACCTAACCACCTACCCACCCGGCTACCTACCTAAACACCCACCCGGCTACCTACCTAACCACCCACCCGGCTACCTACCTACCCACCAGGCTTCCTACCCACCCACCAGGCTTCCTACCCACCCACCCACCGACCCGGCTTCCTACCTACCTACCCACCCGGCTACCTACCTAACCACCTACCCGGCTACCTACCTAACCACCCACCCGGCTACCTACCTAACCACCCACCCGGCCACCTACCCACCCACCAGGCTTCCTACCTACCCACCCGGCTACCTACCCACCCACCCGGCTTCCTACCTACCTACCCACCCGGCTACCTACCTAACCACCCACCCGGCTTCCTACCTACCTACCCACCCGGCTACCTACCTAACCACCCACCCGGCTACCTACCGGGCTAGTTACCAACCCACCCACCAGGCTACCTACCCACCCACCTGGCTACCCACCCACCAGGCTACCTACCTACCCACCCACCAGGCTACCTACCTACCGGGCTAGTTACCAACCCACCCACCAGGCTACCTACCCACCAGGCTACCTACCCACCCACCAGGCTACCTATCCACCCAACCACCCATGGGAGCTGCGCGCCGGATGGAGGCTGGGACAGGAGGTCTGCTGCTGCTGCAGGTGAGTAAATATTATTGTTTTTTTTTTTTTATATTAGCAGGTGTATGTTCTGGGCAGGTCTGCCACATGATTGCATGTATTTTCTGCGCAAATCTGCCGACTTGATTGCACGTATTTTCTGGGCATATCTGCCGACATGATTGCACGTATTTTCTGGGCATATCTGCCGACATGATTGCACGTATTTTCTGGGCATATCTGCCGACATGATTGCACATATTTTCTGGGCATATCTGCCGACATGATTGCACGTATTTTCTGGGCATATCTGCCGACATGATTGCACATATTTTCTGGGCATATCTGCCGACTTGATTGCACGTATTTTCTGGGCATATCTGCCGACTTGATTGCATGTATTTTCTGGGCATATCTGCCGAAATGATTGCACGTATTTTCTGGGCATATCTGCCGACATGATTGCACGTATTTTCTGGGCATATCTGCCGACATGATTGCACATATTTTCTGGGCATATCTGCCGACATGATTGCACGTATTTTCTGGGCATATCTGCCGACATGATGTGTATTTTCTTGAGAAAACCTGCACAATTATGTGAATTTTCTGGTGAAAGGGTCACCAAAACTTGGGCCCACTGTCTTTGCGTTGCACTTTTCAAGGGAACCTGAGGTGAGAATAATCTTGAGGCTGCCATATTTCTCTCCTTTTAAGCAATACCAGTTGCCTGGCTGCCATGCTGGTCCTCTGCCTCTTATTCTTTCAACCATTGACCCTGAACAAGCATGCAGCAGGTCAGGGGTTTCGGACAATATTGTCAGAACTGACAAGATTAGCTGCATGCTTGTTGCTGGTGTAATTCAGTTTATTACTGCAGCCAAATAGGTCAGCAGGGCCGCCAGGCAACTAGTATTGTTTAAAAGGAAATAAACCCTCACCCCGGGTTCGCTTTAAGTTAGTTAGCTCCGCCCTCATCCAGTCATTGCCACGTCCATTCTTTTGCCGCGGCGCCATGCACCGCAGGTTCTATCCACACCTATTTTTTGCCGCGGCGCAGGTTGTAGCCACGCCCATATTTTGCCGCGGCGCCGCAGGTCGTAGGGGGCCCACAATTACAATTTTGCACAGGGACGCACTGCTGGCTGTGTCCGCCACTGACCGTTATGGTAACTCACTGCTTGCAGTGCGTTACCTCGAAGCGCACACATTACCAGATACAGGAAAACATACTTATTGCCTGTATGCTTTACTTAATCTACTGTATGCAACGGTAACGCAACATTTTGTGCATTTAAACTTTTTTTTGTGTTGTGTTGTAATGCTGCGTTGTGACATTACAGCACAATGTCCCACTGTGAATGCGACCTAAATGTCCTGTTTGCACTAAGTAAGGCAAAATGACATTTATAAACTTCCTATTTGTGCACTAAGTGGTTAAAGTGTACCCAAGGTGACATGATGAGATACACAAGTATATACAGTGCCAAACATTAATAGCCAGGCTGTGTTCCTTTTTTTCTTATACTTAATCTTCAAGCATGCAAGTGGCAGCTTCTCTACAGTGGGACCATTGTCACATTATAGCATAACCCTCACTGATAAGGAATTACAGCCATAAAACAACTTCTGAGAGCAGAGGATAGATAAAGGTTTGATAGATATTCCATGGTTTTATATTTAAACATTTATCTAACAAAAAAAAGTGATTATGAGTAAGAAGACAAATCCAATTATTAATCTCATCCATTTATTTTCACCTTGAATTCACTTCAAGCAGTGTACAAGTGACAGACATTTTTCCCCCACATTCTGTTCAGTTTAAAGAGTATAGAGAGTTCTTAAAGAGGAACTCCAGTGAAAAGAATGCAATAAAAAAGTGCTTCATTTTTACAATAATTATGTATACATGATTTAGTCAGTATTTTCCCATTGTAAAAGGTTTACTCTCCCTGATTTCCATGCTGACATCACATGGTGACATTTTTACTGCTGGCAGGTGATGTCAGTGGAAGGAGATGCTGCTTGCTTTTTTGGCAGTTAGACCCAGCTGTAAACCGCTTTCATTTCCCACAATGCATTGAGGTTCACAGACAGGAAACTGTCAGGACCATGGTCCTGAAATCAAACTGTGGAAGAGGTTTCACCACAATATCAGCCATATAGAGCCCCCTGGTGAGAAGTTTGTGAAAAGGAAAAGATTTCTCATGGGAAAGGGGGTATCAGCTACTGATTGGGATGGAGTTCAATTCTTGGTCACAGTTTCTCTAAAATGACCCGATTTATTTCCCTTACTCCAACACAAGGTAAAAAGTAGGTATGTGCCAAAGTTAACAGAGCCCAATTAACACCTTTTCTTTACCAAAAAAGTGGACAAGGGAACATTTATTACCACCCGTCCTAATGGTAGCCACTAATGATACAATCTTTTTCATCAAATCTTACCATTTCTATGTAATATAAAGTAACTGCCTAAATTATCCATTTAATATCACCAATATATTCACTCAATGTACCCTTATACTACAAAGATTTGGTAAAATTGGATGAAAAAAGATTGGATAATTAGTGGGAACCTTAAAGAAAAACTCCGACCAACAATTGAACTTTATCCCAATCAGTAGCTGATGCCCCCTTTTACATGAGAAATCTATTCCTTTCCTTTTCACAAACAGACCATCAGGGGGCGCTGTATGGCTGATATTGTGGTGAAACTCCTCCCACACGAAACTGAGTATGTACTCCTGGCAGTTTCCTGTCTGTGAACCTTGTTGCATTGTGGGAAATAGCTGTTTACAGCTGTTTCTAACTGCCAAAAAAGCATGCAGCAGCTATATCACCTGCCAACAGTAAAAATGTCACCATGAAATAAATGTCAGAATGTAAATCAGGGATTTAAAAGATTTTACAATGGGCAAACACTGACTAAATCATTTATACATAATTATTGTAAAAATGAAGCACTTTTATTATATTATTTTTACTGGTGTTCCTCTGTAAGGCTTATGCCCAGATTAAGAATCTGCGGTGCCACTGTGCCTGTCCAACTACACTGGCATTATTTCTTGGGCAAGCCAAGAGAATAAAAATTGATTCTTTCTATTTTTCACCTTTATTCCAGAATTATTCTCTCTGGGCAAGTCAAATGGAACACTACTGGGAAAGTTTCAGGGGGAAAAAAATCAATGTAATACAAGCACAATGAATAAAGCATGTTCTGAACTGTCCTCACAAATACTCATCATCAAGGAGCAAAATATTGTCAGCGTCTAAGTGAATTAAATGTACTCCAATAAACTCAGAGATGGCTCACATAGATGTCTGTTCCCACAAAGTATGACACTAAGTCAGCAAGATGCGGTTCATTGTCTCACATGCTCGGCTTTGGTATCAGTTTCTATACTAGTGATAATACTGTATATGTTCCAACCTCCATTTTCAAATAACAGTAAATAAAAAAAATAATAAAAAACAAACAAGCATTGCAGTATCCACTCAAAACCAAAAGAAAAACATTTCAATAATGGTAAGCTAAGCATACCACCATTAATTATACAACTGCAGACACCAGTATCTGGGAAGTTTAATCTGATGCACGTGTAATTCAGTACTGAGAGTCTAATGCTAGCTGGTTACTTTAGAACAGAGCTGATGTCACCCAGCTCTACTTTGTGTCTAAAGGCTCATACACATGTGCAACTTAACTATCGACCAAACTTGGTCTGTTGGGACGCTAGTTGGGCGTGTGTATGTGTGAGAAACCACTAGACGAGCAACTGATAACCGGCGGTTTTCTCGATCCAACCGGCGAATCGACTCACACGACTGTTTGGCTGACAGAGTTGGGCTGATGCAGTTGGCCACGTGTGTATAGGTCGTTTGAACAACTTGTACTCGTTTTGAATGCGGCCATATCATGCAGTCTGTAGTTTGCTTGAGTGCGCAGTATTCAAATGAGTTGCTCGTTCATTTGGTTGGTGTGGAAAACACAAAACACGGTTATGTCAGGTTGGTTGCGCAATTTGTTGAATGTGTGTACGAGCCTTTACACCATCAATATGTGTCTAACCACAACCAACAATACGTGTCTCAGTATCCCTTACCCACCATATATCCTTACTAAAAAGAAAGTCTAACCATAAGCTCACATAGTAGGGCTTAGAAGGAGGCAGCCAGAATTCAGAGACATTTATTAGAGAACAAACATCAAGCTGATAGGACCTAATGCTAGGAACACACCATACAATTGTTTTAGGTAGATGGTTCGTTAGATAATTTCCGTCATGTCCGATACTTTCAATCGAAAATCAAACGGAAAATCGGCCGAACAAATGCATTGTGTGTTCCTAGCCATAACGCCTTGCTGCCGCCATTGTGCCAGTCAGAAATATCTTGCATAAGTGTTTGTCTTCCCTTACTTTATTTTTGTGTAGACATGACATCCCAATGAAAAATCAATATGACTGTGTCATTCAGTGCTACTGAGAGAAAACCATAATGAAAAAGATCGATCCTCATTGATGAGCAGCCACATTGGAGATATCTTGGTAATACAGTGTGTGAGCTCAGTAACCCCCCTTTCATTCACCTCTTATCTACACAATTTCACAAGACACACACTCACAGCATGAGGGCCAATGGCAATCAGCCTGCCAGGCAAAGCTGTGAGCAACTCCTCACTGTCTTCTGCTGCCTTTCTGAGGCCCTCTGAATCAACTAGTGTAATGAGAAGAAGTGTACATTGCCTCATAAAAACCAATACAAACAGCAGCCATCAGAAAAAACACGTATGGCCGTCCTACATATACAGTAAGTAATTAGATATTGACTTTCAGTATATGAGTTATGGCATTAGTGTGGTTCAGTTAAATACGTGACAATGTAGCAGCATAATATGATAGCAATAAACCCCACTGCTAATAGTTATTGCTAGAAACCTATAAATGGAGATACTGGTCATTTAATACCTGTAGGTGAATATCTATTGCTATCTATCATTCCACATTTATTCATATTGATATAATGCATATACTATTGGTGTTTTTGGGGGGTTTTTTTTAGTCCAAAACTTCTCCTAAATCCCCTCAGAAATTCCAGAGTCAGCACCCCCAATGCACCTGTTAAGTATCACCCTTATCAAAGTCATGCTGCATTCATAGAAAACAAAGCAATGCAGCTTCAACAGGAATAATATATTTTTGTTTACTAGAACAATTAACGTCTTTACAATATTATAACACATCGGTTGGTTGGGGTAAGTGAGTTATCTGTACATCGATAAATACTTACCTAGCTCCTTAAATAATTGCCTCGGTACTTCCGCAATTTGGAAATGGCAAGTAATTTCCAAATCGCTCTAGTGGCTCCTGGTCTGTAAGAGTGAGGAAATCTCTTAGAACACAGGGTGCAGTTTAGATGGAGCTACCCGATTTATTTTTGCTGTTTATGTTTAGAGCTGTAATTAAAAAAAAATCCATTATTGCCTTCCTTTTTTTGGTCCCTTATTAACTTTGCAATGTAATATATGTAAATATGTGGTGCAGGCAATGTATATATGTACAGCACGCTTTCTGATGAAGCCTTTTGGTGAAACATGCTCATGTTAAAGTCTTTGTATAGCACCTAGCACTTTGTATAGGTTTTTACCCTCCCGTCATAGGGCCAGTTTGTACAAGGGGACTGGACTATAGGTGGTTGCACCAGCTAACATATCTCACGTAGCAGATAGCATCCACTGTCCCAGGTACAAATTACCCACCTGTGTGGGGACAACTGTCGAAGGAGTGTGGGATAGCTACACCTTAGACGCAGCATCACATACTGTGTTCTTAAAGCGGAATATAACCCTGCATTTCAACTTTGCTCTAAAACATTATTTACAGCATATTATATGCAAAAAGCATTTTTTTTTTACTAGACCAGCATTGGAAGGGTTAAACACAGAGGTTTTAAGTTCCGTGCAGACATTCAGATAGTTACGTTCTATTTAGTTAGTGTGTAACTGTTTATCAATAGATACATCTCTTTGGCTGTCCTCCAAGCTCCTCAGTGAGAGAGAGGAGTCACAATAAACACATATTTGTAAACAAAAAGTATCTAACTCAAGTTCGGATTCGTCTGCAGAAATCTCTAGGGACTTTAAAGCCCTGTGTAACCCTTCCAATGCTGGTCTAGTAAAAAAAAAATGCTGGTTGCATATAATATACTGTAAATAATGTTTTAGAGCAAAGTTGAAATGCAGGGTTATATTCCGCTTTAAGGGGGATGAGCAAAGACCCCCACACCCGGACAGCAGACACAGTATAGAGACCCACACAGGAGAGTACTCTGACTGTGGTACTCATGTATGCAACTATTAAGTTATAGTGATAGAGTTTATTTATCAGTTGAACATCTGTACCTATAGGGCTATGTCCTTCTGGACGCCAAGTGTGCATCCCTTATGCTTTAGCAAAAGTTGTCTATTTGGAGTAGAGTTGGCTCAAACCTCAGATTTTGGGTCTGCGGATCGCGGATGTCAACTTCTGCAAAAGTCTGTGGACCGGCGAACTTGAGCGAACCGCAATAGACTTCAACGGCCAGGCGAACTTGAAAAACTACAAACACTGATTCTGGCCAGAAAAGTGATGGAAAAGATGTTTCAAGGCGTCTACACCTGGAAGGGGGCATGGCAGAGTGGAATACATGCCAAAAGTCCCGGGTTATAATCAGGGTTATAATCCCTAAAGGGCAGAAATCACATTGCATTCCTAAATTGGAGGCATAAAGTGCTTGAAAACATCTTGTGTGTAGACATGGATCAGGTAGTGTAAGTAGTGTACTGCTTCACACTGACAGACCAAACTCACTGTTTAACGCACCGCCACAGAGGGTTGTAATTCGTTGACACTCCCAGGACATACACTGTCAATCCTCTTAGCAGCAATGTTTGTGTAGTGATGGCCGTCCAGAAGTACTACAAGGTAAATCATGCGCTGTTCCCGTTCAGACAGTGACAGGCTTAAATAGTGGCCAGCATAAATTCATTCTGATGACCTGCTGCTACTTAGTAGCATTTCAGCGTCCAAACCAGATTATGGATGGATGGATGGATGGAAGCTCTACCTTATAGCATCTCTCTCCACTAGTTCCACTAGGTACCCACTGCTACTTAGTAGCACTGCCAGAGAATATTGTGGTGTACAGAGATCATGGAGTGTCAGATAGACATCTCAGCACAGTTCAGAATTATGAGATACCGCAGTTACAGTCCAGCTTTGGTACTTTTGAAGATTATTCCCCTCGCATAATTGTCATTGTAGTGCAGAAAAGGATCAGCACCAATCTGTACTGCTCCACGTCCGGAGCATTTGTCACAGGGCAGAAATGGCATTGCATTCCTAAACTGGAGGCATAAAGTGCTTAAAAACATCTTGCGTGTGTATATATGGATCAGGTAGGGTAAGAAGTGTACTACTTCACACTGACAGACCAAAGTCACTGTTTAACGCACCGCCGCAAACCGCCGTTTGTGTAGTGATGGCCGTGCTGGTGCACACATTGGCGAGAGTGCAGGCAATGGCGATTTTCCAGCCCATATGGTAGTTCACGAAAGGGGAATGGACTCATGTACATGCCTTTTGTTTTGTTAAAGCCACAGTGCAGCCAGAAAAATTAGGCATGTACACACACCAGAAAAATTATTATTCTTTTTGTTAGCGGCCTTAAAAAATTCAGGAATCCACCTGGAGTCCAGGACCCGGTTGGTGGTGGCAGAGAAGGCAGTCAAGCGGCCTGCAGGCAGAGATGCTGCGTGAGGTCATTGTCATTTACAAAAAATAAAGTTAGTACGTTATTCTCAAGTAAACGGACCAGCGTAGCGTCATGATCTCACATGTACCACAGGCCTAGATGGGATGGGAAGTTAATTATAGAACTTTATGATGGTAGCGAGCAGACTGGCTCACTGTACTACCTATCATTTTCTTTTGTTTTTCTTAAAGTGTGTTTGTCAAATTTATCAAACATTATTTCTAACGTTCTAGTATTTGGGTGCTGCTTTTATTGATGTGTGCATACCATTGGTGTTTAGTGTTTTGCAATCAGGCGCCTTCGCAAAGCTGTTGGGTGCTGGGCTTCCCATGACTCCGTTTCTTTTGGCAGAGGTTGCAGATGGCATTGCTGGTATCAGAGGCACACAAACAAAAAAATGCCACACTGGTGAGTTTTGGAATGTCGGCATTTGGGTGGTGGCAACAGCAGGCCTTGAAGGGCGTGTTGGCTGGATGACCCCAAGCGTATCACTAAATGCATCATGTGTGAATAACTCCTCTGTCACATCAAGTAGAGCAGCTGTGTTGCTAGTGGTAGTAGTGTTAAGTTTTTGTGTGAAACCAGAGGCTGAGCAGGAGGAGGACGGTGCGTCACAGAGGTTCTGAGCGGAAGCTGTAGAAGATGTGGTACGCTGATTAACCACTTGCCGACCGCGCACTCATACCGCACGTCAGCAAAGTGCCGGCTGCAGGCTAATTAGGAAACAGCCGCTCGCGCGAGCGGCTGTTTCCTGTCATTTCACGGCGGGGGGGCTCAGTGATTAGCCTGCGGGAAATAATCCGCTTTGTTTACATTTTTACAACGCTGCTACAGTAGCAGCGTTGTAGTAGATCGCTGTCACATGACAGCGGGGAGCCCGTTAGAGGCTGCACAGGACAGATCCGTTCCTGTGCAGCCTCCGATCTCTCGGGGAAGGGAGGGAGGAGAGGGAGAATCCTGCGGTGGAGGGGGCTTTGAGGTGCCCCCCCCCGCCACCCACAGCAGGCAGGAGCGATCAGACCCCCCCCCCCAGCACATCATCCCCCTAGTGGGGAAAAAAGGGGGGCGGTCTGGTCACTCTGCCTGTCATTAGATCTGTGCTGGGGGCTGTAGAGCCCACCCAGCACAGATCTGAAAAAGCAGCGCTGGTCCTTAAGGTGGGGGTAAAAGTGAAAAATGATGCGTTGCTGCTTGCTCACCCCAGGACCATTTAGTCTTTGCATTGGTTCCATTTAAAATGTGCTTAGAAGGGGTTCCAGCTGCATCAGCCCATACTTGTGTTATCTTAGTAAGGTTGCGTTCACACTGATATTAAAATTGCTCTGAACAGATGCAAATGGATCCTATACAAAGCCACAAGATTTGTTCACATCAGTCTGTTCGGAACAAATCCGTTCAGTTTGTTCCGATAAATGGAATGCAACTACTTCAGCACTACAGAAAGTTTTTTGCGCCTGCGTAGTAGCACCGAGGTGCTCGTGCATTGGAGCAAAAAACCTAGCCTGACCACCTCTGTGCTACTGTGTGGGTTCCAGTTTTCAACTGCGCAGTGGGGTTGCATTCATACATGGAGTGGAGGCCGTCAGTGAGTGTTGTATTCAACACTAGTCTGTTTCCGAAGGTTCCCAGCGCAGGAACAGAGGGGCGTAAGATTATCTGGGAAACCTCTAGAGTTTCCAGAGGCTTCAATCCACTGAAATATTTTTTTCTCACTTCAGGTACCCTTTAAGCTCGCTTCTCCAATGAGCAGTTGGGAAGAACAGAGAAGTTTACTAGTCCAGCCAATAAACTGGTGCAGCTGCCTAATCCCATTATGTGGTATCTACTGCATGATTGCACAAGTTCCTGAGAAGTAAAAAAAAAAAAAAAAAAAAAAAAAAAAAAAAAATCACATGAGAACTTGTGGTCTGATTACTAGCCAATCAAACAAATGTGCGTAGCATCACTTGTTGCTGGGTAGACATTCCTCACTGACCTACAGTTTATTCAGCCTCAACTGAGTCATCACAGCTAGAGTCTGGCTACAGCTTGTACACTCCCTCCAAATGAGAGATGGCCCGAACGGTTCGCCCGGCTGGTAGTCCGCGGGGATATCATCTACCCATGCCTGCGGCAGGTAGTGAACACACAGCGCGTTCGAACCGCCTCCTATACCTCGTCATTGGGCTAAACTTTGACCCTCTACATCACAGTCAGCAGACACATAGCAGCCAATCAGGCTGCGCTTACCCACAGACCCCTGCCCCCCCTATAAAAACGCCATGTTTTCAGTCTGCTGATCGTGCTATAGTGAGAGGAAGGGAGAGACATTTGGAGATAGGGAAAGCATTAGGCTGCTGTTAGCTTGCTCCTCGCTGAATGTTGTTGCTGAAAGCACCCCACCAAAGCTCGTTTGAGAACTAACATAATTCTGATCTGTTTTTTTTGTGTGTGTGTGTGTGTGTGTGTGTGTGTGTGTGTGTGTGTGTGTGTGTGTGTGTGTGTGTGTGACCACAGGCATACATACAGCCCTCTCGCAGCTGGGCCTTGCTGTACTGTACCAGGTCCACACTCTGTATTACCATCGCATATCTTTTCACTGTATTTGTGATTTAACTTACTAGAGCATAGCTGTCTTTGTGGGTGACGCTGCATACATACAGCCCATAGACAGTTGCCAGCCAGGTCAGCTGGGATTTGTAGTCCCACACTGTATGACCATACCATTGCATATCTCACTGTATTTGTGATTTAAATTACTAAAGCATAGCTGTCTTTGTGGGTGACACTGCATATAGCCCACAGAGAGACAGGGACAGTTTTTTTGTGTGAGACAGACACTGCATACAGGGCAGGCCACAGTCATTGCTGGGCCTTGCAGTTCTTCTATCGTCTTCTATCTATTACAATCCAGCACACTGTCTATCATCATAGGCTGTGCTTAGCTTCCAAGTGTATCTGTTATTGATATCTGTGTGGGTTACACACTGCATACAGGCCACACTCAGAACTGCAAGGGCCAGCAACTAATACACTCTTCTAACTATTGCAGCACACTGTCTATCATAAGCATTGCTTAGCTTGCAACTGTATTTGTGATTTAAAGTACTATATAGGATATCTTTCTGTGTGTGTTAAAGTACACAGCACAGACACACACAGACACACACAGACACACACAGACACACACAGACACACACAGACACACACAGACACACACAGACACACACAGACACACACAGACACACACAGACACACACAGACACACAGACACACACACCTGCTGTGTATTTGACACTGATTGTGCGCCTCTTTGTGATTACACACACTACCACTTTTGAATATTGTTAGTAGTACTGCATACCCTCAATATGGGAAAAATAACAGGCAGAGGCAGGCCACCCCGCAGGTATTTTCTAGGTCGTGCTGGCATGATTTCATACGGCCCTCGACCAAAGTACAGTAGTCAGAGGGCACATACCCGCCTCAACCCCCAAAATTCTAAAGGATGTGGTTGACTGGCTTAACCACTTGAGGTTTTCACTGACTGAGTCGGTGTGCCACTGCGCCAGTGCAGTCCTGGCAACGCAAATCTTTGAGTCATGCAATGGGAACGCAAGCAAAGAGATTCACTTTTTCTCTCTGTTCTTTCCCAAGGTCAAACTGCGGTAGCATTTTATATAAATTATCCTTGCAGAGCATTTGAGTGCCAAGACCGCAGTGAATTGCCCCCTGGTACCTCTCCTTGGCTTATCTTTTATGTATCTACGGTTGTGTTTCTACTGTAACTGTATGTTCATATGCACCACTGTTACTGCACTGTATGCTGTTACTGTGTAGCACTGTATGTTACTGTACCATCACCAACACTAATGCCAAAATCAATTCCAGGTACAACCTCCGTTGTAGTTGGCAAAATATATTTATCTGATTTTCTAATACTGATCCGCAATAGCATCCTGCACTATTGAGCAAAAGATCATTGACTGTTACAGGACCTTCTAAAAAGAGTTCACTAATAAAGCAAAGCATCAATTCATTGATAAGAGGCACCCTCGGATGGCAAGAGACCTCAGTCAGGTGATGACCACCAGAAATTAGAGAGGAGAGTGACGGAAGGAGGGAGGGAAGATATTTAGGGAGGATGGCAGAAGGGCATTTCCCATCTTACATTCTTATAGAATGTTTACACTTTGATAAGCGTTTAATGTAGTGCTACATTTCCCAGCACTCTCTATCATAGCTGCATCCATCAGAATAATAGAACATATGATGCCCTGAGGCCCTGAAGACATGCCAGCCTATCATTCCACCCAATAAGCAGCCAGAAACAAAGTTGCTGACCTTGTTAACCCATAGTGAACACTCCCCCTAACATATGCCCTCAGTTATTGAACATGTTCAGCATCTATAGGAATACCATGAGGCTCACCAAAGAAGAAAGTGAATAAATGTGACCCAAGTAAGGTTTGTAGCAATGTACAGAGTTAAATGTAAGGAGATCTCACCAGTTTTCTTTTCTATGAATACCACTGAATACCCCTTTTTATCTCAGCATTTTGGCAGTGTCTTGCGTGATTCCAGCCAGAGTAAGTTATTTTGCACTTTGAAACAAATAAAAATCATAATCAAAAAAAGGTTTTAAATAATTAATATGACAGCAACAGAATGCTAATGCACGTGTCATTATTGCCCAGTAAACCCAGCAGCTGGTATGAAGCAGTCCAAGGAGGCAGATGCTGGCAGCGTATGGTCTGTACATAGCCAGCGTGTGGAGGGAGTGCCCACACCACAACACATGTACAGCACACAAGGTGCCTCACAGATCTACACATCAAAGGGGGAAGAAGCAAAGTCAAAAGGAAGAGAAGTAGCATTGTCCTGAAAACAGCTTTTATCTCTTAAAGAGGAACTATAGTGAAAATGATTAAAATTACTTACCTTTTACAAAATTTAAATGTATAGATTTAGAATGTTTTCCCATTGCAAAATATTTCCTCTCCCGGATTTACATTCTGAAATGTATCACAGGTGGTAGTTTTATCAGGTGATCTGTGCAGAATGCTCGTTACTGAGAGTTCTATGCACAGAGGGAGATATTGCTTACTTGTCAGGTAGAAAAAAAACTCATTTCCCACAATGCAACGAGGTTCACAGACAGCAAACTGCTCAAGATCTCACACTGTGAGAAGGGTTTAACCACATTGGCCTCAATTCACTAAACTTATCTCCTGTCTTTAATAACTCTTCTAGAGTTGTTACCATGGTGATAAGGCATGTAGTATTCATGAAACATTTTACCTCAGGCAAGCCTAAAGTTAACTCTTCTGTCTTTAAAATAACTCTCCAATCCTTAAAATAACTCCAGAGTTAAAGACAGGCTGTTAATTAGCTGCATGTGAAAATAACTACAGAGCAGGTAAATTAACTACAGAGGAGGTAAATTAACTACAGGAGAGGTAACTTAAGGAATGAAGAGGTAAGATAACTCTCTGACGTGTGGAGGTAAGTTTTCTCTTGCCTTATTATCTCTAGCATGATCTTAGTGAATTGAGGCCAATATCAGCCGCACAGGGACACACAGGGAAAGGGGGTATCAGCTACTGATTGGAATGAAGGTCTATCCTGGGCTAAAGTTCATATTTAAAGTGGATCCGAGATAAACTTTTACTCATTGCATAATTGTGTTCCTTTCGTATCGTTTATAGGGCATTCCTAAAGCCAAATACTTTTTTTTGTTTTTGTTTTAATACTCTAATTCCCTATAAACTAAACAAGCCTCGCCCACAGCTTCCCCAGTGCCTTGGTGCTCTCAGACCCATGTAGCAAGGGCTTATGGGAGGCTCAGTCTGGGGAGGAGGAGGATGTTACTAGCCAGAGATTTCAGAGGCAGAGGGGAGGAGGGAGGAGGAGGAGAGGGGAGTGACGTTTTCACAGGCCAAGGGCTGGAGATGCAGATCAGCTTGCCTGTGTGTAGTGATCACAAACAAAACATGGCCGCTCTCATTGTATCACAGGAAGACATAATCATATACTGTTGAAGCTGTTTGCAGCTATATTTGCTGTGTAAACGATCTAAACTTTAGATAAGAAATAGACAAGTTACTTGTTATAGTTTGTTTTTCATCTCGGATCTGCTTGAAACACTCAGGTTGCACGAAAACATTAAATTAAGCTAAAGGCTGCATATTTTACAGCCTGATGGTCATCGTGCACACAGCAATAGTTTCTATACCGAATGCGACTTTTTGATCAAACTGCCAAAAAGCTGAAGGTTTCTTGCTTCAGATTACATAAAAATGTAAATTTCAGGGTGAGACCAGGCACAGACAGATCACCCTTAAAAGTTTTTTGTTTTTTTTAAAACTGAAGAGGCCAGGGGAAAAAAATCACTTTGATGTGAAAATTTTACACATGCATAGCGTAATTTTATAAAACCATCCTCCAGTGAGTCTTTCCAGGTCCTAGAAGACTGGACTGACAAATTACACCTTACTGCAACCACCCCTTCCCCCACGCCGCAGCCATTTACTAAGTGGGAAAGGGGCATGGCTAGACTTCTGTAGCCAATGTACAGCAGTCTTCAAGAACCATAAGAGTACATTTGCATGCAAGCCAGGAATATTGGCACCTCATTGCCCAGCTCTACTAGTAAGCAAATTGTATGCAGCAGAAAAGGACTCAGATGAAATGGGTCCCTAGGCAATATAGCAGTTTTTACCAACCGCTGATCATCTGGCTTTTTAGTAAGATTTGGTGGGTGCTAGCATCCACCAGGCCCATAGACTCTCGGGGCCCTAGGCAACTGCCAAGGTTTGTCTTGTGGATAATCCAGCTCTGCATGTGAGCCTGACTTCAGGGGCATAAAGAAATGAATTGCATCTTTGGAGTGATGCATCATGGGAAACCACAGTTTCCCATTAAACTGTAAATTATTGCAAATGGCTTCAGTTTTAAGAAAGCAAATTATACAAACCTGGGGTAAGGCCCGGTTCACATTAGCGTTCGCTATCCGGATTTTCCGGATCTGATCCGGACCGTATACTGTACAAACGGAACGTACGTTCCGCATAGCAATGTAAAGTCTATGTGGACGTTCACACGCGTCCGTTCCGTACGTACCGGAGCGGATCCGGACTCTTTTCCAACATGCGCTATTTTTTAGGTCCGGATCTCCGGCCCACGCACCCGGACCCGGACCTGAGCCTGACAGCACCATCCGGAACACAGAAACCAATGGGAAACGGAAGGCACAGAACACACTGCCTACAAAAACCTGACGTTCTACCCCACTTCCTATGCGTATCCAAGCGGCCATTTCGGATGGGGACACATGGGCCAAGCATGTCTGGAGTGGAGCAGCAGTGACAGACGTGCTGGAGCTGTTTGGCAGAATGTCGGAGGTGGAGGTGAGGCCTACAGCGGAGGAACCTGATTCTACAGGTGCACCAGGTGCACCTTCTGCTGACCCCAACATTTTTTTTCTTAAAATTACGCTATTTTTTGCCCACGGATCCGGATGGCAGCCTGATGCATGCCTGATGCAAACGGACCGGATCCGGATCGGAACCGTACGGTTCCGATCTGGATCAGGTCCTGATCCGATCAGGATCCGGTCCGTTTGCATGGCAAAACGCAAGTGTGAACGGGGCCTAAATATAGCATACAGTCAGAACTAGTAAAAAAAAAAAAAAAAAAAAAGAGAAAATGCAAAGTTTAATTCCCATACTTTAGCTATAACAATGACCCAGCTAAGAGATTATCCCTGCAGAAGGTCCTTCTCATTTTTTTGCAAAGATCTACAAATCAAAGCATTTCATGAAACAGAGTTGTTCACTTCATCAAGAAACAATGGGTGTAAAAGAGTAAATCATGATACTAGTAAAACATCATATGATTACTGGTATTTAAAAAAACTAAAAGTTACTCAGTGAGACTACATATTTGTTTTAGGAGGAAGGGAAGAAAATGTGGGCAGAAAAAGGGGGGAGGAGAGAAATCATGGCCACTTTTTTAGCATAAAAGCAAATGACTTATATCAAAGTCCAACCCATTATATAGGAAAGGAGATGGAAATAGAATCCTATATGACAGTGTAAAATAAATAGTATATACGGTAAAACACAACCTAGTACACCCACTGAACAAAGAACACGTCATATTGACTGCAGCACAAGAGGCTTGATTGCTTTACACACCACTGCTGAAATATACAATCTGTTTTGAGGATCTGCATTTACCCCATGCTCGTTATAAACAGAACTGCTACGCAATAGATACACATTTCAGATAGTCCTACAGGAACAGAAACGAGCAATAAACAGAGCATTGTGATTGTATTAATCATCTGTTTGTAGAACTGGGCATGCCAGGTGACCTAATCAAGGCAAAAGAATCCCCAGCTGCAAATTTCCATAATATGCAAGTTGAACAATAAGAAATTTTAACGTTGTCTCAAGAGATAAACAGAACAAAATGGTTTCTGCCGGCTGTATTCTCTATTGCATGCTTAAGGCTGCATGCATTTAAGAAACCGCCTGTTTGAAATTAGAATTACATTTTAGCCAACCCAATGGACTGGAAAATACTGAAACCACATAATTGGTGAATTTTGAGAGAGATGGATAGGAGAGCAAATGGTTACAAATGCAATTACTAGTAAAGTCCTGGTCTGAGACTAATTTATATCCCAGGGGAAGTCTTTGTAAATTACAGCGGTTATGAAACACCTCGAGGTTTACTCTGATACCAGAACATTTTGCACAAATCATCAATACGCTATTGTGCTATTGGCACTTTATTAAAATCACAGGCATCATGTAAAAAGAGTCCTGAGCATGTAACAAGACAGACAGAAAAAAGGAGCTACATTTAAATATATACACATGCATTAAAACAAAAACACACACACACTGTTGTATAGACACAAACGCAGCAGTAAAGACTTTGCTGCCATCACTCTGGAATGTAGTAGGGCCCAAAAGATTTATGAAATGTTCAAATAAGGTTATTTTTGCTGTGGGTTATCTCTTATTATTCCTTTACAAAATATAAGATGGGGAATCTTATATTTTGTAAAGGAATAATAATAGGTAATGTAATTTAGATAATTATATAATTCTAATTAGATATAAATATATAATATAATGATTATATTAGAGGAACAGTACTGACAATAATACATTGCTTTAAAAAAGAAAATATATATTTTTATTTAGAAATGTAGTCAATGCTCGCCCAATGTAAAATTCGTTATAAGTGGCGAAACCGAGTCCTGCTTGTTGATCTCGGCAGAATGTTAGTTTACTGAGAGTTCTATGCACAGAGAGAGATATTGCTTGCTTGGCCATTGGAAACAGCTGTTATTCCCCACAGTGCAAGAAGGTTCACAGACAACAAACCGTATGAAAAAATTCCTCTTTAACCTCTTGCCAACCGCCTAACGCAGAATGGCAGCGGCAGAGAGACTCTGTTCCTCCGCGACGCCATATGGCGTCATCCCGCGAGGAGCGAGATTTGATGGGAGCTTGCGCTCACACAAGTGCACTCTCCCATCAGTAAACCAGCAGCTGGCTGGCTGATTGTTGGGGCCTGCTGCATCAGCGCTGGCAGGCTGTGTTTTTTTTGTAATTATGTATAAATGTATACTGTATATAGCACTCACATGTTACTCAGCGCTGTGCAAAGTTTAGTCTGGTCACTTAACTGCCCCTCCGAGGGCTTCACAATCTAATCCCTACCATAGACATGTGTCTATGTATGTATAGTGTAGTGTATGTATCGTAGTGTAGGGCCAATTTACTGGGAGGGGGGAGGGGGGGGGTTAGAAACGACGAAAAAAAAAACTCGCAGCAGCAATCAAATAACACCAAAAGAAAGCTCTATTTGTGAGACGAAACAAAGGTAAAATTCATTTGGGTGCTAAGTTGTATGACCGAGCAATAAACCGTTAATTGTGAAGTGCTGAATTGTAAAAAATGGTCTGTGACCAGGGGTGTATAAACCTCTGGTCCTGAAGTGGTAAAGTGGCACTACAGCGAAATTTGGGCTACTGGGATTACCCCAGTAACGGGTTTCTAATAGGAAGAGCAACACATATTGGCCCAATTTAATTTTTCTCCTGACTTTACTCCTAGGTGATATTTTCATACCTCGTCACAGAATGTATTTTAAACTGCTAGCAAGCAAGAAAATGCTCAAAATGTTGACAGTTTTTTTCTCCAACATTTTGGTGTTTTCTCAATTGTAAAATGCAAAAAAGTCATTTTAACTACTTGTCGACTGCTCCACACCAATTGGCGTGAACGCGGCGGCAGCCCCAGGACCACTCCATGCTGATGGCGTGAATGGCAGGGAATGGGGTTTGCAGGAGATCACGCACGTATCTCCACATGGATGATGTAGCTCCACCCCGCCATCAGTCTCCCAGTGGCGATCGCCGCTTGGAGACTTAGATGGTGAAACTGCCGTCTAATAACTCTGTACAGCGCTGCGATCTAAGTCATCGCTGTACTGGGGACAGCCGTGTGACACGGCTGTCCCCTCTGCAGGCAGGGAAGTGATCGGCTGTCATAGGCTAGCCTATGACAGCCGATCATGCTGATTGGCTGGCGGGGGAGGGAGGGGGGAATAAAAATAAATAAATGAGCAAATTTATTAAAAAATAAATGCAATAAATATTTATATAAAAAAACCTAACATCTGGGGAGCGCTCAGACCCCACCAACAGAAAGCTCTGTTGGTGGGGAGGGAGGGGGAAATCACTTGTGTGCTGAGTTGTGCGGCCCTGCAGCGAGCCCTTACAGCTGCAGTGGCTTATTTTTGTTAAAAATTGCCTGGTTACTAGGAGGGTTTAAAGGGAACCTAAACTAAGAAGGATATGGATTTTTCCTTTTAAAATAATACCAGTTACCCGACTCTCCTGCTGATCCGGTTTCTCTAATACTTTTAGCCATAGCCCCTCAGCAAGCATACAGATCAGGTGCTCTGACTGAAGTCAGACTGGATTAGCTGCATGCTTATTTCAGGTGTGTTATTCAATCACTACTGCAGTCAAAGACCAGCAGGACTGCCAGGCAACTGATATTGTTTAAAAGGAAACATCCATATCCCTCTCAGTTTAGGTTCCCTTTAAGACCGCGGTCCTCAAGAGGGTAAAGAAAATATGAAAATTATCTCCCAGGAGATAACGCAGGAGAAAAATTGTATATGGGCCATTAGGTAGTTTTTGTTTGCAAAGGTCGGCTGGATAGAATAATTTTTAGCACATGTACAGAACCTGATGCCAGTAACAGAGAAACACCATCCTCTCTGTTCAGTTCGGCGTTTGATAACAGCTGATATCTCTCCTCTCCATGCTGTGAGATCAAAGCCCATTGTGGTAATGCAGGCTCAGTCAGCAGCAAGTACTAATGTATGCTGTGAAAGGTTTTAGGTAAATGGACAGCTGCCGGTTTATTAACCTTCCACATATCAGTACATACCTTTGAGCCTGCATTACAAGAACTCACTTTGTCCCCACAGAGAAAAGAGATATCGGCTATTGTCACAGCCTAACTGTACAGAGAGGATGTTGCTTCCATGTTACTCGCTTGTCTGCTACTGACGCTGGGATCTGTACATGTGCTATAAATTATCCTAACCAGCCAAACTGTGTAAACAAACACACTACCTAATACATGATTCTCTTCTTATTTGCAACATGCTACTAGGGTAATCCCAGTAGCCTAAATTTCACTGTAGTGCCCTCAATTTATACCTATTCTTTTTTAATCTACTGTTCTTCTGTTGTCCTGCCTTATTTTCTTCTGAAAGTACCTGCTGTGCCAGCGGGATAGAGTCTCACTGGTCAGTGCATAAACCAACAATAAACACTGGCAGCAACATTTAGAGGTACTTTGCCAGAGCTCTGTGCAATATGGCAATAGAGCAGATTCTGTGCCTTTCTTTATGTAATGGCAATGGATCCTCTGAAAATGCATGCAGCAGTGTGTTGTGCATTGCAACAGACGCATTGCTATTATATTGTATTGGCATCACATCTGGCAGGCATCTGATGCACTGACCATGCATTCACCCTAAATTTAGCCACGTAGTTGGCTTCACTAACCAGTTGTACAATTATTTGCATGTAAAGAAGAAAGGAATAGGAGATCTGCACTCTGTGTGTAGGAGAGTCAAACAGCAGTAATTAAGTTTACAATATTTATCTCAAATTGCAGCAGTAGCATGTCCCCTCTATATGTATATATGTGTATATGTATATATGTATATATGTATATATGTGTATATGTATATATGTGTATATGTGTTATATATATATATATATATATATATATATACATATACATATACATACACATACACATACACACATACACACACACACATCAGTATCTACCAAAGCACCACAAAATGAGGGTTTATAATGTGTATAGAACAATAAAACAACCTTAATAAATTAAATGTAGAATCCAAATTAACAGGTGAATAAAATAAGACAATACATCACTGTAATGTAATTAGGCACAGCCTGATGCTAATTTTGTGACCACAAAAGGCCACTTCAGAGGTGTTGAGTAGAAATAGAATTCTTCATGAGCGTATAACACATAAAAGATGATCCCTTCATATGAAGTTACACGAACAGCCACCTCAATCAAGTAATTTCACAAGGACTATTCTACGGGGTCAATACCCATTAGGGAAAACCAAATGCCACAGCGTAGGTACAGTGGAGGAAATAATTATTTGACCCCTCACTGATTTTGTAAGTTTGTCCAATGACAAAGAAATGAAAAGTCTCAGAACAGTATCATTTCAATGGTAGGTTTATTTTAACAGTGGCAGATAGCACATCAAAAGGAAAATCGAAAAAATAACCTTAAATAAAAGAAAGCAACTGATTTGCATTGCATTGAGTGAAATACGTTTTTGAACCCCTACCAACCATTAAGAGTTCTGGCTCCCACAGAGTGGTTAGACACTTTTACTCAATTAGTCACCCTCATTAAGGACACCTGTCTTAACTAGTCACCTGTATAAAAGACACCTGTCCACAGAATCAATCAAGCAGACTCCAAACTCTCCAACATGGGAAAGACCAAAGAGCTGTCCAAGGATGTCAGAGACAAAATTGTAGACCTGCACAAGGCTGGAATGGGCTACAAAACCATTAGCAAGAAGCTGGGAGAGAAGGTGACAACTGTTGGTGCGATTGTTCGAAAATGGCAGGAGCACAAAATGACCATCAATCGACCTCGTTCTGGGGCTCCACGCAAGATCTCACCTCGTGGGGTGTCAATGGTTCTGAGAAAGGTGAAAAAGCATCCTAGAACTACACGGGAGGAGTTAGTGAATGACCTCAAATTAGCAGGGACCACAGTCACCAAGAAAACCATTGGAAACACATTACACCACAATGGATTAAAATCCTGCAGGGCTCGCAAGGTCCCCCTGCTCAAGAAGGCACATGTGCAGGCCCGTCTGAAGTTTGCCAATGAACACCTGAATGATTCTGTGACTGGGAGAAGGTGCTGTGGTCTGATGAGACCAAAATAGAGCTCTTTGGCATTAACTCAACTCGCTGTGTTTGGAGGAAAAAAAATGCTGCCTATGAACCCCAAAACACCGTCCCCACCGTCAAGCATGGGGGTGGAAACATTTTGCTTTGGGGGTGTTTTTCTGCTAAGGGCACAGGACAACTTAATCGCATTAACGGGAAAATGGACAGAGCCATGTATCGTGAAATCCTGAACGACAACCTCCTTCCCTCTGCCAGGAAACTGAAAATGGGTTGTGGATGGGTGTTCCAGCACGACAATGACCCAAAACATACAGCAAAGGCAACAAAGGAGTGGCTCAAGAAGAAGCACATTAACCTCCCCGGCGTTCTATTGAGATCGCCAGGGAGGCTGCGGGAGGGTTTTTTTTTAATAAAAAAAAAAACTATTTCATGCAGCCAACTGAAAGTTGGCTGCATGAAAGCCCACTAGAGGGCGCTCCGGAGGCGTTCTTCCGATCGCCTCCGGCGCCCAGAATAAACAAGGAAGGCCGCAATGAGCGGCCTTCCTCGTTTTGCTTAGATCGTCGCCATAGCGACGAGCGGAGTGACGTCATGGACGTCAGCCGACGTCCTGACGTCAGCCGCCTCCGATCCAGCCCTTAGCGCTGGCCGGAACTTTTTGTTCCGGCTACGCTGGGCTCAGGCGGCTGGGGGGACCCTCTTTCGCCGCTGCTCGCGGCGGATCGCCGCAGAGCGGCGGCGATCAGGCAGCACACGCGGCTGGCAAAGTGCCGGCTGCGTGTGCTGCACTTTATTTGAAGAAAATCGGCCCAGCAGGGCTTGAGCGGCAGCCTCCGGCGGTGATGGACGAGCTGAGCTCGTCCATACCGCTCAGGAGGTTAAGGTCATGGAGTGGCCTAGTCAGTCTCCGGACCTTAATCCAATAGAAAACCTATGGAGGGAGCTCAAGCTCAGAGTTGCACAGAGACAGCCTCGAAACCTTAGGGATTTAGAGATGATCTGCAAAGAGGAGTGGACCAACATTCCTCCTAAAATGTGTGCAAACTTGGTCATCAATTACAAGAAACGTTTGACCTCTGTGCTTGCAAACAAGGGTTTTTCCACTAAGTATTAAGTCTTATTGTTAGAGGGTTCAAAAACTTATTTCACTCAATGAAATGCAAATCAGTTGCTATCTTTTATTTAAGGTTATTTTTTCGATTTTCTTTTTGATGTGCTATCTGCCACTGTTAAAATAAACCTACCATTTAAATGATACTGTTCTGAGACTTTTCATTTCTTTGTCATTGGACAAACTTACAAAATCAGTGAGGGGTCAAATAATTATTTTCTCCACTGTATATTAGTATTTAAATGGTCTAGTCCATACTCTGGACATGCCCACTATGAATCATTAGGGCACACAGTATTAGGCTTGCAGCGGGGGAGTGGTACATTCGCCTAAGAGGCTGGATCAAAGCAGCAATTAAAGTACTCGCCCCTACAGTGATTGTACCAGATGTGTAGACAGGACGGGCTCACGGCAGAAGTGAATAGTACATGGAGCACAAAAGAGGATAAGACAGGAAGACTGGGCACCGTTCAAAAAGGCTTCTATTTGGTCCTTGTGTGCATAAAACACAAAAAGCACTTACAATTTTGCAGATAGCAGGCGGAGGACGGGACCTCAGGAGTGGGCGAACGTGTAGTTAGGAGGCTGACAAAACATTTGCTTTACCTCCATTAGATAACAGCAGCACCTGGAACATCTAAGGGCAGTTTTCCAAAAGAATAGCATCATTCTAGAAGTACCACGATTTGTATAATTAAAAAGTGTCTTTGTAAATGGCAAAATGCAAGCACTGCACAATGCAATGGAAGCTTTTTGACAGTCCGCTTTCAGAAAAAAAACTTTCGGCAGTTTATTTTTTCCTCATATGATCATTTTCTTTTGCCCAGATTTGTGATAGGTTTATACAGTCTAAACAGTAGTAAAAGAAGAGAAATCCGTTAATATTGGAGTTTGAACTGATAACCTGCTGAACCCACCCATCAAAAGACAGGACTCATCACCCAATGTGTATCTGACAAGTGTGCACGGCCACCTAGAACTATTCATTTACGGCTAATAAAAATCAAGCTGAACTTCAAATGGGATACCCAAAGTCCAGGTGGCTGAGAGCCAAAAATATTTAAGTAGATTACACAGATTTGCTGTCAGAGCATTTTTATATTCTCCGATTTCCCTAATGTGCTTGCCTGTAATTCAGCTGCTGTCTCAGTCAGTCCCTTCATTACACTAATTATATACAGGATATGCTTCAAAGCCAGCACAGTTATGTGCCTCTGCTTAGGCTTAATTGTGTGGCAATGCCATTGAGGAGAGCATTGAAGTATTAAGGTAAAATGAAGATAGTCTTCACTAGATTATGTTACTCAAGTCAGATATATTAGATTTGCCTGAGTAAATTAAATTACTACGATATAGGCTTTTCCTACAGCCCATTTCATGATTACCATTTCTAAACCGTCAATTCCATGTTTACAAAAGTCATTATAACCTACTGAATGTTACAGTATCCAGATTGTAGGGGACATCAGGGCCAGGTCCTGGATGAAAGGTAAATTTCTACATTATTTGGGCTGTAGTCACTTTAGTTGCATGTGTATCTGAGAAGGAGTCAGGGGATCATTTGGCAGCAATTTAGGTTGCGGTCTATTGGATTTGTCAGGGCCCAGACTCTGAAATGGAAGGGAAGGAACAGGACGGGCCTTCCAATTGCACCCAGGTTCACACCTAGCTTTTGCTGCAGTAGAGTGAAACTCTGCAATTTACATATAGATGAGGCACAGGTGCATTGTGGGGGAGGTTTTTGTGCATGCAGCAGGTGAGCTGCTGATCTCATTGGAAGTGTGTTTTGAAAGCACTGTGATAAAGCCAAGCCGTAGTGTGGATTGCTTGGCGGTTTTGCCTTAAAGGGAAGGTTCAGGGTGGCTCTTAAAAAAATAAAAATGCCCATCCACTTACCTGAGGGTTTCCTCCAGCCGTGGGCAGCCAGGACGTGCCCTCGGCGCCGCTCCGCAGGCTCCCGGTCCCCTCCGGTGGCCGACCCGACCTGGCCAGGCCGGCTGCCAGGTCGGGCTCTTCTGCGTTTCAAAATGCGCCTCACGGGGGCGCGCTGACGTCATCGGACGTCCTCCGGGCTGTACTGCCCAGGCGCAGTAGTTCTGCGCCTGCGCAGTACAGCCCGGAGGACGTCCGATGACGTCAGCGTGCCCCCGTGAGGCGCATTTTGAAACGCAGAAGAGCCCGACCTGGCAGCCGGCCTGGCCAGGTCGGGTCGGCCACCGGAGGGGACCGGGAGCCTGCGGAGCGGCGCCGAGGGCACGTCCTGGCTGCCCACGGCTGGAGGAAGCCCCAGGTAAGTGGATGGGCATTTTTATTTTTTTTAAGAGCCACCCTGAACCTTCCCTTTAAACTGGACTGATTTGGAGTAGTCAAGACTTTGCCAACTAAGGTCTCTCATAAGATGATGTAAGCTGTGTGTTTTATTTTTAATTTATGTTGAAGCAAATATGTTTGATTTCACTTTGTTAATCAACAGACTTATTAAAAAGCGGTATACTGCATGCTGGCTGGGATCCACTCAACTTTACAAAATTTTGGCTCTTTTTAGAGATTTCTTCAGTGCAACACATTACACATTCTTCTTCGGTGCCACCACTCTGTGGTCCATAAAGTATAATCAGGAGTTTTAGATCCATCCTGCCTGGCTGGTGGTGATCTAATAGTGTAAGGGACATTTCATTTCATTTCATACCAAATGAGCATAATTTAAGTAGTGTGGACAATATCCACTCAGTATGGAATCCTTGGGCATAGCTAACACTGCAGGGTAGCCCACTGTGTATGCCCTTAAAGGTAACTGCATACACGAAGGAGGCTGGCACTGCAGTACCAAAGTTATGTGCCCTTATTGAAAAAAAGATGAACGCATAGCCATAAGTGTATAGCCCTATGCTTTTATCTTTATTTTCAATAAGAGAGCATATACTACTGCAGTGCCAGCCTCCTTCGTGTATGCAGTTACTGTGAGGACCAAACAGTGCGGAGGTCCGTTGAGGCTTGGGCACGCTACCCCTTTGAAGTGAGTGCCACTCTTTTTACCATTGTGGAGCATATATGCCATTAAAGCTTGCAGACATCAAGCGCTTTGAGTCGAACAGGAAAAAAATGCTATCCAAATGTTAGCACTATTATACTACAGTGTAATTAAATACCACACCTTAGTGGCCCATATCCATCCTTGTATGGTCACATAACTTGGTGGCCCATGTCCATCCCTTTATGACCACAGTATGTCCATCTTCTTATGGCTGTTTCCAGCAGGATAATGCACCATGTAAGGACCTGCTCTCACTCGGTCGATTAGCAGGCGATTCCCACTAAACGCCAAATCGCTAGCGATTTTTGAAGGGCAAGCTCAATACTACCTAATGGCAGTGATTGCGGGCAGTTTGCGATTAGTGGCAATTGCAAAACGTGGTGCATGCATCTTTTCCACGATTCTAGAGCGATTGCGATACAGTGCTTAAAAAGCGCTAATCACGATTGCTCAAAACTCATGAGTGTACAGTGATTTTACCACACTAAAATGACCTGCGCAAAACGCTAGCACGTTGCGACTACATGTGAGAACGGGCCCAAGCTCAAATCTCAAACTGGTTTCTTGAACAGGACAATCACCATATGGAATTCGCTTTTTCTCCTGAGGTTTCTCCTAGGTGAGATTATCACACACAGTCAATAAAATGCCCTTTAATTCACAAGAAAGCAAAAAAATACTCAAATTAATTTTGATAGTACTTTTTCACTTACTTTTTGGTATTTTCAACTGCAAAATGCTGTAACGTTATTTTAAAATTAAGATGAAAAATGATCTCCTAGGAAAAAACGCAGGAGAAAAAGATTTGAATAAGGGCCAATGAGTTCAATGTTTCAAACTGTTTTTTGAACAGCACACTGAGCAGTTTTTACATTGTACAATTTATTTATTGTATTTATAAAGCATCAACACATTACGCAGCGCTGAATCACCAGTCACAATCTACCAAAGAGAAGAGCGATGGTTCTAGACGTAAAAATGGGTGTTTTAAAAAGACATTTTCTTGCAACATGTTACCATGGTAACATCCTTTTTGACAGCTATGGCTCCCATAAATATCTGGAAGCTACTTTTAGAAACATCTCTCAAGTCATTAACAGATAGCATGAACACAACACTTTGTGGCATTCTTTCAGCAAACCAACTGGCTGCCCTTGAAAAGGATCTATATTTAGGCTGCTCAAAGAGTCCCAGAGTACAAAAACATCAACTGTTACTAGAGCATTACTGCCAGTTATAGCGGCTTCTGTGTGCATCATGCCAAGGAAGCATTACTGCCAGTTACAGCGGCTTCTGTGTGCATCATGCCAAGGAACCCATCCCAAAAAAGGCTTTTCTGACACTATACTAGATATGTAGTGAGTTTAGTTACAATATGCAGGGCAAACAGAGCTCTGAACACACAAAAAGAAGCCCTGGAGATTGTCTAGAGACAGAAAGGGCAATTATAAAATGGGCATATGGGATTGTGCTGGACATTTGAAGCAACTGCACATTGGTACGTACACATTATACCATCTGCAACTGTGGCAGCCTCAAATTATAGTTTTCCTGATGAGATCTAACAAACATTTGAAAGTCTTGTCTTTTATATGCACTGGGTCTCGAGTTGTTCCTGTGCACCATTCCAGAGCTATGCAGTGTTGAAGGATGGGTATCCAACTGCACCTGGCTGCTCGGTCTACTCCTGTGCCCGGTCCTCCCAGGTGTGCCAGCTGATACCCTCAGTCAGTACAGCAGCTGTGCAGCCATCCAATGCCCTCCACTGTGCCATTGAAGAGCTCGAGCCATTCTGAGGAGGAGTTCCCTTATATCTAGATACAGGCACAGCAGCAGAACACAAAGATGACCTGTAAGGCACGGTGCATGGAACCCAAGGGGAACAATTTCTTAGCTTCAGGGACCTGTAGATGCGCCTGTGGCTTCCACTGCTTCATTGCACCACAAGCAAACTTCTGGCTTCGGCTTCACCACCCCCTCCTCGGTTCAGGCCAGCACAGCTGCTGCATGAACTCTTGCCAGAGTACATCAGCTGGCCTTTTCTGGGATAGCCGAGCGCAGGAGTGGATAGAGCAGCCAGGTGCAGTGGTCACCCTTCCTTCAACACTGCATAACTCGGGAACAGTGCATTGGAACAAATAAAAGCCCAAGCCCTTCACTTTTCAAATGATGGCTCGATCTCACTAGGAAAGCAGCTAGAATAAACAGGAGGCTGCCTAAGTGGCGTACAGTATAATACGCACGTACAGACTCATCTTTGCTTTATGTAGACAAGCATGCGATAGGCATATCTGAAGGTAATAAACAGCAATTGGATAAGGTTATCTGATGGATTTTCTCTCACCAGTGGTGAATGCGGGGAAACTAAAGACATGAGATTATCAACATACTGTTGCAAACTAGGACCCCATTCACACAGCATATCAGCCATTTTCATGTGTGCAGCATTTGTAGGTGCCTGGGGTGGCGTTTTACCATATCCAATTCAGTAACATCTAAGTAGACAGCAACTACCCACTAAATATAATGCAACAGTTTTCAATGGTAGGGTAACTATGTGGTTGTTACTTGCCCATCTACCGCTGCACCCATCCTCACCTTATGCACATGGTTGATGCAATTTGGATGTATAGGTTACGGCCAGAACCCGAAGTCTGGCCACGTTGGGTTCTGGATGGTAAAAGCTAGAAATGGCCGCCTCACTGCAGCCAATGTGTGAAATGGATCGAATTCAGGCGGCGCCGTTTCTCTCCCCCGGCTCTGGCTCCTCCCTCCACCCCCACCTATTGAGTTCTGGCAGCTGGGGACATACGCATGCCCCCTCCCCCAAGAGGAGTTCACCGCGGTAGGAAAGCAGTGATTCCTGTAGTTCGTTCCTGCAGAGCGGGAGCTGGCTGAAGCAATGTCTACAGCGTTCCCGCTCTGCTTCCATGCCACGATAAACGACTCTGGGCTGGACGCGAGTGTCCCCAGCTGCCAGAACTCAATAGGTGGGGGGCGGGGGGAGGAGCCAGAGATGGGGGAGAGGAATGGTGCGGTCTGAATTCAATTCATTTTGGCAGGATTTAACCTCCCTAGCGGTAACCCCAAGTCAGGCTCGGGCTAGAAAGCCACAGCTCAGAGTGGTAATACCGAATTTAATCCATCGGAGCTGTGGAATGTGCAGGGCTGCTGCAGATCTACCTAGCAGTATGATTTTTAGGATCTAAAAGCTTGAGAAAAAAATTGCACTGCTTTTGGAAAATAAATGTGGAAATAATCATACCGCCAAGGGGGGTTAAATCCATTTCAGACATTGACCGCAGTGAGATGGAACCTTGTAGCTTTGAGCGACCAGAACCCGAAGTGGCCAGACTTCGGGTTCTGGCCGTACCATATATAAGTAGTACAAGTTAAAGCCAATTCCCAGTTGCTGGGTGGCTGAACCACAGGTTTCAACCATCTGTGTTAATGAGGTCTACATGGTTCATATTATGCCTAATTTTTTAAGATGGGCACATCTCTCAATACCACAGCTCAGGACATAATTCCATGAAGAATTCATAAGCAAAACACATATTTCAGATATATTGAGCAGAGGTCGGGTGGACATAGTTTGTTACAGAGGAGGTCATCGTGCACCAGTCACTATCTTGGTCACCCCCCCTTAAACCACCATACAGAAGTGCTGTGAGACCATCTGACTCACTGTGAAACCACAAGGAGTGGTGAGAGCCGGCCAGGCACTACAAGGTTCCGGCCTTGACAGTTTGTCTCAGGCATTTCTCTGGCCAGGGTGAGCCAGAAACCCTTTTTGGACTTGGGGGAACAGAGGGAGTGCCAGACCCTTTTATCGTATGATTCATCTTTATTGTTTGCACTCATTGGGAACGGAGTGTGGGGCAGGCGCCATTAACAAGCGCCACCTATTGCACATATTTCAGATCCTGCTGTTCTGTTCTAATATGGTAAAGGAGAAGTTAATGTTGCCGTCTTTGCATGCAAGCATCAAATTGTGTGAAACTTGGAATTGGGCAAAACAAAATCAACATGAAGCTAATTTGATTGACCAAATTCAAAGCTGCATAGAAGGCAATTTTTTTTTTTTTACATCTTATGGACCATCCCTAGTCCTTTCAACAGTGCCTCCTCTTTATACCTGGCTTTAGAAAATAAGCAGGCAAGGCCATCGTTTAGTGGATAGACAAAAGGTTAAAAAACAATATAAACACGCCTAATAAGAATATACATTTTTATACAAAGTCACAAAAAAAAAACAAACCCACACACAAACACCTGAAGAGCAACAGGAGAGGTACAAATTTGTAGCTAGGCTATGCATAGAAATAATTCCCCATTTACATACCAATATGCTGCAATACATAGATCTAGAAAGTATTTTTGACGCTGAAACCAGGACAATTGACGTAAAAGTGAGTATCCTGAATAGTTTACTGCATTCTACTATGTGTTTCTACAGTGGCTGTAAAGAATGTGTGTATGTGTACTCAGGTGTGCTTAAAATGGGGACCAAATCAATAATACAATAGGATTCCACCATTTCTCCCACTTTTGAAACTACAAGCATGTCAATCCGAATACACACAGTATAAGCTTTTCCACTATGCTTACACTGATTGAAAACTGATTATTCAAGCAAAGAACAGTACAGTATATAGCTTGTTTACTAACTGCCTGTACTGAATTCACACTGCACAGTCATTTATCATCAATCTACTGAAGTGCTGTCAGCATCTGTACCTCGGGTTATGGAGTAAGGCTGCTCATAACTTTACTTAAAAATATTCTATGGGGTGGCGAGTTGTCACAGCACGATACATGGCAATGTGGCACTTGGGTACAACTAAAAGGAACTGATTAAAGGACCACTATCTCTAAAAATGTTAAAATTTAAAATACATGAAAAAACACAAATAAAAAGTACATTTCTCCCAGAGTAAAATGTGTTATAAATGAATTTTCTCCTATGTTGCTGTCACTTACAGTACGTAGCCGCAATCTGACAGAACTGACAGGTTTTAAACTCGCCTATCCTTATGGGAGTTTTAGAGTAAATGATATCTCCCTTATATCATTTACCTAGATTACCCACCATGCAACATTCTATGCAGTATATTATAAGATCTCAGCATAAATTTTACCAGATATCATTTGTAATGTCGACATAGCTGGCGTTATGCCAGTCAATGCAGTACAAAGCAGTGCAGCCATCAACCTGCTGCTGCTTATGTCTGTGTTCACGTTATTGCATACAGGAAAACCGAAGTGACATGTGACATAATGAGACATATGCATGTACAGTGCCAAGCACACAAATAACTATGCTGTGTTTTTTTTTTTATTTCTCTGCTTCAAAGAGTTAAACCTCAGGTATGCAAGAGACTGTCTCTCCAGCCGGGACCCAGTTGGACTATAGCATCACTCACTAATAACGAATGACAGCACTTTTCTGGCAGAGAATGGCTTCTGAGAGCAGGAAAGAGATAAAAAGGGTGAATATTTCACAGATTTTAACTCTGGCATAAATTAAATCGCAACGCGTTTCGGCGTTAACCACGCCTTCGTCAGGTGATGCGACGGTGGGGACGGCTGTATTTTATCTCTCCCGGAGTGAGAGGGATAGGGAGTATCGAAGGGAAGTCCCTAGTTGTTGCATGGAGCCGCCTTAGGGCTCGCTTGCATAAAATCACTTAAATAGGCAATTAGATTAAAAATCAAGTTAGAACAGAACATAAAAGTAAATATACATTTGAGAAATTGACATAAAACCTATGTGTACGTGAATTTGAACAGACTTGCTGAATCAGGGTTAGGAGCAATGGAAATTTATGTCGGCTGACCCCAAGCAATGTGGGCCTCTGCGGGCATTAGGATTTATGATGCCAGTAGTATAAGAGGCACCCCCAGGTACAATACCACTATAATCGTAAATAATGGTGAGGGGTGGGTTATTTGTGTGCCGAGACAGTAAACCTGTGTTTCCATCGACCGGCGGGTGGGCACTGATAGAGTCCTTATGAGTATAGGCAATATGTTGTTCATGCGACGATATCATCGCACGGGCAACAGGTGGTATGCACATAATGCAAAGGTCTATGCGACGATAACGACGATAAGTGGGAGTATCCGGCAGAGGGGCTGAATTACTTCTATTGGCGGGGGCACCCTGTTGACTATAGGAGTGAGGCCATGCGACAAAATCATCGCACGGGCAACAGATGGTATGCACGAATGCAAAAGTCGCACAGATCGCTCGTTAGCAAATTGAGCACCCACTGGGAATGTGGGAGTGTGCGGCCGGGGGGCTAAATTACTTCTGTTAGCGGAGGTACACGCTCTGTGGTTCACTACTGCCAGCTAGACTTACATAGCTGGACATAATGATGGTTATAACAGCAAAAAATATCAGTTTATGTGGGATGCTGGGATAGGAGGGGCAGGGGAAATGGGGAGGGGGTGGTGGGGGGGTACATGGAGTGGCGGAGGGGAAGAGCATGATGGGGGGGGGGGAGGAAATAGGAAGTGAAAGGGAAGTAGACCAGGGAAATGGAGTTCCAAATGATACAAAGTCCAGAGTCTCATTGCAGGAAGCTATGTACTTCTGGGTAGGCCTGAACGATTTTAGGAAAAAATTGAATTGAGCGATTTCTGTCCGAAATTGCGATTCACGATTTCCTTCAAATCAAGCTTTGCTCCCCCTCTGTTCCTGTTTCTTCTTCCTTTGTCCCCCATCTCTCTTTGTGCCCTCTTTGCCTCCTCTGAGTCTCTCTCTTGACCCCTTTGTGTCTCTGTTCCCACTCTGTCTCTCTCTTTGTGCCCCCTCTGTGTCTCTGTGTGCCTCCTTTGTCCCCCAAGATGCAGCAGAGTCCAGCGATGCCCGTCGATCCACTTCTCCTCCTGCAGGCTCTAATGCACGGAATACTTCCTGTATGTCATGTGACATACAGGAACCCAGAATCTTGCCAAGCACAAGAGCCGGCAGACAGCAATAGAGGACGGACAGCTTTGGACTCGTGCGGAAGGTATGTCCAATGCTGCGGGCCGCACGCGCCAAGACCTTGGTGAAGTTTGAAGCCGCTTCTTCAAACTTCTCCCATGTGGAAATGATGTGATTGCAATAATCACTACTTTGACGATTCCGAAATTGTGATCTTGGTGATTGCGCTTTCGGTTTAAATTCGATTTATCTTTCAGGCCTACTTCTGGGTCCTCGTTTAGACCTTTTGGTGACAGACTATTTAGTTTGAAGATTCAGAATACTTCTTGTTCACATAGTCTCTTGTACCGCAAACCTCTAGATAGAGTGGATGGAATACTTTTAAGGCCGATGGTCTTGAGACAACCGGGATCAGATTGATGGTACTTTGTGAAATGTTTGGGCACACTATGCTTTTCGGATTTAGATAATATGTTGCATTTGTGTTCACCAAGTCTCTTTCTCAGGGACCTGGTTGTCCTTCCCACAAAGTTTCTTACAGCTACACATTAGGACATAGATGAAAAATGCTGTCGCACAGTTGATGAATTGCTTGAGTGGGAGGGACTACCCATCTGGGTGTTGGAAGCATTTTGTACCATGCATTAAAAATGGACATTCACCAATAACTATTACTACTTATCACACCTAAATGATCTATATATTGTTTTTCTCCCCGACAAATTAGGCTTTTAGCGTGTAATATTTTTGTTTAGCAATTAACTTCTTTTCTATACATTTCAAAGGGAAAATAAGGGGATTTGTTTTTTTTATTTATTTATTTATTATTTTTATTTCTCCATTTACAACCAGTATAGCTGTACAATAAACAGTGCAAACTATAAGTTAAACCCACAAATTTTATGACAACATTTAAATTATGTTCCTAGTACAATGTATGGTGAAATTATTGTACAGTATTTGGAAATAAAGGTGTCTTTAGCGTTTTTTTACTTTCTCATTGTACATGTAACAAGCCGCGGGAAAACGAACTCTGCCGTCCCCGCCGCTCAGCCAGGTTCGCCGCTCACTGGCCTCTCGCCGGCCCATAGCGTCAGGGCTATGGCCAGCAGCGAGACCTTTACGCGTCTCGGAGACGCATCAGCTGACCTATGGGTCGGATGACGTCACGAGGAGCGTTCCTCACTCCTGATAGGTCTGGCTGGCGGGGGCGTGCCTTGGAGTCCTCTGCCAGCATAAAGGCAGCGAGCTGTCAGTAGCTCGCTGTCTGCTGTTGCGAATACTTATGTGATAGCGCTCAGACCTTCGATAGTATCCGGTGTGCTTTGATCTGGGAGGAAACCAGGGATTTCACACAAAACTAGGAGTATTGTATTACTGTATATTTGATATTCTGTGTATGACTATGCCTATCCACTGACTCTGCTCATGCTTATCGATTCTGTGCTTCTGCCCATCTGACTGTTGCTGGACTTTGCCTGATATCTCACTACTCTCTTGCCTGTCGATTTTGTACTGTATCTGCCCGCCTGTTACCGAACCTGATCAGTCTGACCACTCTACTCTCACCAGAGGGCCCTGACTCTGGTGAGGGGCTCTGTACTGTTAGTACCCACCAGCTCCTCTGGTGAGGTATTGCTATCTGTCAGTACTACTGTTGCACCAAGCACTACATTTGCTAATTGCTACCACTTCTGTTTGCCTGGCATACTTGTATTATTGGTGATTCTGCAGATCACCATATAATCAGGTATATAGCTGCATTATAGGTGATACTGCAGATCATCTCATAATCAGAACTCTGTTTTTGCTGACACATCGTTACAGTACACCATCAATGATTACAAGACCTTATTTGCAAAAAATAAAAAAGTAATATACCCTCATGGCATACATATTTAAAAAGCCAAGTTCCTAAGGTAAAAATATTTTTTTTTATTTTATATTCTGTAATCTTGTTTTCATTTTATAAGTCTTATTTTGGTACAGAATATGCACATATTACTGTATATATGTTATGAGATATATAGAGATGTTCGCAAACTGATTGCCCGTTACACATCTATTCCATCATCCACACTCCAGGACTCTTCTTTTGTGTCCCTCGTCTTTTTCTAGCTTTAGCAATGCCTTTACCTATCCTGGGCATGCCAATACAGCTCTTTAACTTGACAGCGATGGATGGAAACATAGATAGAATGGCCTTTAGATTCTATGTGTCGGAACATTTAGCCAATATTCTACTAGTGACTTCTCCCAGCGCCCGAATTTCCCCAGCTCACACAATACAATTAAAAGATCGAATTTTACACCAATTCAATAAATACAGTTGGTAGTACAGAAAAATCGAAGGGTTATTTTTCATCCAATTGAGAAATCTGATAGGATTTCCAGTTTTTATTCGAAAAAAGGATCACGAGTGTTGGATTTTTCTGATCAATTTATATAAAAATTGAATGGTGTGTGGTAGAATGTCAATTACTTGATGTACAGTCAGACACAAGCAAATTTTTCTGAGTTTTCAATCATTTGTATCATAATTATGGAAAAACTTTACGTGTGTGTGTGGTACATTGGTCAGATTTTTTAAATGTTACAATCAGTCAGAAAAACTGATTTCAATTCTTGAATTGAAATAACATTTAAAAATTGTATCGTGTGTGGCCACCTTTATTGCATGAATACATACAATCCTGTCTTCAGAAGATGGAATACAAAAACCTCCTACTTAAGATAAAACATCCAGCGTTCAGATAAATTGCAAGTTAATAAACGGTTTTGTTTATTTAGACTCTTCCCTATATATTAAGGATGTGAAAACAAAATGACAAAAAGGCAATTACAGGGATAATTAGAAAGGGATAAATACTTGTTACATTGCTTTACATGGATGTAAAAACAATTAGCGGCTGGGTAGTGAAACTAAAAATCACTGTTTTCTTTAACGAATAATAAATTACATATAATTATTTACAGGTAGATAGTACAGCTTTTGAAAATCCATTACATCCGTTTTATATCTTTCTTTTCTCATCTCTTTTTAAATTTTCTTCCTCAATCTACGTATCTACATAGAAGGTCATTCTTCCTTTTAGCGTTAAACTTCCTACACACACACTAGATCGCAGTCATCGGAAAAGGAGTGATCCTTGACGCTTCATTGGCGTGCATTTGAATTTATTGACCGCACAATGACAGTCTTCCGATCGGATTGTAATTTGTGGTGGGAACTAGTTACCATCCGGCACCAGCGATCAAGGATCAGTTTGGAAGTGTTTACAGAATTAGCAGATCGATGTAGACCATAGAGGCTTAGGCAATTAAGGGATTTAATGGCACAAATACAAGGTGTTCATGTTGTCAGTCCTCTAAGTTACAGCTGCAAAGCAAGAATATGAATATAATAGCAGATCTTCATGTAGAGGCTTTGCAATCATAAGTCAGCAATACTAAACTGAACTAAGCTTGGCATCAGGAAGCTACCATCAGAAATAAGCTTAACTTGGCTACACAAACAAACATAAAGCAAAGAGAAAGTACAGCAAAAGTAAAAGTACCCATAAAACTAGCGATCGATCTTCTACATAGAAAGACCTCCAGCTTACCAAGTGTTAATCACATCCCACTGTAGGTGGTCCGTAGGGGGATGCTAGATGCCAATTACATGATGAGATTTCTAATGGCTCCTGTGTTTCTGTGATTGTCAGCATAACCACTGCGCTGCTGCGCAGGTACGGAAATCCTAGACCAAACTGTGAGCGTCTTTTGACTTGTACTCTGCTTTCTTAGAACCAGTGTGTTGCTCAAGACTTTTAAAGTACAAGCACCTATAACATTCTAATGTCAGACAGTCTGTACATCTTAGTAGAAAAAGTCCAGACTGACCTTTCTACAAAGCGAGATATTTCATTAGAAATATGCTCTCTAGAATATCTTAAAGGAGAACACTGGATATAGTCTTCTGCTGAAACATTGGTTCTTAAAGGGATACTGTAGGGGGTCGGGGAAAATGAGTTGAACTTACCCGGGGCTTCTAATGGTCCCCCGCAGACGTCCTGTGCCCGCGCAGCCACTCACCGATGCTCCGGCCCCGCCTCCAGTTCACTTATGGAATTTCAGACTTTAACCACTTCCGGATTCTCGGAGCGTATATACACGCCCCTGAATCCAGAAGTGTATACCATGGAAACGGCCGCTCGTACGAGCGGCCGTTCCATGTCAGTTCCCGGAGGGTGTCTCCGTGAACACCCTGCGAGCCGATCGGCGGCTCGCAGGGTAAATGTAAACACACGGGGAAGATCTTCCCCGGTGTTTACATGTATACGGCGCTGCTGCGCAGCAGCGCCGTAGAGGAGATCGGCGATCCCCGGCCTCTGATTGGCCGGGGATCACCGGCATCTGATAGGCTAAAGCCTATCCCATCAGGCGCAGGACGGAAATCCGTCCTGCGCCGCTCACAGGGGGAGGGAGAGGGAGGGAAGGGGAAGGAGGCCAGGAAGCGCTGCGGAGGGGGGCTTTGAAGAGCCCCCCCCCCGCAAGCGCAAGCAGCCGGCGGCGATCAGACCCCCCCAGCAGGACATCCCCCTAGTGGGGAAAAAAGGGGGGAAGTCTGATCGCCCTGGCTGCTAGCCGATCTGTGCTGTGGGCTGGAGAGCCCACGCTGCACAGATCAGCATAAAACAACATGGTGTGGAAGTGGTTAAAGTCTGAAAACCACTGCGCCTGCGTTGCCGTGTCCTCGCTACCCCTGATGACACCAGGAGCGTACGGCGCAGTCACAGACTATACTGGGCCTGCGCAGTATGTGCCTGGTGACATCAGCAGGAGCGAGGACATGGCAACGCAGGCGCAGCGGTTTTCAGACTTTAAAGTCTGAAATTCCAGAAGTGAACTGGAGGCGGGGCCGGAGCATCGGTAAGTGGCTGTGCGGGCACAGGACGTCTGCGGGGGACCATTAGAAGCCCCGGATAAGTTCAACTCATTTTCCCTGACCCCCCTACAGTATTCCTTTAAGCGAATGAGGGGTTTGCATTGCTAGAACCTCAGATTCTTACAAAACCCGCTGAGAAGACTTTTATACAGAATTCTGACCTATGAATCATACCCATCTTTACGATCCATATTTAACCTATACCTAACCTATGGTTCAGACAGTTCATATGGGTCCCAAAGGCCTTTTTCTTTTTGTTTCACCTTTCCATGGTTTTGCTCACACACTCTCTCTTATCTAGGCATTTGCACACTGGGAGAGAGAGAGCAAAACCTCCCGGCCTCCTTTTATTATAGCTTTTCTGTTTACACCCTAACGTCTAGGCTGATGTTACCCATCCACTCAACACCCATTTCACATTTGTATCACTTGCATACCTGCATGTTTATGGAAAAGTGAAACTTGTTTTTAATTGACAAGGCAGACAACTGGTTCCAGGGGTCTTCTAAAAAAAAAAAAAAAAAACCACACACCTTTAAACCACCAGCTCCTTTTCCCTTTAACGGACGGCCTGAATTTTGAAAAAAAAAAAACAAACCCAAAAACAAACTAACGTTGCGTGCTATAGCTTGCCTCTGAAATATTGGCTTATTATAAAATTGTGTATCTGACATTAACCACTTCGCATCCAGACCTTGTTTCCCCCCTTATGGACCAGAGCAGTTTTTACATTCTAGCTATGTCCATATTTAATCAGCAATAACTTTATACCTACTTATGACACCAAAATGAAATATATATTGTTTTTTCACGACAAACTAGGCTTTCATTGTATGGCATTTTTTTCCCTTAAAGAGGAGCTGTTAGGTATAGGGTCTCAGAGAAAATAAACATATATATCAGTAGCTAAAGATTGGCTGTACTTACATTACATATGCATTTCACTGTCCACGTTTGGATTTCACAGAATTTGTATATAGTATATGCAGAGATAGATGCTCCTGACAGCTCATGGCAGGTTCCATGTTTTTCTGTCAAATGTGTCGTCATGTCCTGCCTGCTTCCTGATCACAGAAAAGCTCGTACTAAATAACACAGTGTGCAGTGAATATTAATGAGCCATGTGGCTAGGAACAAAAGCTGACTCCTGCAGTGTACTCTGCCTGGAGATTTATCAGTGCTACGCGCTGGACTGATTACAAGCTGCTGTAACGTCTCATTAGCAGCCGAGGGGAGGGCCCCAGAATGCTTTGCAGTATAGTATGCGGCTTGCGTCCTGCTTAGGTCTAACAGTTTGCTGATAAGCACACATCAAAGGTAACTGAGATTTTTATCTTCACTAATGGCTTTTGGGCTTCCTTCTAAACTGTTTAACACAGGAGAATAGAGGTTTAAATTAGCTTCTGCAGCCTGACAGTTACTCTTTAAACAATTCTAATTTCTATGCATTTACTGGAGAGAAAAAAAAGATGAAAAAATAGAGAGTAGTTAAGAGGAAATAAATATGTCAGCCTCCATATTCCTCTCACTTCAGTTGTCCTTTAAGATATCCTTGAAGTATCACCTCCAGTTTAGTGTTATGCTTATCTAACAACTTAAAAAAAACAAAACTGTACCGATCTGTCCCATGGAGTGTTAACTCTCAAGATTTGAACCACCTGTGGAGATTTTAAATATAAATATGAGGAATAATGTAGTCAAACCTCAACAACTGGATCCATATGGGATCTCCATTCTCACAGTAGGTTTCCCTAGTGAGAGTAACTAGATCTGAACAATTGTGAAAATTGCAGTTAAGGGATTTATTGGCTTCAGTCTGAAATACAAGGTGCTCATGTCGTCAGTCCTCTTAGTTACAACAGTAAAGCAAGAAGAGGAATATAAATTGTATTCAGAAGTCAGCACTACTAAACTGAACTAAGCTTGGTATCCGGAAGCTGCCATTAGAAATAAGCTAAACTAGGCTACACAAAAGTAAATCAAAGGGAAAGTACAGCAAAATTAAAGTACCAATAAAACTAGAGATGGATTGTACACATAGCACATACACCTATAGAAAGACCTCCAGCTTACCAAGTTTTGATTAATCACATCCCACTGTAGGTGGGCCGTGGGTGGATGCTAGATGTCAATCACATTATGAGCTTTCTATTGGCTTCCATGATTCTGTGATTGACAGCGTACAGAAACGCCAGGCCAAACTGCATCTGCTGATCTGTACTAGCATTAGCTTTGTAGAGGTTACGATCAGGAACAATCACCTCAGCAAGGGAAATCTGGACTATGGATGTAGCTTGAGAAAATCAGCAGATTGTGCCCTGTATAACAATTTGTGAGGTGTTATTGTAAAATTGTAATTATCATATTTACAAAAAAAAAATATGACAGGTGGTTTGTTTTGAATTACAGTTAAATGTTCTCTACATTGTCACCATCTATGTTGTCACATTTTACCAGTGTTTGGCACTCCGAATATCGTTATCATATAAGTGCAAGATCTTTGTGCAAGATCGGGAGAATAATAGTGGCCACCAATGATCCAATCTTTTTTGTCCAATCTTACCAAATCCATGTAAAAGGGTAAACTGAATACATATATTGAATGGATACTTTAGGATATGGATACTTTTGGATATTACATAGAAATTGTAAGATTGGGCTAAAAAAAAAAAAAAAAAAAAAAGATTGGATCAGTTGTACGGAAAAGTCAAAAACACTTTTTTCCATTCGTACAAGAAATCTGATCGAGATTCAAAATTTTTTCCAATATAAATCAATCAGAAACGGTGGATATTTTGGTATCAATTTTTATGAAAAATGTAATGGTGTGGGGAAGATTATATATGTATTAATGTAAAGACCCAAGCATTTTTTTTTGCGTTTTTAACCATTGTTTTTCATAAATAAAGTGTATCCGAGTCAACATGTGACATATGATGAAACAAACATGTATACACTTTGCAAAATATTAATATCCAGGCAGTTATACTTGTTTTATTTTGTTGCATGAAAGAGTTCATTTTTAGGCATGGAAGCAACAGCTTCTGTTTTGTGGGGAATATAGTAAACATCACTGATAAGAAAATTACAGCCATAAACTGTTTCCTGGCAGAATACAACAGAGGGCAATAAAGAGGCCAATAGTTCATATATATTTTTATTTAGGGACACTTAATAGGCTGCCAATGAGCAGACACAACAAGACAATCTACTCTGTAAATGTTTAAATCTAAAATAAAACCATGGGAATATTACCCCCCCCCCCCCCCAAAAAAAAAAGTAAAAGTCATTTTTAGGTGTAGGAGGATAAATACAATTGTTTATATCATCAGTTTTATTTTCACCTCTGGTTCGCTTTAAAGTAAACCTTAATTGACAAGGGAAAAAAAAAGGTTCGTTTTCGCAAGTTTTAGTGGGTGGGCCACTGCACCTCCGCAGCCCTGGCCGCTCACGTCCTCGCTCATGTTGCCGTTCTGCACATGCGTGGTATGAGTTAAAGTGGCCTGCCTACTGGTCAGTTGGCTAGATCGCAGCACTGTACAAATGTAAAACGAACTTTTTAAAAATTATTTTTTACTGTTAACAGTCTGCAAGCCACGATCACGGCTTGGCAGGCTGATCGTGGAGCTCCGCTCAATCACTTATCAGGTATGCCCTACAATCCCGCCCACCGCCTTTTGGCATTATGCGGTCCTGGGGCTGCCACCTTCCCGACGCCCATTGGCGTTAGGCAGTCGAGAAGGACACCTTTTTTGTTAACTAGGGTTCACTTTATGGTAAAATTTAACCAGTGTGGTACATTAGCCAGATTTCTCAAATATTACAATCAGAAAAAGTGATTGGGATTTTTGAATGGCGTGTGGGCACCTTTAGGACGGTACTGCAAAATATCAAAGCCACATGCGCTTGCTTAGTCAACTGTCATCACACTACAAGCCTCAATCTTTTCCATTTCCCACTTCTGGCACAATTTGCGTATTTTCTCAACATCCTGCACTTAGGGACCAATGATGACACTGACAAAACCTTATCAATATACCAGAACTTCTGGGTGAAAATTAAAACACCCCTCAAACAAGCACTGACCAATCAACACTACATCACAACAAACAATGAGAGGACCATAATATGCACTGCTCTGTAACAGTCTCCATTTATAGCATAACAGTTATAATATTCAGTGTTAGGAAAAAAAACAATGCATTATAAAGGGGTGTATAAATGTTTATATCTTTGTTTTGTTATCTTTATCTGCACATCCGCAGCACGGGCAGCCTGGAAGTTAGGCCCGGTTCACATTAGCGGCTGCTATCCGGAATCGCCGTGCCGGAGCCGGACCGCATGCGGACCGGACGAAACGGACGCACGGCATAGCAATGAAAGTCTATGCGACCGTTCACATGCGTCCGTTTCGTCCGGACCGGAGCCGGACCGGATCCGGACTCCGGCGTCCGTTCCAACATGCGCTATTTTTTGGTCCGGATGGTCCGGCTGACGTATCCGGACCGGAGCCGGAATGTTGCATCCGGCCAATGGAAACCAATGAGAACCGGAGAGCGCACAACACACTGGCTATAAAAACCGGATGTTGTACCACACTTCCTATGCTGACTCTATGGTATGGTGGCCATTTTGGATGGGGACCACATGGCACCAGCGTTCACAGAGTGGAGCAGCAGTGACTTCATGCTGGAGCTCTTTGGCAGCAATATGGAGCAGGATCTGTCTGATAGCGAGGGGGTGAGGCCCTACACATCAGAAGACCTCATCCTACAGGTGCAGCAGGTACCAGCCCTTTGGGACAATGGGGATGCGGACCACAGCAACATCAAAAAATGCAGAGGCCTGTGGAAAAAAATTGCCAAGCTGTATGTGGAGGACTTTGAGAACTTGAGCAAGAGACAGCAAGGCACAGAGGGTATGTTGACTAGAAGTTTTTGGGGGGGGCTTGTGGTTTAAGCTTGTGATGTATTCCACTTTTGCTATGGATTTGTGTCACCCACGTGTTGCCCACCCACCTGTTCCCCACCCACCTGTACCCCACCTGTGATGTATCCCACCCACCTGTACCCCACCTGTGATGTACCCCACCTGTGCTGTATCCCACCCACCTGTGATGTATCCCACCCACCTGTACCCCACCTGTGATGTATCCCACCCACCTGTACCCCACCTGTGATGTATCCCACCCACCTCTACCCCACCTGTGATGTATCCCACCTGTGATGTATCCCACCCACCTGTACCCCACCTGTGATGTATCCCACCTGTGATGTATCCCACCCACCTGTACCCCACCTGTGATGTATCCCACCTGTGATGTATCCCACCCACCTGTACCCCACCTGTGATGTATCCCACCCACCTGTACCCCACCTGTGATGTATCCCACCCACCTGTACCCCACCTGTGATGTATCCCACCCACCTGTACCCCACCTGTGATGTCTCCCACCCACCTGTGATGTCTCCCACCCACCTGTGATGTCTCCCACCCACCTGTGATGTATCCCACCCACCTGTACCCCACCTGTGATGTATCCCACCCACCTGTACCCCACCTGTGATGTATCCCACCCACCTCTACCCCACCTGTGATGTATCCCACCCACCTCTACCCCACCTGTGATGTATCCCACCTGTGATGTATCCCACCCACCTGTACCCCACCTGTGATGTATCCCACCTGTGATGTATCCCACCCACCTGTGATGTATCCCACCCACCTGTACCCCACCTGTGATGTATCCCACCCACCTGTACCCCACCTGTGATGTATCCCACCCACCTGTACCCCACCTGTGATGTATCCCACCCACCTGTGATGTCTCCCACCCACCTGTGATGTCTCCCACCCACCTGTGATGTATCCCACCCACCTGTACCCCACCTGTGATGTATCCCACCCACCTGTACCCCACCTGTGATGTATCCCACCCACCTGTACCCCACCTGTGATGTATCCCACCCACCTCTACCCCACCTGTGATGTATCCCACCTGTGATGTATCCCACCCACCTGTACCCCACCTGTGATGTATCCCACCTGTGATGTATCCCACCCACCTGTGATGTATCCCACCCACCTGTACCCCACCTGTGATGTATCCCACCCACCTGTACCCCACCTGTGATGTATCCCACCCACCAGTACCCCACCTGTGATGTATCCCACCCACCTGTACCCCACCTGTGATGTCTCCCACCCACCTGTGATGTCTCCCACCCACCTGTGATGTCTCCCACCCACCTGTGATGTCTCCCACCCACCTGTGATGTCTCCCACCCACCTGTACCCCACCTGTGATGTCTCCCACCCACCTGTACCCCACCTGTGATGTCTCCCACCCACCTGTACCCCACCTGTGATGTATCCCACCCACCTGTGATGTCTCCCACCCACCTGTGATGTCTCCCACCCACCTGTGATGTCTCCCACCCACCTGTACCCCACCTGTGATGTCTCTCACCCACCTGTACCCCACCTGTGATGTCTCCCACCCACCTGTACCCCACCTGTGATGTCTCCCACCCACCTGTACCCCACCTGTGATGTATCCCACCCACCTCTACCCCACCTGTGATGTATCCCACCCACCTCTACCCCACCTGTGATGTATCCCACCTGTGATGTATCCCACCCACCTGTACCCCACCTGTGATGTATCCCACCTGTGATGTATCCCACCCACCTGTGATGTATCCCACCCACCTGTACCCCACCTGTGATGTATCCCACCCACCTGTACCCCACCTGTGATGTATCCCACCCACCTGTACCCCACCTGTGATGTCTCCCACCCACCTGTGATGTCTCCCACCCACCTGTGATGTCTCCCACCCACCTGTGATGTCTCCCACCCACCTGTGATGTCTCCCACCCACCTGTGATGTCTCCCACCCACCTGTGATGTCTCCCACCCACCTGTACCCCACCTGTGATGTATCCCACCCACCTGTACCCCACCTGTGATGTATCCCACCCACCTCTACCCCACCTGTGATGTATCCCACCTGTGATGTATCCCACCCACCTGTACCCCACCTGTGATGTATCCCACCTGTGATGTATCCCACCCACCTGTGATGTATCCCACCCACCTGTACCCCACCTGTGATGTATCCCACCCACCTGTACCCCACCTGTGATGTATTCCACCCACCTGTACCCCACCTGTGATGTATCCCACCCACCTGTACCCCACCTGTGATGTATCCCACCCACCTGTACCCCACCTGTGATGTATCCCACCCACCTGTGATGTATCCCACCCACCTGCGATGTACCCCACCTGTGCACATAAAACATACACAATGACCAATTATTATACATCAATTTATTGTAAAAAATTAATACATTTAAAATCACTCAAAAACTTGAAACTCCAAAATAAACACATTTCAACAAAACATATTAAAAACCAAACATTCACCCTCGTCCTGGTGGTGTGGTAAAATAAAGTCTCAGTTGGTCCCTGTTCTGCAGTGACACTACCCTTGGCCTGGTTGCATACCTCCGCAGGGGCATTAGTGGAAGCACATTCGGGGGTTCCGGAGTCTCTCTTTCCTCCTGCCGCACAAAGTTGTGGAGGATGCATGCTGCCTTCACCACGACAACTGCGTTGCCCGGTTTCAGCAGCATGGGCGTGTGGAACACCCTCCACTTTGACACCAGGATCCCAAATGTGCACTCCACCATTCTCCTTGCACGGCTCAACCGAGCATTGAAGTGTAGCTGGCTGGCATCAAGTCCCCTGTCTGGGTACGGACGCATTACATGGTCGGACAGGGCGAAGGCCTCGTCCCCCACAAACACATAGGGGTAGGCCGGTGCCCTTGTCCCAGGCCAGGGTCTGTCACGGGGGAGACGCAGTCTGCCTTCCTCCATCAGCCGGCAAAGGGTCGTACGCTGGAAAATTCTAGAGTCATTGGAACTACCGTACGACCCCACATCCACGTACACAAACTTGTAGTCCGCATCTGCCACTGCCATTAGAACAATGCTGAAGTATTTTTTATAGTTGAAATAATGGCTGCCACTCCCCACGGGTTTCTGAATCCGGATGTGTTTCCCATCCAGTGCGCCAACACAATTAGGAAACTTGCACTCGGTCCAGAAGCCCTGGGCGATCTCCTCCCATTTCGTGGTGTCCGGCACAGGCATGTATCTGGCCCTCAGTCGCGTCCAAAGGATCCTCGAAGTCCTCACGACGATGCCTGCCACCGTGCTCTTCCCAATACGAAATGTGACATGTAGCGATGTATATGTTTGTCCAGTTGCGATGTACCTACAAGAGAAATAATCGAAATCAATTTTTCATGTCGTTACAGGAGAAAGGTTCAAGACAAGGTGGCGCAATATACGGGATGCATACGTGAAATGGCTACGGAAGAAAAAACTTGCCGAACGAAGTGGCAGTGGCGGGGGAAGGCGACAAAAAGACTACCAATTTGCCAAGCAATTGTCTTTCATCAATGCAAGCCTGGAACCTAGACTGTAAGTACCACTACTGTGGGCAGGAACTGAGAGCTCATTTACCATGACTTCGGCCATGTATTGCTATGGCCTCAATTCCCATGGCTAGCGAACTTTTCTCACAAGCTTTATCAAATGTTGGGTAGAAACGGTTGATAAAGTGATTGCTAGTGTTTGCTAGCTCTGTGAATTGACGCCACATGCTGTTTGGCACACCAATAAATATTGTTTTTATCTACAGGACTGAAGACAATTTGGAGCAAGAGGAACCGACCCAGGAGGCACGGTTCAGCAGTGAGGAGAGCTTGGTGGATGATGACGTCGCCGATGTAACCTATTGCCCCGAGGAGAGGAGTAGGAGGAGGGAGTCCTTAATCCCAACTCTCTCCTTTGATGATGACTTGGCAGAAGAGAGCTTGGATGTTGAGGTTGCAGGACCGAGTGTGGAAGAAGCTGAACCTCCACAATCGACCGCTATGGAAGCTCCAGGGGAACAAGAACAAAGTGAGGAGCACCGAGAGACTGCAGCACAACCAGCGCGCAGGGCAACCCCGACACAGGCCAGAGGACGGGAAGATGCTGCCACACCACCAGTGAGGACCACCACACCAGTGAGGCGTCGAGGTACCCTCCCCCCAACAAGGAGAGAGACAGAGTCCGAGATGTCCGGGGCTGTCTCCGGACTTCTCGGGATTCTTCAGAGCCACCAAACTCTCATAACCCGGCAGTTGCAAGATGAGGACAGGGGCCATATCATGGAGCAGTACAAGTCCCACATCACTTCACTGCAATGTGAGCTCGACGCTGTACATGGGCACTACAGGGACGAGCTTAAAATGATTCATGAGATGCACAGAGGAGAAATCGACCAACTGCGTGCGCAGCATCATCAGTCGGTGGGCCAGCTGCAGAACATGATGCAGCAAATGCATCAACAAAGCAAGGAACTACTGAAATTGCAGGCACACCCGTGTTTTCACACTGTGATGTCTCTAATACCATATCTGGAAAAGGTGCCTTCCCAAAACCTGATGGCGTGCCATTCCAATTTGCTGGAGGTGATTAAACAGCACATGGACACGCCATTATTGCAACCACCAATTTTTAGACCCCCACAACCAACAGCGGTGCCCACCTGGCAATCATCACAGATGTACACCGGCTACAGAGGCAGTCAATATGGGCCACCGCTGTCAGGGTCCAGCTCATCCACGACCAGCACCCAAGAGAGTCCAGATTTCCAGGCAGCAACTCCCACCTTTTCTAGTAGTGGTGCCGATACAATTTGAAAAAAAAAGTCAAATTGTTCCTGGACATGCTCCTCTGAATACCTCCGATCCTCGGAGGAAGGATACCATCACAGGGCTTTTTAACTTTTGGTTTTGCTGGACTTGAACTTTAGGGCCTGGTGTCCCCGAAAGACACTACCTGGGTCACAACCTTGTGCCTGTTGCACTGCACCTGTAGTCCTGCACCTGTGCCTTTGATTCCTCTTGTTCCTTACTTTGTTGATCCTAATCACTTGCACAAGACCCTTGGAGCCATGGGTGAAGGACACCTTCACTGGTCGGTGAGAGGCCTAGCCTTTTCACTGACCTGTGTCCTTCATCCATGGCTCAGAGGGTCCTGTGCCAGTGGTTAGGTTTTAGAAGCACTAATAATTTAGGGCCTGGTGTCCCTGAAAGACACTACCTGGGTCACAACCTTGTGCCTGTTGCACTGCACCTGTAGTCATGCACCTCTGCCATCGGTTCCTCTTGCTCCTCACTTTGTTCTTGTTCCTAACCACTTGCACAAGACCCTTTGAACCATGGATGAAGGACACCTTGACTGGTCGGTGAGAGGCCTAGCCTTTTCACTGACCTGTGTCCTTCACCCATGGCTCAGAGGGTCCTGTGCCAGTGGTTAGGTTTTTGAAGCACTTCAATTTTAGGGCCTGGTGTCCCCGAAAGACACTACCTGGGTCACAACCTTGTGCCTGTTGCACTGCACCTGTAGTCATGCACCTCTGCCATCGGTTCCTCTTGCTCCTCACTTTGTTCTTGTTCCTAACCACTTGCACAAGACCCTTTGAACCATGGATGAAGGACACCTTGACTGGTCGGTGAGAGGCCTAGCCTTTTCACTGACCTGTGTCCTTCACCCATGGCTCAGAGGGTCCTGTGCCAGTGGTTAGGTTTTTGAAGCACTTCAATTTTAGGGCCTGGTGTCCCCGAAAGACACTACCTGGGTCACAACCTTGTGCCTGTTGCACTGCACCTGTAGTCATGCACCTCTGCCATCGGTTCCTCTTGCTCCTCACTTTGTTCTTGTTCCTAACCACTTGCACAAGACCCTTTGAACCATGGATGAAGGACACCTTGACTGGTCGGTGAGAGGCCTAGCCTTTTCACTGACCTGTGTCCTTCACCCATGGCTCAGAGGGTCCTGTGCCAGTGGTTAGGTTTTTGAAGCACTTCAATTTTAGGGCCTAGTGTCCCCGAAAGACACTACCTGGGTCACAACCTTGTGCCTGTTGCACTGCACCTGTAGTCATGCACCTCTGCCATCGGTTCCTCTTGCTCCTCACTTTGTTCTTGTTCCTAACCACTTGCACAAGACCCTTTGAACCATGGATGAAGGACACCTTGACTGGTCGGTGAGAGGCCTAGCCTTTTCACTGACCTGTGTCCTTCACCCATGGCTCAGAGGGTCCTGTGCCAGTGGTTAGGTTTTTGAAGCACTTCAATTTTAGGGCCTGGTGTCCCCGAAAGACACTACCTGGGTCACAACCTTGTGCCTGTTGCACTGCACCTGTAGTCATGCACCTCTGCCATCGGTTCCTCTTGCTCTTCACTTTTTTCTTGTTCCTAACCACTTGCACAAGACCCTTGAAACCATGGATGAAGGACACCTACACTGGTCGGTGAGAGGCCTAGCCTTTTCACTGACCTGTGTCCTTCATCCATGGCTCAGAGGGTCCTGTGCCAGTGGTTAGGTTTTTGAAGCACTTCAATTTATTAGGGCCTGGTGTCCCCGAAAGACACTTGGGCAGCTATGCCCTACAACTCTTCCAGCACAAAGTTGGTGGTTGGTGTTCCTTAAAACTGACCGGGCTATACCATAGATATGTTATTTTTTTGTCTTCCATGTTGGAAGAATGTTTCCATGTTGGAAAGTGGTTGTTTTTGCAATAAAAAAATTTGTTTTTACATACCTCAGTGTGATGAGTAGTTGTTCTTGTGGTGTGACTGCTCTCCTGAACGTGGTATCCTTATTCCTAAGGTCATCCTTCACCATCTCCAAAAGGGTATCAAACCTGTCAGGAGATGGAAAGGAAGAAGCTGTAAAGTATGTTGTGGGACAAGGTGTTGGGTGGAGGATGGGGGAGGTGTGTTTACAGAGGTTTGGGAGTGTTGTGGAGGGTGGGGGTGTACTGTATAGCTAGGTATACAGGGGTGTGGGGGTCAGGGTGGTGTGTTTAGCTAGGTATACAGGGATGAGGTGTTGTGGGGGTGAGGGTGGGGTGTTTAGGAATGGTGGGGGTTGGTGTATTTAGGCCTATATACTTACAGGGGAATAGACATCAGAGTGTAGCTGTAGAACTTCTGTGGGTGTCGTCTGAGGTCCCGGTAGAGGGCCTGGAACTCTCCCTTCCTCTGCCTCCTGGCTAGTAGAGGGTGCACCCACCATCTCCTGCGAGGAGCACGCCTTCTCCCCACATAGTAGTAGGTAAACAACAGGAAGGAGAGAATTCCCAGGTAATAAGCGTAAAAAATGACTGGATCCATGGTCCCAACTGCTGTCTCTGTATCCAAGGATGGTCTCCACACGTCCAGCTGTCTCCAACAATGACCCCAGAGCTTCTGCTGACCTCCCAGAACCCCAGGTATTTATACAGGTTGTTATCTCTTTAAGAATCCGGATCCGGACCCGTACCGTGTTCATACCGCACGGAAACCGTATGCAACCGGACCGGATCCGGACCGGATCCGGACAGGAACCGTACGGTTCAGGTCCGATCCGGCTCCGGTGCGGTCCGGACATCCGGTGCGGTTTTTGCAAAACCGCAAGTGTGAACGGGGCCTTAGTGGGCAGCAGGTGGCACAGATTATTATAAACATGCACGTGCTGGATTCAAAATTCTTATAAAATAATTCAAATAAAATATTAATGCAGTGTTTGAGAAGATGAAATAAGGAATCATTTGCTGCTGGCGTGACACTTAATGTGGTGATTGAGATTAGCGCACAGGACAGGCTTAAATCCATCTCAAACAGAGCTTTGTGTTTTCTAATTTTCCGTTATTGATCCAATACCCTTTAGCCCTAATTAGATAATGCTGGCTTTCCATACTGGGGTTCTCACATGCAAATGCCGGCATGCTAAGGAGGAGATCTTAGGTATGTGAGGAAATGCCAACCAAATTTGGAAATGTATGCAAAAAGGATTTAAAATATTAAAATGGTTCCAAATTTTACACAGGTCATGTGACAAACCATATAGGTAAGACACAGTGAGGCTGTAGACACACTATGAGCGCTTTGAGTTCTTTTCTGACCATCAGCGCTTTGAGCGTTTTTAAAAACGCTCACATCAACTTGCAGAAAAATTGTGGTGAAATCACGGTACATTGCAGCGACCGAGAGCTTTTGAAAAATTGTGATTGCGGCAATTTTACCGTGATCTTAATGCAAGTTAATGGAAGAGGTTTTTTAAAAAACAAAAAACACTGATGGTCAGAAAAGCACTCAAAGCGCTCCGTGTGTCTACAGCCTGAAGGTTTCATTACTCCCTTCCCTAGCGAATAATGTCCTGTCAGCCTTATCTAAAAGATGGATCTAATGCTGCATGGGAGGTCGGGGGATTACAATGCTTCTTACCCATGTATCCAGCCCTCATGTATGACAGTGTTCCACCCTCACTGCAAACCTATTGGCAACCTGCTATAATACATTACATAAACTGGATTGAATGGCCACTAAAGATGAAAGTCTGTTTTCCACACAATTTCATGTAAAGCACTACAACAACAACATGCCTGCTTCCATGAAAGCAGGAAGTAAACACACTGCAGGTTTACTGCAGAATTTGTATCAGCTGTAACAAAGAACTGTTTCTCTTTAAAGGTTTATTTTGCTGTGGTGTATCTTTTAGCGCAGAGAGGACATTCTGAGTTCAGGTCCACTTTAAATAGAAAGAATTCACATACACGTTTCCTGTAAATGGCCTCATGCTGACCGCAGGCTAGAAAACCAACTGTGACTGCCAATGTACCAAATTTTGTGACAAATTCCACCCATGTTACCTTCTGCAAATGTCCTACTCTTCCCCTCGCCACTTTCTGTAACACAAATACAAACTTTTAGCCAAGCTGAACCAACATGCCAGAATAGGTTGTAGAATGAAGCACAGGTTATGTGGGCAGAAATATCCACACTAACTAGCTGGAAATTCCATCTTTGCGGTAGCAGCAAGTCACAGTGCTCTGCATACCAAAATGCATGCTACGTTCCTATATTATCAGCCTGACACAGGTGGCCTTTATCTACAGCAGCTGCCAAATCCTATTGTTATTTGAATAAATCAATACCCAAGCAGACATGAGGGACCCTTAAGGGCTAATGATTTATTTTGGGACCCATAGCCTTGCAGCCTATATATGAAATCATACGCCGGAATGTAATTTAAAGTATCTGAATTCATTCTGAAAATGTTTTATGCATACAGGAGCTACAGGAAACAAAAGTGTTTGTGGGAAAATGCTAAGCAAATACATTTCTAAGTTCAAGATAAAGTACATGGACAGACCGCAACAAAATAGAGTTCACAGGTGCAATGTAAAAGCGACAATTCAGATTCTGTCTCTGTATGCAGTTCCAAAATCAAAAACTAAAATGGGTACACACTGAACATTGGGGCCTGCAGACACCAGGCATACTCTACGTCACGTGGCAAAGGGACATACTAATGCATGAAAGTACTTAAAGGATCTCTGGAAGGGGGGGGAAGACAAGAATAGCTCTTTCCAGGTTACAATTACCCAAAATTCTGGGAGGCCTAGCTATACCTGATATAAGAAGATACAATTTGGCTTGCATTACGCGCCACATACGAGACTGGATTAATCAATCAAATATTTATTCAAATTATGGGCTTGAGTCCTCGTTCTCGGAACCATGGGCACTTCCTGGCCTGTTACATACATCTCGTAAGCACCTTCCTCCCAAGGTTAGAAGCAGCAAAATAATTAATGACACCATAGTAACCTGGAGAGAGCTATGTAAAATCTTTAATAAGCCTTACACGGTTTCCAAATACATGCCACTATGTGGTCTGCCCGAATTTCGAGCAAGTTTAGCCCACGGGGGTTTTATTGACTGGCGGGAAAAGGGGATCAAATGCCTGGGACAATTGATAGACCTGAACAAGGGTAAATTGTTAACATTTTCGGAAGTAAGATTCGCGTTCCACAACAGCATTTTCTGTATTATGGCCAACTGAGGTCCTTTTTAAAAAGCAAGAGTGAGCAATTCAAGAAGATAGCCTTCTTGAATAACTTAGATGAGTTTCTAGCACCGCATGTCCCTAAAATATCACTGTCAATGATCCAGACAGACCTCCAAAAAACTGTCGGCCCCTAGAAAAGCATCTATCAACTTATCGAACTGGTCCAAACATATACCAGGGGAAGATATACCCAATAAGATCCTAGAAGGCCACAAGAAATTTCAAAAATTAGTAATTGGGGAAAACTGGAGGGAATCTCACCTTAAATTAATACATAAAGCAAAATATGCTTTTAACATTAAATACAAGACTCCCCCGGTATATTACACACCAAATTGTCCCAAATGTGCATACCCTAATGCGGATTTATTTTATTGTATTTGGGCCTGTCCAGTAATAATTGATTTTTGGAAAGGAATACTGCTCTATATTAAACAAATGTGTAAAACTCAATTAGAAATGCTCCCCCTGCTATTATTGTTCAACTATGAAGAACCTAAATTGGAAGCAGGGGGAGAATCTCATTTAGTAGCGAAAGGCATAAGTAATCTAGCCCATTTAGTACTGATAGCGTCCCGGAAAACAATCTTCAATAAATGGATCTATCAGAGTCCACCAACAACCTGGGATGTGAAGGAGGAACTTACACATTTATTTCAATTGGACAAATTGGATGCGATTATTCATAAGGACAAAAAAACAAAGTCCTTTTTCAAAAAATGGAAGCTTTTTATTTTAATGACATATACACGACAGGAAATTCGAGATTTGATGGAGCATTTCAAATACACTAAGTGGTACCTTACAGAACATCTATTGGGTACTCTAGGAAAACTAGATATAACAGAAAGACAGTGAAAAGCAAATGGTCGGAAATGGCAAGGGGAGGGGGGAGGAGGGTGGGTTTTGAGGGTGGGTCACAAAGAAAAGAGTATTCACTCAGAAGTAATTATGTACAGCTTGAATATCATTAATGTATCATACCATTCTGAATGTTCATATACCACAAAATGTCATTCTTCTACTTTGTGAACTTGGGGTGTTAATGTGTAAAAAACAATAAAAATTTGTTGGAAAAAGTACTTAAAGGCAGAGCAAGCAATCATATTTTAGTTATTTGCAGATAGGAAAAAAAAAACTCAATCCGATTGGTGGAACTCTGAGCTGTAGGAAAAATGCCCAAGAGTCACACTCCAGTCCCACAAATTTCTTAATAAAGTATTTAAATTGTTAATAATAACACACCCAAGAGTAGGGATGGCAACGCTTAGTAGAACTCATGGAGACACGTGATCATTTTGATCAGCTGATAGATTTGTAAGGTTATTATTTGCTGTGAGGATTTCCTGATTTAACACATGATCATGACAAGCAACCTTACAAATCTGAGCTATGGTTTTAGAAATATGAAAACATGGCACGGTTATGGCACTGTTATCCTGCTAGTACCTGGCAGTCTGGCACATAAGTGGCATAACACTTCCAAACTATGCAAAGATGTGCCACTAAAAACCATCAGAATTATACTGCTCTAGAATATTGAGGGAGAACTCTGAATATAGTCTGCAACTGAAAACATGGTTCTTAAAGAGACACTGAAGCGAAAAAAAACTGATATTATGATTTGTATGTGTAGTACAGCTAAGAAATAAAACATTAAGATCAGATACATCAGTCTAATTGTTTCCAGTACAGGAAGAGTTGAGAAACTCCAGTTGTTATCTCTATACAAAAAAGCCATTAAGCTCTATGACTTTCAAAGTCGTGGAGAGGGCTGTTTTCTGACTTTTATTATCTCAACTGTTAGTTAACCATTCACTTTTCCTCTGCCAGAGAAGAGGTCATTAGTTCACAGACTGCTCTGAAAGAATCATTTTGAATGCTGAGTGTTGTGTAATCTGCACATATTAGAGAATGATGCAATGTTAGAAAAAACACTATATACCTGAAAATAAAAAATATGAGAATATTTTCTTTGCTGTTAATCTTCTAGTAATTATTCATAGTACACAACCAATTCATTAGATCATATTTTTTTTTTCGCTTCAGTGTCTCTTTAAAGTAACTACAGGTTTCACATTGCAAGAACCTCGCAGATTCTTACAATCCCCACAGAAGACATATGCAGAATCCTTACCTATGTTTCGATTTATAATGTAACCTTTACCCTCTACCTATGGCTCAGACAGTCCATATGAGCGTTTTATTCCTTTTTAGGTTTCACCTTTCCACGCTTATGCTCACACACTCTCCCTTATCTAGGTGTGTTTGTGCACAGAGAGAGAGAGAGCACACCCTCTCAGCCTCCTTTATCATAGCTTTTCTGTGGTTGCCCTAACTTCTAGGGTGATGTCGCCCATCCGCTTAGCATCCATGTCACAGGCGTATCACTTGCATGTTAATGGAAAAGGTGAAATTTGTTTTTAATGGACACGGCAGAGAACCGGTGACAAGGGGGGGGGGGGTGCGTCTTCTGAAAAATCCCCTTTAACGACCAGCTCCTCTTCATATTTACTGCCTGAAGTTTGAGAAAGAAAACTTGTGACCTTTATATGCTATAGCTTATCTCTTAACGATTGGCTTATAAGCCTGTGTATCGGCCACTAATCTTCTATGTGGATTGTTTTCGTAGTTTCAAACAAACTCACCTGTGTAATAATGCCTATGATTGTAGTCCCAATCATGGCGATCAGTGGGTGCAGAAATATATTTTTGAACCACAGAGACTCAGTCTGAGTGTCAAACTGATTACATGCTTCTCCATGAATTCTAAGTGGTTGCTCGTAATCATTATTACGAGTTTAGCGCTTACTGGCCACAGGATAGGGGGGTAACTTACACATGCTGCTGCCTGTAGCCGATGCACTCCACCTCATTCCAATGCTTCCTTCTTCTGGGTTGAAGGAGGAAGCATGGGAGTGATGTGGAGCGCTATAGATGGCATGTGTAAGTTAACAAACCCTGTCCTGCAGTCAGTGCTACTCGAAATATAGATTATGAGCAACCATATTCCTAAGCATTGCCATCCCTGTCCAAGACTACTTGGGCATGCTGCAAGATGTCGGGCCATTGTAGTCCATCGGGTGTGCGACAGTAACAGCGAGCAATATCGGGAGGAGTGAACGGGGTGAAACACCCAGCACTGGTCGCTCCAGTGTATAAATGTGCCCCCTGTGTATATTTACACTACCTGTCCTGCGTCGTCCACAGTGTAGTGCCCATTTGTGTCTTACACCCACTGGCGTGTGAGGCACAAATAGAGGAAGAACCAGAAAACGGATGGGCAGCACGCGGTGGGTGACACAGGTAATGTATAAATGAATACACCAGGGGCACATTTATACAGTAGTAAAACAGTGGTGAGGTGATGGACTCGGCAGATCTCCGAGAGACTTCATGTTGAAATCGAATGGTAATCCACCTGCGTTGTATGGGCAGCCAACTCTCTAATCAGATTCGATCAGAGAGAGATTTGTCTCTTGTCTACCCATCATCGCTGGATGTCACCTTAACCATCTTAGCGGTATGGACGAGCTCAGCTCGTCCATCACCGCCGATGGCTGCCGCTCAGGCCCTGCTGGGCCGATTTTGTTCAAATAAAGAGCAGCACACGCAGCCGGCACTTTGCCAGCCGCGTGTGCTGCCCGATCGCCGCTGCTCTGCGGCGATTCGCCGCGAGCAGCGGCGAAAGAGGGTCCCCCCAGCCGCCTGAGCCCAGCGTAGCCGGAACAAAAAGTTCCGGCCAGCGCTAAGGGCTGGATCGGAGGCGGCTGACGTCAGGACGTCGGCTGACGTCCATGACGTCACTCCGCTCGTCGCTATGGCGACGATCTAAACAAAACAAGGAAGGCCGCTCATTGCGGCCTTCCTTGTTTATTCTGGGCGCCGGAGGCGATCGGAAGAACGCCTCCGGAGCGCCCTCTAGTGGGCTTTCATGCAGCCAACTTTCAGTTGGCTGCATGAAATAGTTTTTTTTAAATTTAAAAAAAACCCTCCCGCAGCCGCCCTGGCGATCTTAATAGAACGCCAGGGTGGTTAATGCTGGGAATACACGGTACGTTTTTGCAGCTCGATTTCGCGCCCAATCATTTTCCGCGCTCGATTTTGCGCCAGATTCTCTTATCTTCCATTCGTTCCCCTTACCCTTTACCATTATTCCCTTTGCAAAATCGAGCACGGAATCAATCCGGTGGGAGATCGGACATGTCGGAAATTATCAAATCGAGCCATTTTAATGGCTCAAAAACGTACCGTGTATTCTCAGCATAACACTGGTATTCAGTGATTGATGGACGACTTTGCAGACAGGTCTGAATGAGTGGGCATATGGGAGATGGGAACGATCTATACCGGCTATGAACAGGCTGCTTAGTCATTACCCACCATCTAGTTTCCTCTATGTACACAAGGTGAAGAGGGGGAGGGGGAAAGACATGCGAGCCAACGACTGGCTAAAGCCATTTGTGAATCCTGAGCACTCCACTGATATGATAATGCAGTCAAGGCAGAATATTGAAATTCAATGAATAGAGACAGAAAGTCATTCTCCACCAAAGAGTCATTTATTAACATGCATTAGATATGTTGGTGGTCTCATTTCACTTTATATTATGCCCATCATCATAATATGTTACATATCACCTAGCATGACTGTAGATACAGGTTCCAATCTGACTGCCACAGAAAGCAAATCAGATAGTAAGTGGAAATTGAAGAAATGCAATCTAAGGAGGTCTGTTCCATTTATTTGCATCATAACAAAGCTGCCAGTGGAGCCTGATTTACCATTCTGATAATGTCAGTAGCTGTGGCTGCTTAATACTGGCATTCATTCAATAGAAATACATTAAGGCATTACACCGATGACACCCCTGGATCTCATTATTAAATAAATGTGTTCACTTGTGAGCACACATCATTCCATCTTCTTTACTGCTTTACCTACAGGCAAGGAAACCCATTCAATCCAGAGTAAACAGAGAAAGATAACATTTACTGGGGCTAGTCGAAAAATGATAATGTCTTTTTCATTACATTCATCTGCGCAAACATCATTTAAAAACCAAACTAAACAAAATGAAAACCTAAGCTGGCAATACACCATGCTATGCATTGTGCAAGCTTGTCCAGCTTATGTACACACATTCTTTTCACTCCAAACAACTGGTAGAGAAAGTGTAGGGTGACCATTTATGTACTAACAGTAGGATTGGTCAATGAGGGCTGGTTCCCACTACAAGCGCTTTTCTAAGCACTTTGTAATTTTAAAAGCATTGCTAATGTAATGCTGTGTGTGTGTTCTCACTGCAGCGTTGAGATTTTGTAAAAATACCCCATAGCATTGCATTAGCAAGAGCTTTTCAAATCACTAGCACTTAAAAAGCTCTTGCAGTGTGAACCAGTCTTGATATGCTAAGTATTTTGAGCTGGTGAGAATTTTATGCAGTTTGAAAATGGAATTTAATGTTGCAGTGCTTTATTTCTAAGCCCAACGGCAGCATCTCATCACCAAACAATGGTACACAAAACAGTATTGTAACAACGTAGGGTTAAACATAGCAGACAAGACACCGGAGGAGCAGATGAGTCCATATGGTGGAGAAGAGCATATGGGGTGGAGGGCCCTGCCAAATAGGCTTAGGGGTGGGAGAGGAGGACAAATAAGTGGGGTGGGATGTATGTCCACGGAAAAGGGTTGGCGCTATAAAGATTGGGCCCCCAAGCACTCTATATGTAACACTTGATACGGCTCAACAAAACCTGCTAAGGACATCCACAGCATTAGAGGTGCAAGAAGGGTATGGGGAACAGTTTGTTAACAATTACTACTATTCAATGCATTTATAGAAGTGATTATTACCACCACAGAACCAACAAACAGCTAATACTTTGGTTGAGGAAGAGCCCCAAGGGCCCTGATGCTGGCGCTACCTCTGCAACCCCTATTGCTACGCCACTGATAGCGGATAAGCAATGGGTAATAGATGGGTCTTTAAAGTGAACCTCCGAACTAAACATCTACTCAGCAGAACTGAAAAGGTTTGGTGTTTCTTTAACAGTTTCACAGCATCAGAACTTTGTTTTTCTTACCAAAGCATTATTTTTAGCCTCATTTTTAGCTAAGCTCCACCCTTCAAAGAAAAAAAGCCCGGGCTTTTTTTCCCTGATGCTGTGAAGAGCATGATGGGATTTCCTATGTTATTCATGTTGCCTAGCAACTGGGAGAGGTGCTCAGGACACAGGACAGTTGGAACTGTGTCTCATGCTCCCTGTCACCTCCTTTCAACCAAAAAGATGGCTGCCATCATGAAATCAAACATTTGCCTGTTCTTTTAAAACAGTGTGGGTAAGAGATTATATTCCCTAATTAACATAACTAATGTAACTTTTAATGACAGTATGTTTTTTTCACGCTCGAGTTCCTCTTTAGTAAGGCTTGTGTAAGGAAACGCGGAAAAGCCGCCGTCTCAAGGTGAGGCGGCTGTTTCCGCGTCCAGCATGGCGTCACAACGCGGAAAAACCGCCGCATGCCGCTTAGGCAGAGTGGCGGAATCCGCATTGGGAACAGCGGAATCCGCATTGAGAACGTCGGAATCCGCATCGGAGGCGGCCCCCGCAAGTGGTTCACAAAATACATTTCTAGACAGTACTGGTGTGGCTGGGACTGATAGTCCACCAAGGCTCAGAGTGACGCGCGCGCGCACAGAGGCTGAGTTTAAATAACAGCCAGAAGTGAGTCAGCTGACCAGGCGGGTCAGCTGACATTTTCCACTGCTCTCATTGGTCCAGCAATTAGGGAGGTCCTGGAAAGGTCCTTGTGTATATATACTGCTGGCTGTTCACTTGCTCTTCGTCTGGCGCAACGCCAGACACTCTGAGCCTTGGTGGACTATCAGTCCCAGCTACACCAGTACTGTCTAGAAATGTATTTTGTGAACCGCTTGCGGGGGCCGCCTCCGATGCGGATTCCGCCGTTCTCAATGCGGATTCCGCTGTTCCCAATGCGGATTCCGCCACTCTGCCTAAGCGGCATGCGGCGGTTTTTCCGCGTTGTGACGCCATGCTAGACGCGGAAACAGCCGCCTCACCTTGAGACTGACTACGGATCTGACTACGGATCTGGGTGCTCCCACATATGTGATCGCAACGATCACATATGTGGGAGCACCCAGATCCGTAGTCAGATCCGCAAGTGTGCCGGGACCAGCTGGAGCTGTAATCCTACACTTAGCTAGATTCTGTTGATAGCTAAAGTACTAGTTTGATTGTGTTTATCTGTTATGACTTTTGTATGCCTTGACTACCCTTCTGAACTCTGATCTTGTACCTCGATATTTCTGTCACTCTGTTGCCGACCCCCGGCTCGTTTCTAGACTCCGCCTCAGCCTCCTGATTCTGTACCTCGATATTTCTGATACCCCATTGCCGAACCCTGCCTGTACTTAGACTCCGCCTTTGTCTCCTGATCTTGTACTTTATCTGTCCGTGTGTGTACCACCTGGCTTGTCCGACCTCGAGAACCGACCTTACCGTTAGAGGCGGTTCCTCGCTCTGTTAGCGACCCTTCCTCCTGAGGGTCACTTCCAGACATCCTTTCTACTGTCAGTCTGACTCCTCCCGTCTTGGAGAGCTCAGGTCTGCGGAAGGAATCTGTGCAGTACTCCTTGCTGCACTGAGGCCTAGTCCTCAAAGTGTTACTGTTACACCAAACACTACACTCTGCTCAGGTGAACAGAGGTTAGCTAGTATATCGGATTATCGGTGAGACTGCAGGTCACTTATAATCTGGTATATATCTGTATTCCCAGTGATACTGCAGATCACCGGTAATCAGATACTCTGTGCTCACCGATCGTTACAGCTTGCTTGAATGAGTTGAAGGTGGGGGCGGAGCCTGATATGAGGGCTCTTTCATATTACATAATGCTTGCAGGAGCAGATTTCCTGCAAGCATTTATGACCTGCGGTGTGACATTGGGATGTTGCGGTTCAACGCTAATTAGTGGCAGTAGTTCTAATTCACCCAAATCAGTTCTGGTGTGAAAGAGCCCTAATGAGTTGTGTGTGGGGGGAGTTACATAGAGTAGGGGCTGCTCTGGATAAGTCCTGGGTGGGGCCTGATGATTGAGCAAGTGATGCACTCAATTGAAAAGTAAAGCTTTGTTCACCCTGCACAGCCCGGGGTTAAAGATCCTTGTTTGAAAGTCCAACCAAAGCAAATGGTACTACCACAGCCAGTCTCTGGACAATCCATTGGTGCAGAGCCAGATCATCCACAATGCAAACTTGTAAAGAAGTTTTTGATTGGCCTAATTCTAAGCTGCATACCAGAGCTGGATCATCCACAAGGCAAACCTTGGCAGCTGCCTAGGGCCTGGAGAGAATCTAGGGGCCTGATGGATGCTAGCCTCCACTAAATCTTACTAAGAAAAAAAAAAAAAAAAGCCAGGTGACCATCAGCAGTGGGCAAAAACTGCTATCTTGCCTACGGCCCCATTTCATCATTTTCTGCACTGCTGCAAACAATTGTCACAGTTTGGAAGGATAAAAAAAAGTGCTTTATAGAGGGTTCTAAGACAGCATTAATGCTACTTGCGCATAGTTGGCGTTGCATAAAAATGTTTGTAAAATATCCAAGCCAAGGTGGTGCCCTACACACATTTCCAGGAGGGAGAGTGCTACTAATAAGGCCACTAGGGGGTACATACAGGCAAAGCTGGTGTAAGCCTGCCCCACTCGTTGGCATGATGGTTCAGGATGGCTGGGGGGAGTGAATACTAGATCCAAAACACGGATGTCAGAATTAGGACATGAAGCATTTTAACCTGCACAAGACGTTAAAACAGGTAAGAGATCACCTTTTTATACCAACTCTTAAATCTCCTCTTGCTCCTATGTTTTGTACAGATCACAAATACACCAGCACTATTGTAGGCCATTGCAGTCATGTATATTTATTGCTATCACTTTTCTATGAGGTCTTACCGTATGAAAACCTCAGCTCTGTGATGTGCAGCATACATCTTAGGAGAACACAGCTGTATCATGAGCCTAGAAGGAAGACCTTCATGGAACATTAGCTGCTACAAAAATAGATATGCAGAGACATTCTTCTTTCCATACTGGCAGCACACTGGAACGCTCATCCTGGAGACAAATCCGTCATTCATAACAGAGCAACTCCAGGGTCTGCAGGTTACACACCAGACTCTCTGGAAACAATCCACATCTAAAATGTAAGGCAGAACTCCACCCTAGATGAGAGAGCCAATATTTACAGAGAATAAGGAAGGTGGGGATACAAATGTTAGGATTTAGTTTTTGTGTGGATCCTAGCTGAGAATATTTGCCTTTACTTCCTTTCTCATATAAGATAAATAGCATAGGGCTGGAATATCAGACTTGGAGAAAGACCTGGGAATACTGGTTGAAAACAATTTAAAGTGAACACAAGGTAAGAGTGAGGCTGCTATATTTATTTCCTTTTAAACAATACCAGTTGCCTGGCAGCCCTGCTAATCAGAGGGATGGATGGTGTCACTTATGAAGAAAAGATTGGACAAACTGGGTTTATTTAGCTAGAAAAAAAGACAGCTAAGAGGTGACCTGATTAACGTGTATCAATACATCCGAGAGCAAAACAAAAAACTTGACAGATGAGATTTTTCTCCCATAGGTTACAGTTATTTGGGTTGAAAAATTACTACTATTCTGGTGGAGTTGTATTTGTAGATTGTGGAGCACTCCTCAATATAAAGTAGGGTGATGTGCCACGGTGTACCCAGCTGCACTCTAGGTCATTCAACAGTGATATCCACGATAACCGGCACCATCAATAAGTATATGCTCTTTTATTTTTGCAGAAAATGCATTACACCGATCCAAGCAACGTTTCAGGGCAGCCGCCCCTTTATCAAGCTATGCGGTCAATGTACAAACATACAATGAATTCACTTCTCAATTTATACGCCAGTACAAGCAGCCTAGAGCCAATTACACAACACTATTAGGTCATCTGACCAGTCTCTAAGGTCCCACCTCATGCGGACCTGATAGAGAACTTCAGGGCTAAGGCTGCTATTGGAGGATTCAAACCTCTAACCCACCCCTGTCTCATACCTCCCCAACGGCTGCGAGCACCGGCTCCTCCCTTGGTGCTCTAGGTCTGGACCTGATGGGGAACTTTGGCCGCATGACGCACTGGAGCGGGGCTAAGCCCCGCCCCTTGCGTCTCCCCAGCAACCACAGACGCCGGCGGCGAGATACGCCGCAAGCGCTGTGAGATGTAAACAAAGGAGGTGTCAGCAGTCGCAGCCAATAGGAGGAAACCTCCCCACGCAGTACTACGCCTGGCAGCCGTATAACATAAATCACAGAGTACACATAAGTACATGGACGCAGACCTATAAAGGGAGATCAACCAAGTAGAGGTTCAGGGTAGCATCCATAATTCATTTCTATTCGTTCATAATGTAAAACTGCAGTGGCATTAAGAGACTGATGTCCAACTACAACACAACCACCAAATAGCATGACACATGGGCACCCAATCAAATAGGTACACATAAATCACGCTATGTCTTATTAAAGCTACAAATCACAATAACCACAAAAAAGGGAATTAAATGCAATAACATATTAAAAGCTGGACAGAATGGAACATATGGGTAGAGCAAATGAAACAATCAAATAAATGGCAACAGATCTAACTCTCTATTTAAGCCCCGCGGTTCCATTGTGTCCAGCTTTTTAATCCAAGAAGCCTCTCTGTACAGTAGTTTCTTTAATCTGTCTCCTCCTCTCCTAAGAGGCCCAACTTGTTCAATAATCATAAATCTTAATTGACTCACATGATGTCTAACTTGCTGAAAATGATAAGCAACAGCCTGGTCAGTCAAAGATTCCCTAATCGCATGTTTATGGGATGACAAACGTTTTTTAATCTTCTGAGTGGTCTGTCCAATGTACAGTAAACCGCACGGACATTTTAATGCATACACAACATAACTAGAATCACACGTGAAACAATCCCGTATTTTAAATTTGGTACCTTTATGGGGGTGTTGAATTTGATCCCCCCTAATAACTGAATTGCAGTGTACGCAATTCATACATGGATACGTCCCTCTGCGACTGGATTTTGACTGACCCTGCGGGCTGGAATCTGCGCTTACCAACTGATCACGTAAATTGGGGGCCCTTTGATAAGAGATAAGTGGAGGGTTTTTAAATTGTGAAATATCAGGAAAGCTGTCAGAGAGTAAATACCAGTGTTTAATAATTTTAGCTATATCATCACTTCTTGTGTTATATCTTGTTACAAATGGTATTCTCTCCTTGACATCTCTCCGTTGGACACCAACTCTGGCACCACCTTCCATAACCCTAGATCTCGCCCCTTGAACTATGTCTTTAGGGTATCCTCTCTGAATGAATTTATCTTGCATCTCATCTATCCTTTGTGTCTTTACCCCGTCGTCATCCACTATTCTATGGACTCTCTGAAATTGTCCCACTGGGATGGATCTCCTAGTGGCCCACGGATGGAAACTCCCAAAATGCAACAGGGAGTTTACATCCGTGGGCTTGATATAGAGACAGTGGCGTAGCTAAGGAGCTGTGGGCCCCGATGAAAGTTTTACATTGGGGCCCCCCATGCACTCTATACGTAACAATTGATACGGCGCACCAAAACCTGTCAATGGCAACTACAGAGTCAGAGGTGCAAGAAGGGGATGGGGAACAGCTTGTTAATGATCACTGCTATTCAAAGTATCTATAGAAGTGATTATTTTGAGCATAGGACCAATAGGAGAGCTAAAACTGTAGTTGAGGAAGGGCCCTTCGGGGGCCCCTCTGGCCCAAGGGCCCCGATGCGGTCGCTACCTCTGCAACCCCTATTGCTACACCCCTGTATAGAGATCCGTGACCAGTTTCCGATCCCTGCACATAACAAGTGTATCCAAGTAACTAATCTGTTCAGTAGAACTATGGGTCGTGAGTCTAATTTCAGGACACCTCTGCATCAGTTGTTCCACAAACTCAAGTAGGGTCGAATGTGGTCCCGCCCACACGCAAAAAACATTGTCAATATAACGAAACCATTGTACTGCATGTTTTTGAAATAATTGGTTAGAATAAACAAACATATCTTCATATACTCCCATATAGATGTTTGCGTAGGACGGGGCCACATTCGACCCCATAGCTGTGCCCCTCATCTGCATATAAAACTGTTCTTCAAACCTAAAATAGTTACACTTAAGTACTATCTCAAGTAAAGTGCAGATAAACCGTATCTGTTGTACAGATAAATCAGATGCCGTTTCTAGCATATATCTAACTGCTTCTAACCCCCCCTCATGGGGTATGGACGTGTATAAACTTTCAACGTCCATAGTGACTAATAATCATCCATCTTCTAGTGGGGGCATGTTTCTAAGAATATTCAAAAACATCTGTGTGTCCTTGAGATATGACTTCAAAGAAGCCACATATGGTCGAAGTACTTGATCTAGATATTTAGCTAATGGGGCCAAAACAGAGTCCATTCCAGCGACTATTGGTCTACCCGGAGGATTGTCCAAGCTTTTATGTATCTTCGGACAGATATATATTACTGGAGTTTCAGGAAAGGGCTGTATTAAAAATTCTGCCAGCTTCTCATCAATAATACCCTGGGCCCTGGCTGTAGACACAACTTCACCAACTTTCTCCTGAATGTCCTTAATGGGATCACATGGTATCAATTTATACGTTGTCACATCAGCCAATTGTCGTAATACTGCCTTTCGATATTGATTAGTGTCCATAACAACTATGGCCCCGCCTTTATCGGCGGGCTTAATTGTGATAGCCACGTTATTCATCAACTCCTTAATAGCCATTCTCTCTGCTTTGTTGATATTAGAGCGGACTTGTAAACCCACATGGTTAGATTTCCTCATCAAAAAGTCCACTTCCTCCTATACTTTTTTAATATATATATCGAGTATCTGACATGAACCTGGTTGAAATTTACTTTTGGTCCGTAACGTTGTATCCCGTAAGCTAAGGACATCTGTTTCAGTAATTTGTGCCCGCGTATTCTCATAGGGTCTCGGAATTGAAAAGAAGTATTTCAATTTTATGGCTCTAAAGAACCGTTGCAGTTCAATATCTATCGCCAATGGATCTGGGAAGTTGGTAGGTGAGAAGGACAGGCCATAATTGAGGGCAGATAATTGAGACAAGGTCAGTGTCACAGAGGATATGTTGACCACAATTACTTCTTTTGTTGTCTGGGTTGGCGAGATCGCAGTCGGTCTCTGATGCCGCCTCCTCCCTCTCCTCTGCCGGCCACCCCTCCGCGTCCGTCCTGGTTTGTTGATACATCTGAAAAACCCTCCTGTGAGGAGCTACTGAATGCTTCAGTGGAGTCTGGCATTTCACCGCCTTGCGGCCTTTTACCCTCAGGATCACCTGGTCTGGGTCTACGGATGGGTCTAGGTCTCCCGGCCGGTCGTTGCCAGGAGTATACATAACCAAGGTTATAGTCGTGTTCGTCACGTTGAAATTTATCCCTTTTAATTGTTTCAATCTGTTTCTGATGTGCATCTATAATGGTCACAAGTTCAGACGAAAATTGTTCATATTCATCAAATGATATCAATGTTTTGAGTCTATCCTTCAGATTGATGCGTTGTACTGTCAACCTTGGTAGTTCCTCCTGTATTTTTTCTATGGTAAGTGTCATGGCGTCAAATGATGCCTTGTTCTATATTAGGCTCCACCGATGGCAAAAGGGTTTATCTGTGGGAAACATTATCGGTGCTACGTTAGAACGCATCCCTCGAGGTATTCGTTTTACTCTGTGATATTCGGCCAAAGTCTTGGCATGAAGTTCCAGGGTAGTGTACATCTTAGCCACTTTTATAATTTGTTTCCGAATGTTCTTATCTGCCACATTCAAGAATGATACCTCTGTTGACACCTGTGCCATTATCCTAGAGGTCTCCTCAGGGGTGTAGGAGAACGTAGGCGAGTCAATATCTGTTTCCTCCATACTGGAATTGATTGTAAGGGTGCACACACAAATTGTGCAGGAGCAATGTCCTTGTATTTGTAGATTGTGGAGCACTCCTCAATATAAAGTAGGGTGATGTGCCACGGTCTACCCAGCTGCACTCCAGGTCATTCAACAGTGATATCCACGATAACCGGCACCATCAATAAGTATATGCTCTTTTATTTTTGCAGAAAATGCATTACAGCGATCCAAGCAACGTTTCAGGGCAGCCGCCCATTTATCAAGCTATGCTGTCAATGTACAAACATACAATGAATTCACTTCTCAATTTATACGCCAGTACAAGCAGCCTAGAGCCAATTACACAACACTATTAGGTTATCTGACCCGTCTCTAAGGTCCCACCTCATGCGGACCTGATAGAGAACTTCAGGGCTAAGGCTGCTATTGGAGGATTCAAACCTCTAACCCACCCCCGTCTCATACCTCCCCAACGGCTGCGAAGAAGACACCCCAAGGTATTCTGTTAGTAGTACGGTGAGTTCATAGAAGATTTTATTTTGTGTCACAAGTTAGCGGAAAATGACACTTTGTGAAAAAAAAACAAAAATCAATTTCCGCTAACTTGTGACAAACAATAAAATCTTCTATGAACTCACCGTACTACTAACAGAATACTTTGGGGTGTCTTCTTTCTAAAATGGGGTCATTTGTGGGGTTCCTATACTGTCCTGGCATTTTAGGGGCCCTAAACCGTGAGGAGTAGTCTTGAAACGAAATTTCTCAAAATGACCTGTGAAATCCTAAAGGTACTCATTGGACTTTGGGCCCCTTAGCGCACTTAGGGTGCAAAAAAGTGCCACACATGTGGTATCGCCGTACTCGGGAGAAGTAGTACAATGTGTTTTAGGGTGTATTTTTACACATACCCATGCTGGGTGGGAGAAATCTCTCTGTAAATGGACAATTGTGTGTAAAAAAAATCAAAAGTGTCATTTACAGAGGTATTTCTCCCACCCAGCATGGGTATGTGTAAAAATACACCCCAAAACACATTATACTACTCCCGAGTACGGCGATACCACATGTGTGGCACTTTTTTGCACCCTAACTGCGCTAAGGGGCCCAAAGTCCAATGAGTACCTTTAGGATTTCACAGGTCATTTTTGTTTCAAGACTACTCCTCACGGTTTAGGGCCCCTAAAATGCCAGGGCAGTATAGGAACCCCAATAATGACCCCATTTTAGAAAGAAGACACCCCAAGGTATTCCGTTAGGAGTATGGTGAGTTCATAGAAGTTTTTATTTTTTTGTCACAAGTTAGCGGAAATTGATTTTAATTGTTTTTTTTCACAAAGTGTCATTTTCCGCTAACTTGTGACAAAAAATAAAATCTTTTATGAACTCACCATATTCCTAACGGAATACGTTTGGGTGTCTTTCTAGAATGGGGTCATTTGTGGGGTTCCTATACTGCCCTGGCATTTTAGGGGCCCTAAACCGTGAGGAGTAGTCTTGAAACCAACAATGTCGTAAAATGACCTGTGAAATCCTAAAGGTACTCATTGGACTTTGGGCCCCTTAGCGTACTTAGGGTGCAAAAAAGTGCCACATATGTGGTACCGCCGTACTCAGGAGAAGTAGTACAATGTGTTTTGGGGTGTATTTTTACACATACCCATGCTGGGTGGGAGAAAGATCTCTGTAAATGACAATTGTTTGATTTTTTTACTCACAATTGTCCATTTACAGAGAGATTTCTCCTACCCAGCATGGGTATGTGTAAAAATACACCCCAAAACACATTATACTACTTCTCCTGAGTACGGCGATACCACATGTGTGACACTTTTTTGCATCCTAGGTGCGCTAAGGGGCCCAAAGTCCTAATCACAGGTCATTTTGAGGCATTTGTTTTCTAGACTACTCCTCACGGTTTAGGGCCCCTAAAATGCCAGGGCAGTATAGGAACCCCACAAGTGACCCCATTTTAGAAAGAAGATACCCCAAGGTATTCCGTTAGGTGTATGGCGAGTTCATAGAAGATTTTATTTTTTGTCACAAGTTAGTGAAAAATGACACTTTGTGAAAAAAAAACAAAAATCAATTTTCGCTAACTTTTGACAAAAAATAAAAATCTTCTATGAACTCGTCATACACCTAACAGAATACATTGGGGTGTCTTTTTCTAAAATGGGGTCAGTTTGTGGGGTTCCTATACCGCCCTGGCATTTTACGGGCCCAAAACCGTGAGTAGTCTGGAAACCAAATGTCTCAAAATGACTGTTCAGGGGTATAAGCATCTGAAAATTTTGATGACAGGTGGTCTATGAGGGGGCGAATTTTGTGGAACCGGTCATAAGCAGGGTGGCCTTTTAGATGACAGGTTGTATTGGGCCTGATCTGATGGATAGGAGTGCTAGGGGGTGACAGGAGGTGATTGATGGGTGTCTCAAGGTGTGATTAGAGGGGGGAATAGATGCAAGCAATGCACTGGCGAGGTGATCAGGGCTGGGGCATGAGGGCATTCTGAGGGTGTGGTTGGGTGATTGAGTGCCCTAGGGGCAGATAGGGGTCTAATCTGATAGGTAGCAGTGACAGGGGGTGATTGATGGGTAATTAGTGGGTGTTTAGGGTAGAGAACAGATATAAACACTGCACTTGGGAGGTGATCTGACGTCAGATCTGCGGGCGAACTATTGGTGTGGGTGGGTGATCAGATTGCCCGCAAGGGGCAGGTTAGGGGCTGATTGATGAGTGGCAGTGACGGGGTGATTGATGGGTGGCAGTGACAGGGGGTGATGGATGGGTGATCAGTGGTTTATTACAGGGAAGCACAGATGTAAATAATGCCCTGGCGAATTGATAAGGGGGGTCTGAGGGCAATCTGAGCGTGTAGGCGGGTGATTGGGTGCCGGCAGGGGGCAGATTAGGGTCTGATCTGATGGGTAACAGTGACAGGTGGTGATAGGGGGTGATTGATGGGTAATTAGTGGGTGTTTAGAGGAGACAATAGATGTAAACACTGCGCTTGGGTGGTGATCTGATGTCGGATCTGCGGGCGATCTATTGGTGTGGGTGGGTGATCAGATTGCCCGCAAGGGGCAGGTTAGGGGCTGATTGATGGGTGGCAGTGACAGGGGGTGATTGATGGGTGATTGACAGGTGATTGACAGGTGATCAGGGGGGATAGATGCATACAGTACACAGGGGGGGGGGGTCTGGGGAGAATCTGAGGGTTGGGGGGGGGTGATCAGGAGGGGGTAGAGGGCAGGGGGGGGTAAAAAAAATAGCGTTGACAGATAGTGACAGGGAGTGATTGATGGGTGATTAGGGGGGTGATTGGGTGCAAACAGGGGTCTGGGGGGTGGACAGGGGGGGGGGTCTGAGGGGTGCTGTGGGCGATCTGGGGCAGGGGGGGGGAGAAATCAGTGTGCTTGGGTGCGACATAGGGTGGCTGCAGCCTGCCCTGGTGGTCCCTCGGACATTGGGACCACCAGGGCAGGAGGCAGCCTGTATAATACACTTTGTAAACATTACAAAGTGTATTATACACTTTGTATGCGGCGATCGTCGGGTTAACATCCCGCCGGCGCTTCCGTATGGCCGGCGGGATGTTGCGGCGGGTGAGCGGCGCCAGGCGGAGGCGGAGGATCGCGTCACGGATGACGCGATCGCTCCGCCCATGCCCCTAGAAGGACCGCCGCCATTTGTCTATACGGCGGTCCTTGCGGGGTGCACTTCCCGGCCGCCATTTGTCTATACGGCGGTCGGGAAGTGGTTAAGATCTCCTTTATCATGGTGAAATATCACCTCCACTTTCTGCTCTCCACCACCCCCAACTGGCTCATCACTAAAGCTACGTATACACATACAACGATCGTTCCTTGTGAACGCCGAACAATCTTTTAATTGATGAAAGAACAACTTAAGCAAAAGTAGCTTTAAAAAGTGTGTAACGATCTGATCGATGCGCACACAATGCAACTATAGTCGTTTGAAACGATCGTTCCTCGATCATTTCAAACGACGATCTTTTAAAAAAAACCTCCAACGATCATTAAGCCAAACGATGGACGAGCTAGATGGCTAAAAACAAAAGATCTGCCTTGGCGGATTTTTTTTTTAAACGACGATAGTTTGCAAAACAAGTACATCGTTAGAAAACGGTCCTTCGTACTAGGCTTGACATGCGCATTTGGTTATATCTCCATAGAAGTTTTCATTTTAATGCGCAAGCACAACACGTGGTTTTCGTTATTTAACGTTCATTCTATGAATGTGTCCTGTGACACGCTAATTGCTCCATGATTATACCATAATTATCATTTTAATGGACACTAAAACAGGACAGAGTGTTTTTTTAATGTGTTTACAACGCTGTATTATCTAAATGCTCTACCTACATACCTACAGTATGAGTTCTCGTACTGTAATGTAATATACGTAACGTTAGTTTTATAGTGTAACGTACGTTTTGAACCGGTCGTTACGTGCGGGCGGAACTTCCTATGATGTCACTTCGAGGAACAGTATGCAACATCTTCACTGTACAGAAGATATAATAATGGCTAGACGTGATCCAAACGTTCGTTGGCATCACATCCATTGCAGAAAACACGCATTTTCCTGTATTCTACTGTGACGTTGTTCCGGATCGTTCGTTAACGATCAGAACGTTACACACTTTTAAAAGCTACTTTTGCTTAAGTCGTCCTTTCATCAATTAAAAGATCGTTCGTCGTTCACAACTAACGATCGTTGTCGTATGTGTGTAAGTAGCTTAAGGATAAAGCTGTCTCAGTGATGTTGGACAGTGTGGAGAGTGCTGCTATTGGGAAAGGATGTGCTCTTTTGCAGTATGGGTAGCAAATAGAAAATAGCATCACCACCAGGAGGGGGATAGGTGAAAAAGATAAAGCAGGGTTTCATCTTTCCCAGGAGTTAAAGAACAGGATGTAAATCGCTGCCAGAAGTTAGGTAGCCTCTAATTGGCAGAGTGTCCCAGAGGCAAATGTCACCCCCTTATCTAAAGCTATCCAGTTGTGTTGACAGCATCCCAGTTTTCTTTACACCTGCCTGGATAAATCTGCCACAATGTCCACTATTATGCCAGGCATATCACGCCGTTGCTGACATCTGCTGATCTTGAATAGCATGGAGGGAAAATAAATGTAAAATGCACATTACCTACAACAGGAAAGTTTGGGCTATAGAAAAATCACTGAACCATTTCACACAGCTGCTGGTTAGAGGAAATCTGAGACATTGGGCTCTATTCACAAAACTTCTCATACATGACTTAATAAAAATAACCTTTCAGCACATTTACAAGCAAAATAATCAAAGTAAGTTGTTCCTGATTAACTTCATTTCAATGTAGTTAATTCTTACCTTAATTATAATTTTGCTCTTTGAGAGCTTAAAAATTTAACATGGATAAGGTGCAAACAGAGGAAAACAAAATTAACAAATAAAATAAAACAGGTGAAAAAGGTTTGTGAATCATGCCCAATGAGGATAGAAGAATTTATACTTATCTGGGGCTCCAGTAGCCTGCATTCCTTTCCTTTAGTTGTGTCCGTCGTACTGGACTGTGCATGTGCAGCCTGGCTATGCGCCCCCATCGCGCTCCTGTTGCTGAGAGCATTATGCGCAGTACTACCTGCAAAGGGATTTTGTTGAGCAAGCATGCAGCCCTACTAACACGACTGAAGCGGCTCCGTTCATCTGCAACCCTTGCTGTTACTTGGAGTACGCGTTCCCTTCACAGGTAGTGCTGCGCAGGTGCAGAACACTCCCAGCAATGGGAGCACATAGCCAGACTGCGCACGCGCAGGGCACCCCCAAAGCACACGTCTGAAGCCTTATTAATGGAAAGGATTGCAGAGGAACAGAGCTGCCTGGGAGGTCAGTGAGGGAGCTCACAGAGTTCATTGGGCTGGAGGAAGCCCCATGTAAGTATAAATACTTCTATTTCCATTGCTTCAGGTACACTTTAACTGGCTTAGCTGCCAGAACCCGTGATTTGTCAGATACAGGCAGTCTCCAACTTACCAACACACAACTCACAAACGACCTGCTGATACAAACAGCCGGAAATGTGAACATTTGATTCTTTGGAAACAAGTCAAAAATACCTCGTTTTTAAGAAAATCGATTTTAAAAATTATTTAAGAAAAAATGGTTTCTAAAACTGGTAAAATTGCATTTTGCTGTTGTACACTGAGGGCAAAGCGGAAAAGATGCGACACAGTGGGGGGCAGGGGTGGCACAGAGGGGGGACACTGAAGGCACGGTGTAAAAAAATGACATACAGTGGTAGGATAGAGGCACAGGGGGCACAGAGGAAGTAGAGGGGACAGAGATGGCACAATGGACAGATTCAGGTTAAAGTACACCTGAACTCAGAACGTCCTCTCTGCTCTAAAAGATAAAAAACAGCATAATAACCTTTAAAAGAATAACATTTCTTTGTTATAGCTTACAGAACTCCTGCAATAAATCTGCAGGGTGTCGGTCTGCTTCCATGAAAGTAGAGGGTTAACATCTTGTTAACCCTTAGTTGTGTGTTGAGGACTGCAAAATTTCATAGTGGACGTAGCTAAGAGTTCAAATTACACTTGTGATTACTTACAGTTAAGGGGGAATAAGAAAGGTTCTTCACTCTATAAACACACAGGGTGCATTTTCCTTGTGTCCTGTGCAAGAGTTCAGGCCCACTTTAATACTGAACCTACAGTTCCCATCTTCTTTGTTAACCAAGTACTACCTGTATTTTGATCCTTATTCAGGTGTGCACTACTTTGGTTCTCTCTCATTTTAGCAATAGACACACAGATACACTAAGCCTGGATATGAAATTCAGCTGATGTGCAGGGTACCATGGCGATGATATAGAGGACACTATACTACTATGCAGAGGTAAATTACTCAGCATGTTTCTTGTTCCATATCCTTCTCTAAGCAGACCCCTGTACAGCCTAATGAAATTCACAGCACAATAAAATAAAGCAATTAGTGGAACCACATAGAAACCTTCAAGGGTAATGAAGTATGTGGAGATAAAGATCAAAGAGAGGAGGATGCAGTGCTGCTGGGGAGGGGAGCAGCCAGCATCACCTAGTTTAACATGAAAGGGGTAAACCTCAGCAGCCACACAGATCTGTCAAACAATAATGGAAAACTTGCTATATTTAGCCATTCTGAAAATAACTGAACACATAGATGCACTTGGCTTTTCATACCAGACTGTATTTTGTCATGTAATTGTTTCACAGAAATAAATCATCTCATACAATACAGAGTGGAAGATCACCTTTCATATGCACATACCTGGTACCCAGTGACATTATGCTGATCCAGAGGTACTTTTCTAATAGATGCATGTTTTCCTATGGCACAGTTCCCACTATACACATTTGAACTGAAAGTTTTTTCACAATGCACTGCTATGGAAAAAAGGCGTTCCAACGCATACTAATGCACACCAATGCATACCAACACAATGGCCTCAATTCTGGTAGCTATGTGAGGTAAAAAATTTTTGTAGGTACAATACCTCATTAGGTATTCTCTTTTTTTAGCAATTCTGAAAGATTTTTCTCCATTTCAAAACACGAGGTAAAACATGAGGTATTTCTGCGGTAAGCATGCAGTAAATAAATAATAGTAGGTGGGGGGGGGGGGGGGGGTATATTTATAGGCATCCCTTATAAAACAAAGATCCAGTAAATATTTGGAGTTTTATTTATACTATTCCTTTCTATAACACATAGAGATGGCCCGATCCTCCGATTTTCGGTTCGCGAATCTCTGCAAACGTTTGCGAACTTTCGCGAACCGCAATAGACTTCAATGGGGAGGCGAACTTTGAAAACTAGAAACATTAATGTTGGCCACAAAAGTGATGGAAAAGATGTTTCAAGGAGTCTAACATTGAGTTTTTGCATGGATGAGTGGGATGCACACCAAAAGTCCTGGGGAAAAATCTGGATTTAACGCAAAGCAGCGTTTTAAGGGCAGAAATCACATTGCATGCTAAATTGGAGGTCTAACGTGCTTGAAAACATCTTGCATGTGTATACATCAATCAGGGAGTGTAATTAGTGTACTGCTTCACACTGACAGACCAAACTCACTGTGTAACGCACCGCAAACAGCTGTGTGTTGACAGCCGTGCTGGACTGGTGCGCACCATGGCCAGAGTGTAGGTGACGGCGGTTTTCAAGTCCATATGGTCGGGCTGAGGTAGCTGAATGACAGAACAGTGACTGAGTGTCCAGCTGATTGAATTCTGTCTGTCCACAATGAAGCAACGACCTTATCTATCTTCTTGGGTCAGGTGTGCCCCCCAACCCAAACACACTCATATAGCCGGCGGTCATTGCTTCATTGTGATACGCAAGCCCCTTCACCACGACAAGGTAACGATCACGAAGGGGAATTGACACAAGTACATGCCTTTTGTTTTGTTGTTGCAGCTGCAGTGCAGCCAGAAAAATTAGGCAGGCATGTACACACCAGAAAAATTATTATAGCGGTCGCTGCTAGCAGCGGCCTTAAAAATTCAAGAATCGGCCTGGACCCTGTTGGTGGTGGCAGTCAAGCGGCATGCAGGCAGAGATGCTGTGTGTGGGGACTCAGTCTTGGGGCAGGCAGTAGCCCTCCGGGATCCATGCCTCATTCATTTTGATAAATGAGGTACTGAACACTTTTTTGACTTAGGCGACTTCTCTTCTCAGCGGCAATGCCTCCAGCTGCGTTGAAGGTCCTTTCTGACAGGACTCTTGAGGCAGGGCAAGACAGAAGTTGGATGGCAAATTGTGACAGCTCAGGGTTCATCGCTGCTCACAGTATCTACATCCACACTTAAGGCCAGGTAGTCAGCTACCTGCCAGTTGGTGGAGGGTGGATCCGGAAGGGCTAAGGCGAGGCATTGGACTAAAGAATGTACGCATGTCCGACATCACCATGAGATCGCTGGAGCGTACTGTCCTTGCCTGCGTGGACATGGGAGAAGGATTACTGGCAGTGGTACCTTTATTCTGTTGTGCTGTGACATCACCCTTAAATGCATTGTAAAGCATAGTTGCCAGCTTGTTCTGCAATTGTTGCATCGTTTCTGCTTTCTGGCGATTTGGAAAACATCTCGGCCACTTTGTGCTTATACAGATGGTCTAGTAGCGTGCGTTTGCTTCTGCTGAGAATTGATCCCACAACTCTTCCTCCTGTTCACGCTCCTCCAAAGCTTGATCCACCACTCTACGCACGGCACGCTCCAGGAAGAAAGCATATGGGATCAAGTCACTGATGGCGCCTTTACTGCGACTCACCAGGTTTGTCACCTCCTCAAACGGCCACATGAGCCTGCAGGCATTTCGCATGAGTGTCCAGTACTTCAGCCAGAATATCCCCATCTCCCGAAACTTTGTCCTTTGACTGTAGTTGTAGAGATACTGTTTGACGGCTTTCTCCTGTTGCAGCAGGTGGTCAACCATCAGAAGCGTTGAATTCCAGCGAGTCGGGCTATCACAAATCAAGCGTCTCACCGGCAAGTGGTTTCTCCGCTGAATATCGGCAAAGTGTGCCATGGCCGTGTAAGACCGCCTGAAATGCCCACACACCTTCCTGGACTGCTTTAGGACATAGACAAAAACAATTAGGAGGTACTAGAGCAGGGCATATACTCCAAACACCACAAGACAAGGATAGTTATTAAAATATCCCCCCAAAAATTATTAATCATCAAATATAAAAAAAAAAACACACATATTGCATAAAAAAAAGCACAATGGCAGTCAACATCAATTCGTACCACATATACACATCAACATGCACACCTGGCCACGTGGTTCTATCATGGAGATGCATCTCATATAGTTAGGACATTTGCTCAAAGATGTAATTCCCATGCAACAAGCCAAATCCTCTTTCCGTTTGAATAACATAACACAGTAAATATTCAGTTCCTGAAGTTATCTAGAAAAGTCTGTTGCGTTTGACTATATAGTTCAGCAATCAATTGGTAAAGGGCAATGTCCAGCAAGGCATAGCAGCCATAATAAAGCAAGCATAAGATAGGAGAGCAAGCTAGGCAAGTACTCTAATTCACCTTTCAATGCAGCACAAAGTCCAGCGAAAGCAGGCAGTTATAGGCAGCAAGCTTGAAACAAAGAGTCAGACTTGATAAGTCTTGCAGATCCTTTTATGAAGAATAATAACAGTGAGGCGCAAAGCAGAATCCATTAGTGGACAGGCAGGAGCGACAGACACTGTATGCAGTAAAAGTATATAATGATGCAGATGTACATGAAGCAAATTGCCAAAAAAGCAGTGCATACAGTATCAGATAATGGTGTCACGTCAGCTCCAGTCAGCGTGTCTGTTGTTCAGTGTGACTTGCCTCCATAATCTCAAACACAGTCCGTGCGACCCTACTGATGGGGTAGTTGCTGGGATGCCCTGGAGTGACCCAAGTCTCAGGCAGAAAGGGCATGGGAGAAGCAGATGTCCAGCCAGGAGAAGTGTTGCGGCCAGGCAGTGTATAGCAGTGGAGATCAGCAAGCGTAAGCAGCCTCAGGACGCCAAGCCACGCTGCCCTGACATGTTTCACCGGACTTACGGCTTTTTCAAAGTAGTCTCACACATCCATGCATAAACCTAAATACCAGTGCCCGCCAATCGGCTCACGCAGTGCCCGCCCACCACGGCCCAATCCCGGAGGGAGAGAGGCACAAGACATCATCCAGTTAGGAGCCGGGAGGGAGGCGGGCACAGCAGGCGCCGATAGGCGGGGCCCGGACAATCACAATCACGCTTGGTGGAGCACACAGACACGTACACTCCCACAAACCACACCTACACAAAGGAGGGGGCAAGGTGTCAGGAGGAGGGCATGGTACTAAAACGCCCAGCCAGCCTAATGCGGGGAGCGAAAGAGCGAACACCAGCTCCAGAAGGCACGACTGATAACAATTAGACTGGGAAAATAGAAGTTATGAAATCCATCAAAGGAACATATAGTCAAAAAATATATGCACAAATGAGGTGGTAAATTATGAAACCCCAGTTAATTACTGACAGAAGACTGTATAAACAGTCCCAGCTCATCAATCAGCATTCTGAGGTGACAGGAGCTGGGAGAGAGAATCTGACTGTACTTGTGGTAGGATTTTTGCTTTTTTTAAATAAAATGTTACCCCTATACTAGCCTAATTAACCCATTATCCTCCCCCTCAGCCACTTACCCCTTTTCTGTTTTATCTTAGTACTTTTTTGTACTTTTCTGTACTTATTCACCCCCTCTTGTCTCACTTCTACCCATATTTTGATATTTCTATCTATACTTTTCCATTCTCTCTTTCCATTTCATATAAAAAATAAAAAAAACACTCCTTTTCTGTTATTTATTGATCGATCAGATATACATATCTGCGTAGATAAATAGATAGATCTATCTATCTATGCAGATGTATATGTATATGTATGTATATCTGATCGATCTATCTCTACACAGATATGTATATCTGATCGATTATCAATCTACGCAGATATGTTTATCTGCGTAGGCCTGGGTCTCTAGTTTTCAGAATGGTGACATTTATGACCTGTTTCGAATGTTCTGAGTCTCCAAGTGCTTTGCTAGGAAAGAATGACTATTACTTTTGGTGCAAAAAATGGCTTTGGAAAATCCATTGGTGCTGCTCATGGTTAACAGTGTATTATGTGGTCAAAAAGCTATCCGATAATGTATATAGGATATAATTTTAACCGTGACGAGCAACAGAAGAGAATTTGGGGTGTTTGAGAGATGAAGCATAGTCATTTGAATTGATATTTTGTGCCAAGGTGAAAAACAAATGCAAAAAAATACCATTTTCAAAGTTATGGTACAATTTCAGCAAAACCGTACAAGTCCAAATGTTACAAAATATGTATATCTGTGTAGGTCTGGGTCTCTAGTTTTCAGAATGGTGACATTTATGACCTGTATCGAATGTTCTGAGACTCCAGGTGCTTTGCTAGGAAAGAATAACTATTACTTTTGGTGCAAAAAATGGCCTTGGAAAATCCACTGGCACGGTTCATGGTTAACAGTATGTTATGTGGTCCAAAAGCTATCAGAGCATCAATATAAGGTATCATTTTAACCGTGACAAGCTAGAGAAGAGAATTTGGGGTCTTTGACAGCTGAGACCTATGTCATCTGATTTTTGTTCTGTGGCAATAGGAATCAAAAGCAATAAAACTTTCATTTTCATAAACTCTACTCCACAATAAAGCCCTTGTAAAAAACACCAAAAGTGACAGAATTGAAAAGAGAATGCATTAATAGTTACCTTAGGGACTCAGCTTTTTAAATATGTATGCTATGAGGTTGTATTGCTGTTATATTTGCAAATATGGGCTTGAATTCATTGGTAGTATGCAATGAGAAAACAAAAAACACAACATAAAAAATACACCTTTATTTCCAAATTATATATTGTCACCATACTTGGTACTAGGGACATAATTTAAATCTTGTGATAACCAGGACAAATAGGCAGATAATATGTTTGGGTTTTATGTAAAGTAGCAGTGTTTACTTTAAAACTATAGGGGATGAAATTGGAGAAAGTGTTTTTTTTACATTTTTTTCCTTGTTTTTCCCCTTTAAAATGCATAGAAAGTAAAGTAATTACTGAAAACAAATACCACTTCCAAAAGCCTAATTGGTGGTGAAAAAAACAAGGTATAGATAATTTCATTGTGATTAGTAGTGATTAAGCTATTGGCGAATGAAAGGAAGATGCACTAAAAGGTGAAAATTGCTCTGGTCCGTTAAGGTAAAAACGCCTTGGGTGTGAACTGGTTAAACTATACTAGGTGCCTGGCAGCACTGCTGATCTATTTGGCTGCAGTAATGTCTGAATCATACCAGAAACGAGCATGCAGCAAATCTTGCCAGATCTGACAATAATGTCAGAAACGCCTGATCTGCTGCATGCTTGTTCAGGGTCTATGGTTAAAAGTATTAGAGGCAGAGAATTAGCAGGATAGCCAGGCAACTGGTATTGTTTCAAAGTAAATAATATGGCAGCCTTCACATACCTCTGGCTACAGTTGTCTTTTAAAGTGGAAATTCAAAGAAATATTAAATTAAATAACTTATTGGTAATTGGCAAACAGCCATTCCTCAAAATAAAGCAGTGATTGTGCATGGCAAAACTGTTTGATAGGGGCTTTTGGCTTCAGGGGAGTAAATTACAAAAGTTTTTATTTATTTATTTTTTTCCCAATGAAAGTGGTGAACTTCACCTGTGACTTGTAACATGAAGCTTTAAAAATAATTATATACAGGGTGGGGCGGGTTGGGGATGGGGTTGGTGCTGATGGTCCTATTTTAAAACAAAAATAAATCTGTTATTACTGCAGAAATTAGCTGATCACCACCGCTAGGCCCCTAAGTGTTCCATTGAGACAGGATAATTTAAATATACATGCAAGACAACAGATGTTTATACAAGATTCATCAGCTGCTGTCCCCTTAGGCTGTAGGCTCAGGAGTATAATGCTCTCTGCTATTGCATCCTGAAAGCTCATGTATGTTTGGCTAATTCTGTGCTATGCATCTACTATGAGGTATAAAGTCTACCTGCTTATTAGTAGTATAACGTTCAGTGAAAAAAGGTTGGTAAAATTCCGGATTCGGTTAAGACTTTTTCCCCCCAAATTCGCTAAGATTTTTACACACCTAATAGTTCAACATGCTTGGCCAATTCTGTGTGTACCAGTGTCCCTCCATAGTCTCCTGATGTCATGTGACATACATCAGGAGCCTACAGGGGGCACTAGTGCACACTGACCAGACTGCAGGGAAGAGGAAACAAGAGAAGCCAGAGCACAGCGTGGAATAGGTACTGTATATGTTTCTATTACTGCAGCTGCTCTGGTATTTGGGGGAAGAGAGAGGCGGGCACAACCGTAAGAGGGGTGACGTGTTCCATTGCTGCGGCCACTTGCGTACTCCGACTACAATCCTGGCTACAAGTATGAGAAATGTAGGTGTTACTCACATATAAGGCAACATCTATACTTTTCTATTGTTTAGTCAAAAATTTCTCGACTTACAGCTAAGGATATACGGTACTACACAATAGTGTTGTAAAATCAGGGAAATATGAGGTTAATATAAATGTCTTATTTTCCTAAATAGTTTTCACCTTTTCTCTGCTGTTCCCTCCCTTGTACTGCATAGCTGCCTGTTAGGGCCGTGACACACCAGAGAATGTTTTGCGGGTAGTTTGTTTTTTTTAAAAATGCCTCCATTGACTTACACTAACATCATTGCAATCACAGCTCATGAAAACGGCCCGCAAAACACTCTCCAGTGTGTCAGGGCCTTTCATTACCAACAGCTCCAGGCTGGAGGTAAATACTGAACAACTCACTTTGCTCTAATCTTTGTTAACTGAGATTTTAAGAGGGCTTCACCCCACTAGTTGGTAATTTCAGTTTTCCATGCGGCAACAGCCTTAGCAAATTGATACTTTACAAAATGTTCAGTAAAATATGCTGTTTTCTGCTTTATCAAATGAGGTAATGCATAATGAATTGAAGCCAATGTGTGTATCATTTGTACAGGATAACAGAAGATGCTGACACTATATAACGTATAAATAACTATGTTTTGGTCCAACAGTTTTACATCTAACTGAAGACCCTTCATAAGAAAACGCATCACATTTGTTTTGAATTGCAGGCGACGTTGGCGGACAAAAATAGCTGTATTGTCAGTATGTTTGGAAACCGGCATATGGTTGAGGTTCTTAAAACCATCAAATCCTATTTGCATTAAGTCTCTAATCTAGTTAGGAAAATGACGCAAGAGACAAGACAGAGTACAAACATCCAGTGAGACACACAAGGTCTACATCTCAGATGGACGGCTTGTTTTTTTCCTTACCTTTCACCCGGTGTCTTCGGTAGCATATATGTTGTTTTCTGTAATTTCAGCCTATACAGCTTCTATAAAAGCAGTAGCAACTTACATTTTAACACCATTTTCTGACAATTTTCTGACATTGGGCATGATTCACAAAGCTTTTTCACCTTTTTCACCTTTTCCCCCCTCTTTTCATCTTATCTAGGTTACTTTTTTAAGCTCCCAAAGAGCAAAAATATAATATAATTAAGAAAAGTAATATTGAAATGAAGTTAATCAGGAACAACTTTGTGTGATTGTTTTGCTTGTAAATGTGCTGAAGGGTAATTTTTTATCAATTAGGTGATAAGTCATGTATGAGAAGTTTTGTGAATAGAGCCCAACATACGTTAATTTGGGCACCAAAAATAGTCGCTAGTAGCAAATGGATAAAATTACAGATATATTAATATAAGAATGGATGTAATTATGATAGCAAAATATTGTCCCCCCCCAATATATTGCCATCTCCTAACCTGAACCCATTCTCACTTGAGCACTCCCTGTTTGGATGCCTAACCCTCAACCCCCCCAACCAATGCCTAAAACCCTAACATATCCCCAACTAATACCTAACCCTAAAGGACCCCCTAATCCCAGTGTTGCAAGCTATCACATACTGACAACGTGTCTCATGATGCCACTGTGGCCATGGAGACTCGATGCTGAAAGTGGCGATTAGGTGAGTTAGCACTCTCGTGTAAGCCTGCTCACAACTCTGCAAGGAGGAAGGAAGGAGAAGAGGAGAGGAATGTGGCCCTTGGTCCGCAGCCTGCAGCACAGGCCATGTAAAGTTTACCCTCCCCAGCCATAATCTATGTCTAACACTAACAGACCATCCAAACCTATGGCTAACCCTGACACACCCTCCCCCCCCCCACCTTCCAAAGGGATTTCTAAACTGCAGCTGAAAAGTAGTGTGGGGGCCACCATAGTTGCCAATGTAAATAGTTGAAATTAGTGGCTATAGGTGGTAATTTGGGTAACCGGCGCGGAAAGCTGCCCGAAATACAAACTGTTCTGTCCGCTATATGTAGCCGCAGTCTGTACAGTGAGTGGCCCAGCCACCCACTATTTTACTGGGCACTCAAATTACGTCTTATAGTCGCTAATTATGGCTATCCACATTAGCCCAAATTATTGCACGACCTCCGGAGCCCAATTGTCAATACATCGTTTGCTAGGTATAAACTATACAGTACAATTGGTGGTAGATCAGGTACAGAAATTCTGTCCATTGCACATCTCACTTACTCAGGTGTTAGATTTGTAGTGTTTGCAGTAGAAGCTATGCAGGTTTTGCTCACAGCCATGCCTACCCCTCCTCCCCCCCTCCCGGCCAATCTTTCACCAGCATCAAATAGGCAAGAATGGGAATGTCCAAACAACATTCTAATCACAATATCCTAACAGCTGCATTGGGCACCATTACAGCACCACACAGCAGGAATGGGAGTGTTCCATTTAGCTCTGAGACTTCCTGATATCAAGCTGAAAGGAGGAAAGTGAGCTTACTGAACACACCCCCATCCTGCTGTCCAGTGCTGAAATGGTGCTGAATGTGGCTGTTCAGGTTTCAAACCACATGGTGCTGAATTCAAACAAGACTACTCAGGAGCTGGACACCCGCTACAAGAGGAAATTAGAATTTCCAGGATACAAAAATCATTCCAAGCAATAGCGTAAAATGCAGAAATCCTTTGAAAGTCTCCCCTCCAAAAAAAAAAAAAAATGTTAATACCACAAAACTGTTCATCAGTAATATGGTCAAATAAAGCTAGGCTTCCATGAATATTCAGCTAGCTTTTGTTAGTCTGCTGGCAGATGTGCTTTTACTCAAAGATATAACATTTTATCTACTAGCTCGATTGTGCTCAGATTAGGAATAACGCTTTAACTACTTCACCACTAAGGATTTTTTCCTCCTAATGCTAGGTACACACCATACAATTTTCTGGCAGATTTACCCTGCCAGATCGATTATTTCCAACATGTTCGATCTGAATTTCATTGATTTTACTATATTTTTAATTGTTTTTTTCAATCGATTTACATAGAACTGAATAGAAATCGATCAGAAACACTATTACAAAAATGTATTGAAAAATCTAAAAAAAATAGTTCAAAATTCAGAGTGGACATGTTGGAAATAATCAATCTGGCAGGTAAATCTGCCAGAAAATTGTATGGTGTGTACCTAGCATTAGGACCAGAGCAATCAGATTTCAGTGCTCTTGCCAATCATTCGCCAATAGCTTTATCACTACATATCACACCGAAATGATTTATACATTGTTTTTTTAGACACCAATTAGACTTTCTTTATGATGAAGCAACAGTGCATCATCAGGGGGCCAGCATCAGCGCTTGGCCACAGCATAACCAGAGCTGGAAGCCGCGCACTGGAGGACATCCTTCCCTGTGAATGCTGGTGAATGTCACAACATGTTAAGTTACAACTGATTATACATGTAAAGCAATTAATGAAGTGTTTAACACATGTAATCTGTTTTAACGGGTATATGCTCCAGCATTACTAGCAAAGGGTGTGCTCAAGTGCACAGAATTGCAGAAGTGGCCAGTGACTGAGCTCCTGCACTAGTATTTTACAAGTCACTTATAGGACATCAGCTAATCAAGCTGTTTAGACAGACTTTCCAAGTTCTGTGGCTGAGTGCCTAAACAGATTTTGAGAAACATTTGTGTCTGTAATGGGGCTTTAACCAAATGCGGACCGACGCAGTAAGAATCTACGTCCAGCAGGTGGTGCTGGCGCTCTGACTGGACGCAGATTTAACGTTCTCGTAAACAAAGCTTCCCGCAGCGATCATGCGCACCCGAGAGGGTAGATTAAGCTGTCACATGACAGCTGACATCTCCCCTTAGTGATCAGGAGCCATCACAATTGGCTCCTGATTACTACGATCGCTGGCGGATCATAGTGATCACTATTAGAGCAGTGGCGGCAGGAGGGGAAGAAGAGGATCCAATCACCTTCCTGCCGTCCCCCCCGTCCCCCCTCCGCTCTGGCCAGCATCCCTGCTCACTCTGACTCTAATATGTTGGGTCCCGGCTTGATGACATCAACCCGCAACCCAGAACTTAGAGTCAGGGCGAGCAGGAATGCCGACCAGACCGAAGGTGGCTAGAGCTGCTCTTTGCAGGACCTAGGGAGGTGAGTAAAGGCTACTGGCTGTACTGGAGACACATGCCTGACTAACTATACGAGGGATAATGCCATGGTCCTTAAGGGGGGTTAGGCTGTCGGTAACCAAAAGGTTAAACTTGCTGTATACAAACATATCTAGAGAAAAAAAGTCGAGTAAAAATCTGTAACCATGTAATATTAAAAAGGTGATAACCGAGCTGACCTAATCTCAGCAAATCTACTCCACCTGTGATTAAGCAGAATTGAGGCAGAATGCACTGGGGGAATACTGGCAGACCAGAGATGTTTGCTTGACTATAGTGGTCTATCAGTAATTTTAGCGATATTTCCCTAGTGGCTTTCCCCGATGGCCAAATTACTGCATATATACCTTTTCCCATGCCCCCTGCAATTCATGTTCACAAGCATGAAGGAATGCATATGCATCGTTGTACACATACGAATATATACTGTATGAGTCCGCAAGGAGAAAAGCGCAATATAAATGTTATTTGTCTATTTGTCTAATTATATCTCATTTTGTCCATACTTCCCCATTCTCCATTTTAGTTTTGAGCAAAAATGGTGTAAGGGAGGAGTTGGTCATGTGACTTCTGCAATCATACAGAGGGATTTAGTAACCCTTGTCCATGGCAACCATGATATAGTTTTTCACAATTCTGTGGGCAACTCAGGCTAAGACACAGAGACAAGACAATGAACATTTATTTCGTGTTTTTCTCCTGGCAGACTCAAAGCACCAGAGCTGCAGCCACTAGGGGGCACTCTATAGGCAGTAGCAGTGTCTTGTCCAAGGACTCCTAACTGAACAGGAAGAGCCGAGATTTGAGCCCTGGTCTAGTCCTTAACCGGTATGCTATCAGGCAACAACAAAGTACCGCAGCAGGGACAAACAAAACAAAGTCATTTTAGAGTAGCTCTAGATTCCCATACACAAGAGATGAGCAAATATTCAGGCCATTTTGGTTAAATCCTCAGCTTTTGCCCATTCCCATTTAAGCCTGGTACACATTGTTCAGATGCCTAAAAATCTGCCTTCTGAAAATCAGCCAGGCACGTGCCCATATGTGAAATTCACATTTTACTGGTTATCTCATTGACCATCTCTAACCTCTACAGTATAAAGAAGCTCACACAGCACTGCTCCTCTATTCCTTTGCCTGGAAAAGCCAAGTACTTGCTAGTACCTATATCCTAGTCATGTATACAAAATGCATACAAAAATACACAAATAGCGGCTTTTTACATTGACTAGTGTAGCTTTACACATAAACAACTTGCATTTCCAGCTATTAAATGCCATTAGGGAAATGCAAAGAGCACTGAATGGTAATAATGGCTATAGCTCTGCTTTCCTTTCCCTTCCTCCACCTTATATACAATGCAAGGACAAGTTGCACAAAGGATCAGACAGCTACTCTGAGCCAATCAATGTCCTGTAATACATTTCCAATGGCACTGTGCTGTGTTGCAAAATAATTTAGCTCCCTTGGCCAATTTCAAAAACACGCTTTAAAAATCCCATTTGAAATGCATTATGGATTTATACATTAGCATATATAATGTATAATGCACTTTAATGCCACAACAGCAGACATCTGACACTCCTCCAGTGACCCATGACTTGGCAATTCAAACTATACTAAATGATAAAATATATATTTTGAGGTATAAAATAAACATTCCCACATGGTCTATTGACTATACAAATAAGAAATTTATAGAGAACAAGATTGAAAATGGGGAATAATAAAGTTATGCATAGTACAACTACTAACTTACCGTAATTCTGTTGAAGCAAATGAGCTACTAAAAAGGAGGCCATTTTCTGTGCAACAAATTGTCATTGTTCTTGCCTGCAATCTTCTCAGACAGATTCAATCTGTCCCTGCCGATGCAGGCTGAACAGCAGAATGATGCTTTCAAACAGCAGTCACACCCATACAAGCCTGCAAACAAATACTCCCGATTCAGCGTTTCTGATCATGTGATAAAAATTCTAAGACAAGTATACATTTGAATACTCCAAATATTAAATACTAAAAACTTAAATGGTATTTTTAGGTGCACCTGGAAATGGGTTTCATTTCTATTTGACCTATCTGGTTCTCTGCTGTTTAATGACTTTTCCCTCAACTGCTCTGTTAGCAGGGGCGTAGCAATAGGGGTTGCAGAGGTTGCAACCGCATCCAGGCCCTTGGGCCAAAGGGGCCCCAGAGGGCCCTCCCTTAACTGCAGTATTAGCTCTATTGGTCCTGTGCTCATAATAATCACTTCTCTAGATCTTTTGAATAGTGGTAATCATTAAAAAACGGTTCCCCATTCTCTTCTTGCACCTCTGACACTGTAGTTGCCATTGGCAGGTTTTGGTGCGCCGTATCAATTGTTATGTATAGCAAGCTTAGGGGGCCACCAATGTAAAACTAGCATTGGGGCCCACAGCTCCTTAGCTACGCCAGACTGTTAGATCACCTATAATGGCTCCTTCACATATATGTCAGGATATGCTGCATCAATTGCTGTTCAGTTTTATGAGTGTCAATTGGTCTTTTTACCATAGTTGTAATTGTTTGGCTGGCAGTACACTGAGCCCTAAATGATGAATGCTAGCCTGCTAGCTGTTTCTATAGCGATCAATTCCTATGGAGACACTCTGGTTGTATGTGGGGGGTAGGCACAGGCCGTTAATCTCTATGACTGACATTCTAAGTCCCACTGCAACATCTATTGAAGACAACGGGTACTAGCAGAATGCCTTACAGCAAATATGCTCAGTTAAATAATCACTGCTTGGTAAGGACCAATGTACATACAAACACTAGATTTTCATCATTGGAAAAGAAAAAAAAATTGCTTTTGATCTTGGATAAAATTCTAGTGTCACTGCAGACTCAGAATGTTGTTTAGCAGACCATCTCCGTCCTGCCAGATTCCTAAGCAAAAAAAAATAAAAAATAAAATGAATAAGTGCTAATGTAGTTATCTGTGGCTTTGTCCATACCAGGAGCTGAGTGCTCACTCTCCCCTCAAGCTTTTCCTTTGCAAACCTACTGCTTTTCTCTGGTAAAGAAAACACCCAGTGCAGACATTGATATCCGGAAGATGGTACTCAACATAGGTTGTTGGCAACATTTGGCACTTTTATTAACAGGTAATTGGAGTCTTGAGGACCCCCCCCCCCCCCACACACACACACACACACTACCATTTAGGCACAATTTTTACATTCTTCACTTAGGAATGTACTCACTTTTGTTACCACTAATGAATGTGCACTGAATCATTTCTACTGTATCAAAGTGTCATAGCTTTAGTTTTGTCCCATGAAAAGAGGTAATAAAATTCAACTCAACTAACCAGCAGTCTCAACCAACCAGCACATATTGCTTTAAGTGGTGAAGCCAACTTCTTAGGCTGTTTGTGAGCTCTGCTGTGCTTAAAGACTGGGTTCCACGGTTCCCTCAAGATCAATATACTTTCGATAACTGTATTTTAACATGTAATACAGAGTTGATGGCATGTGTACAGAGTGGGGTACAGTACTGTATTAGCTGGGCCTATTTTTAACATCGAGTCTCAAGCAACCAGAAAGCACACTTAAGCTCAACACACCATACAATCTTGGTTCACTTGAAACAAAGAAAAACAGAGGGCCCAATATAGTGCAGTAAGTCTAACAATTGTTGGCAAAATAATTAACAGATGTGGATATACTCACAAACACAGGTTACCACATAGGCAACCACTTGAAATGCAGGTGGGGAGCATTAGGACCTGACCCCACTCAGGTTTAAGAAGTCGCTCTCTGTAGATAGAAAGAAGGGGAGAGTCCCCTCTACCCAAGGTGGACTATATACTGTGCAAATTTGGACGGAGGCGCCAGTACAGAGGCGCATTGCCACTATTGGACCTTTTTGAGCTTGCACTCCTTGCCTGATGAAGCGGGTTATACCTGCGAAACGCTTTGCGGAGTGCCAAAATAAATGGTTATTTGCGATTTGAACAATCTCGATTGCCCATCATTTCAGGAGGTAAGTCCACCTGTACTCCTCCTTTTTAGTTGTTTTTAGATCATTTTAACCTGCCTGGTGCCTCTGTCCAAATATACAATCTTGGTTGTACAGATTTACCAAATCTATGTAGTATATGGGCCAACAGATTGAAAATACCTTTAATGATTGATTGAATAAGCTCTTATACTACATGGAAGTGGTAAGATTAAACAACCAAAATTCCATGGTGTGTGTTGAGCCTTAGGCCTTGTTCACATCATAAATTGCAATCGCTGACGCCAGCGTTTCACGATTTTTTGTAAAGCGCTTTTCTAAGCGCTTTTGCAGAGCGATTCTGTTTTATCAAACTCTTTCACCCGGAAATGCAATGTATTTATTCATGAAAGCGCCAGGAAAATAGCTATACAAAATTGCTTTTTCAAGCACTTTGCAATTTCCCTATACCTTTCATCGAGGCAAATCGCCACGAAAATGGCACAGGCAGCGCTTTGGTGAGCGGATCAGAATCGAACCGCTCATATGTGAACACTCTCATAGGGAATCATTGCACAAGCGGTTTTAGGGCGATTTTGAAAATATCCAGCCCTTTATCCAGCATCAACTGATCCCCGGTGGTGTTAGATAACTGAGACTACTGTATAAACACACACACATATATATATTAAATGCTGATACAGCCTCATGTGAATGAGATCTTAAAGGGACCCTGAGCAGGTTTTTAAATCACAATTTACAGTGGGCTGGAGGATGTTCCAGGTCAGTGCAAATTGTGTTTTTAAAACCTGCGCAGGGTCCCTTTAACCACCTTGGCGGTAATGACGAGCTCAGCTCGTCCATTACTGCCGCGGTGGATTTCTCAGGCCTGGTCGATTTTCACAATTTTTTTTTTTGAAACACGCAGCTAGCACTTTGCTAGCTGCGTGTTGGACGCAATCCCCGCCGCCGATCCGCCGCTTAACAGGCTGACCCCCCTCCCCCCCCCCGAGACCCCTGCGCAGCCTGGCCAGGCAGCGCTGAGGGGTGGATCGGGACTCCCTCTGACGTCACAATGTCTAGGACGTCGGTGACGTCATCACGATCGTCGCCATGGCGATGGGGGAAGCCAAACAGGAAATCCCGTTCTGAACAGGATTTCCTGTTTGCGATCGGAAGGGGCGGGGGATGCCGCTGCTCAGCAGCTATCATGTAGCTAGCGCTAGGCTACGTCATCACGATCGGTGACGTCATCACGATCATTGCCATGGCGACGGGGGAAGCCAAAACAGGAAATCCCGTTCTGAACGGGATTTTCTGTTTGCTCTGATCGCCAGAGGCCATCAGAAAGGGCAGGGGGATGCCGCTGCTCAGCGGCTATCATGTAGCTAGCGCTAGGCTAGCTACACGATTTAAAAAAAAAAAAAAAAAAAGTGCTGCGCAGCCACCATGGCGCAATCAATAGAACGCCAGGGTGGTTAACAGAAGAAAGAATTACTATTACTACATCAATTCTCCTTGTCAAAGTAGGACTAGGTATTCATTAAGGTACAGCTGAATAGATAAGAATATGTGGGATGTTATAGCCAGGCAAATGGTATTTTTAAAAGGGAGTCAGTAATGGTGTCCTCCATATCCCCTCACTTCAAGCATCAAGGAGATGCTGTATTATTTACCATTTGTATACTTCCACATAAATATATACTTTTTTTTTTTTTAGAATACATGTTTTTATACACACACACACACACACACACACACACACACACACACACACACACACACACAGTCTTGACAAATATTGCAGACACTCAGGTCTGCTCTTAGGCGCTGGAATGCAGATTTTCTCCAGTGTGAAACTACAATGCATCTTTTCCAGCCATTAAATTGGCTGTCTGGAGTGGAGTTTGAGTGATGTATCTTGTGGCGCTGTACGGCAGTTATTACAGATTGTATGCATAAATATGCACATTGGTTTCAGTCACCAGTAGCACTTTTTATGCAGAGGAATGTTGTGAATTCAGCATGAATTCTCCTTATAGTTTATGGCATGAGGATGGAATTTATATAGTGCCACTATTTATCTTTGTAAAAAACTCATTACAGCGAATGTTAAACAGGATGACCGCCTGTGTGATTAATAGGGAAATAACAAGGAGTTATAACATGCGCAGGGAGGTTCCTGTGTGCTGCAAATACTGAACATTTGTTACATTTAAAAGTGCATGAGCAAGCGTTTACTCTCTCCATGGCTGCACGGGGAGCAAATATTCATTCATTTCAGCAATCTATGAAACTACCTGCTGTGAATCATGGATTCTGGCTCCTCCCTTTCAACTAGTATCATGTAGCCAAATAATAAGGACCCCTTTTATAGGATTCTGCAAGCACAAACAAACCCAAAGCTCAATGGCTGGATAGTTTTTTGTTTTTTTCCGGCCGATATGCAAATATGGGGAAAGAGGTTGGTTGTATACAAGTTGTTTAAAGTGAACCGGAGATGAGGGATATGAACGCCACCATATTCATTTCCTTTTAAGCAATACCAGTTGCCTGGCAGTTCTGCTAATCCTCTGCCTCTAATACTTTCAGCCACAGACCCTGAACAAGCATGCAGCAGGGGTTTGACAATATTGTAAAGGCTCATACACACATCAGACTATAGTCTTTGGAAAATGAAAGATCACAGACCAATCTTACCACCATTCATGTAGTATGAGAGCTATACCTTCACAGTCTTTTCTATGGAGCTGAACTCCACATCAGACAGAGATCTTTGCAAGATGCTGCACACACAGATGCTGTACACATGCAACAGATCAGTATCTGCAAAAGATCTGTTCCTGCCAAAAATCCATTCCTGCAAATTGCAATGATAGTCTATGAGATCTGCAGATCATCATACACACATGATTTAACTGACATTCATCCGCAGATCAAGCAATCATCCGCAGATCTGAAAATCCATCCTGGAGGATCTGATCTGCAGATGAATGTCAGTTAAATCATGTGTGTATGATGATCTGCAGATCTCATAGACTATCATTGCAATTTGCAGGAATGGATTTTTGGCAGGAACAGATCTTTTGAGTCTGTACAGCATCTGTGTGTGCAGCATCTTGCAAAGATTTTTTTTCTGATGTGGAGTTCAGCTCCATAGAATAGACTGTGTAGAGTATGGCTCTCATACTACATGAAGGGTGGTAAGATTGGTCTGTGATCTTTCAGTTTCCAAAGACTATAGTCTGATGTGTGTATGCAGCTTTAGAACAAACTAGCACATGGTTATTTCTGGTGTTATTCAGACACTACTACAGCCAAATAGATCAGCAGGGCTGCCAGGAAACGGGTATTGTTTAAATGGAAATAAATATGGCAGTCTCCATATCACTCTCACCTCAAGTTCACATTAGGTGACCTAGTTGACACAGGATTACACAAATTGTTTAATGCAAATAAATTCAGCTAGAAAATGGACCAACTGAACTCCACTTCGGCAGGATTTGACTGGACCATCCCCTGAGGTCCACAGCCAGATTCACATTATAATTATTACCGGTATGCTTTTATGTAAATTTGACAATCCATGGTTATACACTAACTTCAATATCACCATCTTCCCAGAAGATTGTTTAAGTGGGATAAAACTGACATACCATTTAATAAAATTTTTTACAAATTACCAAAGTACAGTTTATCTGCTCTTAAAGCTGCCATTTTAATGCATAGCTCCTGTATTTACTGTATATATTAACATCTGTTGATCACTTCTCAGCTCACTCTTATTCTCAGCTTACTACAGTTCACTTTCATCAGTTTGTTAATGTTTACTAAATATAAGTGACAAAGGAATGCAAAAAAACACTGACATATATTCAGATGCTGCAAAAAGCTTTCCACTGAAGTACAAAGTGCTGTATTTAACAGTTTAAATACTGTTCTGCTACAAATGTTTTTTTTTCTGGTAGTACATTTTAGGTTATAAATATTTTAGAATAAAGAGGAAATGCTGAGTTTCTTGCCACTTTAAAATGAAAAACAAAACAAAACCACCATGTGGAGAACACTTCAAGTGGCAGACACGAAAATTTCCAATAGATCTTGGTAGTTACAGGGAAAACACTTCCAAAATGGGAGAGGCAGGGATAAAAACCTAGAATCTCTAGACCTTGTCTAGTCTGACACTGAGGCATTGTGTACCCTGTAAAAAATGTACCACAATGGAGGGGGGAAGTGGCATTGTGTTGTGATGAATACAGTGAAAAGTAGGCTTGTTGCATGTAGTCTGGTATTAGTCATGGAGAGAATCCCAAGACAACCACAAAAGTTGTTTAGGTGATACCATTAATGACTAAACTGTACAAAATTGTTCTGCAAGCTTTGGAAACTAAGTTTCTTCTTCAGGCATGTTTCAGAACTGATTCAGAACCATGCCTTACATAAGCTTGAGTATGTGAGTATGTGAGTATGTGACACTAAAGGTTCTGAACCAGTTCTGAAACATGCCTGAAAAATTTTTTTTTCCAAAAGCTTGCAGAAAATCTTGTACAGTTAGTCACTATAGGTATCACCAGGGGTGCAACAATAGAAGAGACCCTGCAAAGGATTCAGCCGCAGGGGGGCCCAGAAGTTGCAGGGGGGCCCATGGGGAGGGGGGGGGGGGGTGAAGTTTATTTTCTGTCCTGAGAGACTGATACCTAAGGGCACAGAGAGAAAAAAAAAAAACTTTCTGCTCTCTGCACAATTGTTCTACTGACTGCATCTGCTCAGTCACTGATGAGGTATCATACAAAGTTTCGTAGACAGTGTCTAGTCAGTGTGCAGTAGGGTCTTGTGCACAGTGAATGGCCCCGAGCCCATCTACCCCCTTCCCATGTGCTGTGTACTGTAGTGATGCTGGAGAGGTCTGCAGAACAATGGACAGAGTGTGTGTAATAAGCTGAGGGTGGGGCACATTCGTCAGTTTTCTGGGTTTGTATGTGTGAAAACATGCACGTTTATCACAGACAGTGGCGTTCCTACTGTAGTGCGCAGGGGGGCGGGGCGCACCGGGTGACAGACAGCCAGGGGGTGTCGCCACGACCCCCCACAGCACAGAGCAGGAGGGTGAAGCAGCGCTAGAAGGAGGGGCAGTGGGGACAGCGATGGGGAGGGGGGAAATATCCCCCCCCCCTCCCTCACCTGGGACCCCTCCTTCTGCCTCTCTCCCCCTCCATTCAGCGGTGGCAAGTGCGGTCTCGGCGGCGGGGAGACGTGCGGAGAATTACTCACCACTTCCGTGTTCCAAGCGCCGGCAGCGTCATGTCGTCACAGATCTCCGCCTTCAATGAAGGCGGAGATCTGTGACGACATGACGCTGCCGGCGCATGGAACGTGGAAGTGGTGAGTAATTCTGCGCATGTCTCCCCGTCCCCGCCGCCGAGACCGCACTTGCCACCGCTGAATTGAGGGGGAGAAAGGCAGAAGGAGGGGTCCCAGGTGAGGGGGGGGGGGAAGATATTTCCCCCCTCCCCACCGCTGCCCCCACTGCCCCTCTTAGCGCTGCTTCCCCCCTCCAGGGACATCTATACTGGGGGCAACTATACTAGCTATACTGGGGGCAGCTATACTGGGGGCAACTATACTAGCTATACTGGGGGCAACTAAACTAGCTATACTGGGGGCAACTAAACTAGCTATACTGGGGGCAACTAAACTAGCTATACTGGGGGCAACTAAACCAGCTATACTGGGGGCAACTAAACCAGCTATACTGGGGGCAACTAAACCAGCTATACTGGGGGCAACTAAACCAGCTATACTGGGGGCAACTAAACCAGCTATACTGGGGGCAACTAAACCAGCTATACTGGGGGCAACTAAACCAGCTATACTGGGGGCAACTAAACCAGCTATACTGGGGGCAACTAAACCAGCTATACTGGGGGCAACTAAACCAGCTATACTGGGGGCAACTAAACCAGCTATACTGGGGGCAACTAAACCAGCTATACTGAGGGCAACTATACCAGCTATACTGGGGGCAACTATACCAGCTATACTGGGGGCAACTATACTGGGGGCAACTATACCAGCTATAGTGGGGGCAACTATACCAGCTATAGTGGGGGCAACTATACCAGCTATAGTGGGGGCAACTATACCAGCTATAGTGGGGGCAACTATACCAGCTATAGTGGGGGCAACTATACCAGCTATAGTGGGGGCAACTATACCAGCTATAGTGGGGGCAACTATACCAGCTATAGTGGGGGCAACTATACCAGCTATAGTGGGGGCAACTATACAATGATTACTAGTTCCGCCAATGGGTATCACCTAAACAACTTTTGTTATGCCTCATGTTATATCAACTGATTCCGCCCTACAATAGACCAAAACCTACACTATGGGCACAACCAATCACTCAAATACATTTTAAATGTAGCTCCTTTAACAGCCTTAACCTATTAAAGGAGTAACCCCATCATATATATAGATCAATAATAAAAATAATAATAATAATAATAATAATAATAATAATAATGATAATAATACAGACATGGGACTGAATACTGCTTTAAAAATCCCATGTAATGTATCCAAGTGTCATTTTAAACTATTTTTGCAGTTTGCAAGTCTAGAGCTCACGATCCGGACACTAAAATGAAAAACCATGTATCAATTTAGTAGACAAGGCCTTTATGCCGCTGTGTAGCGGGGGAGGTAAACCAGGCAGGATTAGTGTTAATTATTAAAAAGGCTTCACATCCTATTAATGTCCTCAGTATAATTGCCTAAAACAAATCCATGCGTTCAATCGTACAAAAATATAGAGAAAACCAAGATAAATGTACATGTTCTGTTAACTGGATTAAATAATGCCCGGGGGTTAGACAATCACATGAATCAAAGAACAATCCATTTTACCAGACTAAGGGCTGCAGACAAGAGAGGTATCCATCATCTCTACCTGCTGTATGATTCGTCACAAGCTCAACACCGCGCTCTTTTATTGGTACTAAGAGACTACACGAAAGATAAACATGCCCTTCCCCTAAACAGTATACCATAAACGCACTAATAACTGATGAAAATACTGCACCAGCAATAAATCTCTTACAGGCATTCTTGGCCAGAATATGTGGATAGGTTGGAGACCATGTACTGTATTCAAGTAATGAATATACTAGTTTCAAAGAGAACAAAAAAAAACGGCCCTGCAGAAGGATTTACACGTTTTGTTGGCTGCAAAAAAAAAAAAAAAAAAAAAAAAAAAACACCTCTGTGCTACATTTTTCTGAAATTTTTTTTTTTTTTTTTACAGAAAACTGCAAAAATATGTACAGGTTAGTCCCCGACTTACAAACGACCCAATCCCATCGCAATAATGTAATTTTTGAGAGGGAGAAGTTTGAAGAAGCAGCTTCAAACTTCCCCTAAGAGTCGGTGCGTGACCCCGTTGCAGCTGCAGGGCTGGACTTACCTTTGAACAGACTCCAATGATGTCTGTGGTCCTCTCTCTGCCATGTTCCGCCTCTTCTGCACAGCAGGACTGTTTGGAGGAAGAGGGGGGGGGGGGGGGGGACAAAACAAAGCACAGATTTGGGGAGAGAAACAAAAGGAGGCACCAGGGGACAAAAAGGAAGCACGGAGGGGGGTAAAAAATGGAGACTTCAGAGGGGACAAAACAAAGGCACAGAGAAGGACACAAAACTGAGGAACAGAGAAGGTGTCAAAGCAGAGTCACGGGGGGTGGGGGACTAAAACACCGAAGCGGACAACCTGGCACAGCGGGAGACAGAGAGGCACAGTGGGGGACACTGGAGGCAAAGGGGGGCACATAGAAGGCAAAGGGGACAGAGATGGCACAGCGTTCTAACTTAAAGGAACACTATTGATTAACATTTTTTTTTCAATTGAGATAGGAAATGTTTGGGAAGTGCTGCTAAGTACCGGTGTATACATTTCACTGGCAACCTCTGTTTACGGTTATCAAAATACTTTCACACTTTACTGACACCAAAACGGACGGCAGAATTAACCATGAGGGGAGGGGGAATTCCCCTCACACTTTATCTGTTAACCCTATGTGTGAGAGAAAGCGCTCAGCAGCTGCAGCTACCTGTGTTCTATGTCTCTGACTGAAATGTGTGAAGAGAGCAGAGGAAATGTAACTTGTTATAAACATTTGTAATTGTCTGTGGCACCACAGCTTTTCATACTTTTTTTCCTTTCAGAGAAAAACACGCTGTAGTCTGATGTGCAACACTGGCTGTGCACTTATTTGTTACAAATAAAGCTAAATCATACACAATTAAAGCTTTTGCCTCTGATATTTAACATAAAAAGTAGGACAAGGTTTACAAAGCTACTTAGACAATATTTGTACATCATTTTATAACACTTGGTTTGACAGTATTCCTTTAACCATTTCTGCCGCCCGGACGTGAAGCTCACGTCCAGGCGGCCGCTCTGCTGCGGTGCCGCACTTCGGTGCGATCACGGGCGCGCCCCCGTGCTGTCCCCGGTAGCCCTGGGATCAGTGAACGGGAACATGGTTCCCAATCACAGATCCGTGTCCCCAGCAGAAAAATCGAAGCGCTCTTACAAGAGGCTTCAGTCTTTCTGCACGTAAAATTTCCGCATCATCCTTCTGCTTCTGGTTAGCGAGAAGCACAAGGAGAAAAAAACTCAAGGTAGCCATCTTGTGGCCAAATAGTAAAACTACATATACATATTTTTTACATTACAATTTACACATAACATTAAAAATTAACGATTTATTTCCCACACCAAAATATTACTCAAATTAAATTTTTAATGGAAAAAAAATTACAATAAAAAAATAAAAAATAAAAAATACAGTTACCTAAGCGTCTGAACTTTTAAAATATGCATTTGAAGGGGGTATACTACAAACATTTTTTAAATTATAAGCTTGTAAATAGTGATGGACGCAAAACGGAAAAAAATGTACCTTTATTTCCAAATAAAATATTGGCGCCATACATTGCGATAGGGACAAAATGTAAATGTGTCATAACCAAGACAAACTGGCAAATAAAATACATAGGTTTTAATTATGGTAGCGTGGATTATTTTAAAGCTATAATGGCCGAAAACTGAGAAAATGATTTTTTCCATTTTTTTCTTATTAATCCTGTTAAAATGCATTTATAAAAAATAATTCTTAGCAAAACGTACCACCCAAAGAAAGCCTAATTAGTGGCGGAAAAAAGATACGGATCAATAAATTGTGATAAGTAGTGATAAAGTTATTAGCAAATGAATGGGAGGTGAAAATTGCTCTGATGCATAAGGTGAAAAATCCCTGCGGGCTGAAATGGTTAAGAAGGGATTAAGGTTAAGTTTTAACCTACAGTCCCTATCTCATTTGTTAACTTGGGACTACTTGTATTGTGTTTTGCGCTCTGTTTTTTGGCAACCTTTTGTTCTTCAGGTCTGTAACGCAAAACTAGTACATAGGCCAATTGATACGGCATAGTTCAGTTTCCCTTTTTACATGAAACCCTGGTCTACATGACTGAAGTGGCTTCTTCAGCCCATCAGAATCTAGAAGGAGTTTGGGATAAATACAAACACAGATTCCACAATGGGACAGCCAGCTTGTTAGGCTTTGATTATAAGGACGGGGTTTGGGAAGAATGGATATCCTATTAAAGTAGACCTAAACTCCTGCACAGGAAACAATGAAAACAGAGAGAAATGCACCCTGAATGTTTTTAGAGAGAAGAGCCTAATCCTCCCTTATTTTCAAGTAACCACTAGTGTATTTCGATCTATCAGTTGTGTCAGCACAGTAATACGGCAGTTCATGGCAGACACAGCTAATATGTAAACACGGGATGTTAACCCTTTCTCTGCTTCAATTAAAGCAAGATGTAGACACCGCAGATTTATTGCAGGCGTTCTTTAGGTTGTTACAAATAAATGGTTTTCTTTAAAGTTTATTATGCTGCTGCTTATCTTTTAGAGCAGAGAGGAAGTCCTGAGTTCAATAAGGCTTTCAAGATTCCGCCGCAAGTTATCCCTAAGACACTTTGCAACCCTGGAGATCAGAGATAAGGGTGAGCGGTTTGTCCTCAACACGCAAGTAAAGGGTGGATCAATACATCTTGCAGAGCTTCCTCCATGTCAAATAGGCAGGTATTGTTCATAAGCTGAACTCTATGCTAACCTGCATGGGGGATGGAGGTTTGAAGAGAAAAAAAAAACAAAAAAAAACCACGAGGAGGGATGGGGTGGGGTATCTAAAGCCAAAGGAAGATACATCCTCCTTCCAGAGCCACTAGGAGGAAGTATCAGAGTCATGTGAAGCGCAGCAGGAAGAGCAAGTAGTTAATTCTCTCCCTCCCCCCCCCCCACCGAGACACTTACCGTATTTTCCGCCGTATAAGACGCACTTTTTCTCCCAAAAAAATGGGGAGAAAAAGTCCCTGCGTCTTATACGGCAAAGGCAGGGAATCCCCGACTTCCGAACACCCGCCGATACGAACCGCCGCCATGTCGGGGATTCCCTGCCTGTGTGCCTCCTCCTGTCTCCTCCTTCTGTCTTTTGTAACCCCCCACCATGTCACCTGCCGTGTCTTAAGTCCCGCTATGGTCCTTCTGCCTCCCGCATGTGTCCGCGGCCCCCCCCCCCCCCCGCATGTGTCCGCAGCCCCCCGCGTGTTTCCGCTACCTCCACGTGTTGTCTGCCCCCCCGGGTGTTTCCGCCCCCTCCCCTTGTGTGGTCTGGCCCCCCCGGGTGCCGGCTTCTAATGACGCGTCATTAGAAGCCGGCCCGGCACTAGAGGAAGCCGCACACAGAAGCCAGAGGTCTGCAGTCCACGCGGGCATGATGGAAGAGGTAAGCAGCTGCCGCTAAACACCCGGGGGGGGGGGCCAGACCGCACAAGGGGAGGGGGCGGAAACACCCGGGGGGACAGACAACACGGGGAGGTAGCGGACACATGCAGGGGGGGGGGGGGTGCGGTGGACACATGCGGGAGGCAGAAGGACCATAGCGGGACTTAAGACACGGCAGGTGACATGGTGGGGGGTTACAAAAGGACCATGGGGGAGACAGGATACATGGAGGTGACAGGAGGACCATGGGGGAGATGGAAGAGACAGGAGGAGACATGGTGGGGTGATGGGAATATGCATGGGGGTGACAGGAGGACCTTGGGGGGCACATAAGAGACAGTAGGAGACATGGTGGGGGAGACAGGAGGACACATGGGGCAGACATGCGGACACATGGGGGAGACATGGGGACACAGGACACATGGAGCAGACATGGATGATACATGGGGGACACAGGAGGCTACCATTTGAGGGATAACATGTACAAGGCGCTCCGGGAATATGGACGTACCAGGTTTAATATTTTTTTTTTCCCTGGTTTTTGCCCTCTAAACCTAGGTGCGGTCTTATATTCCGGAGCGTCTTATACGGCGCGAAATACGGTAAGTGTGCTGTTCGGCAATATTTGGGTGTTCCAACTTCGTTATGCCAAATTCAAACACCAACATCATTCACAAGTATGTACGGTTCTTAGAATCCACTAGTTATCTGGTAGATACTTACTAGCGCCTCAATTCCCCATTCATGTGCTCTTCTCCCCCTCAAGCTAAAATAAAAATATGCAAAGCAAGTCTTAATAATCGGAAGAGATCTTCAAAAGAAAATGAAGGGATTGCTAATGATGAAACATTAAACAGATATGAATACAATTTAAAAAATGCCTCTAGGGGTTAAAGGGATGGACTTGCTCCTTTTCTGTATTCCAAAACGGTCTGCTGTAGAGGAAACTAAAAAGGGGGAGAAAAAAAGCGACAAATGCCCAGGCATTAAAAGGAGAAAAACAAAAACTCCAATAATGTCCATTTCATTAACCTTTTGCCTGCTGAGCGGACCTGGATCACATGCTTAGAAAACAATGCCGAGTCAGATTTCCGACTCACTTCTGTGTAGTTGAAATTCTAATGAGACGCACTGGGGACCTAATTTCCTTTCAGCAGTGTACAGAAAGGCAAACACCACAAAAAGAATGGCATTAACATGCATCAAAGTACCGGTCCGCTGTGCCTCTGCGCTCCATCCTGGCTTTGATATTAGTAAGCAGCATAATTCACAGCCTTTTGATTAAAATGATAGCACTTATTTTCTTAAGCACTGGTGCTGCTCTGTAAACAAACTGTATCCTGCTGTTTTATTACAAAATCAGCATCCATACACAATGCAGCAACCATACAGCACAACATCCAGCACATTTGTCACTGACATGCATCAAGAGATTGTTTACATAAAGCATTTGCAGAATTCGCAATATAATTTTGTTTATATTGTTTGATCCATAATCAGCCTGCCCGTAATCATCTTTACGAATGGCAGACATGAAAAACAAACAAAAAACAAAACAAAAAAAGACAGTACCAACTGTAAAAACACAAACAAGACATGTGCATAAATACAGTCTATGACCATCTGCTGGTATATTATAGGGGTAAACCATACACTCTAGTCCTGTAGTACTGTCCGCATTGCCCCTATTTCATTAAGTGAGACCAGGGTGTGATTAGTCTGGCCCTGCATAAACTAATCTTGTCAACGGGGGGGGGGGGGGGGGGGAGGAATTTCAGTAATAAAATGGTCCCACCCCGAAGGACTGACCTGGGGTCTTGATGATAGGGTCAAGAGATTGTACACCCAGATCCTAGCTATCAGCCCATTATGGGTATATATTATATATAGTGTCGGGTATGGAAGCTCTAAATATCCGCGTTGTTAAAGATTATGCTCCAAGCAGATGTTTAGACCCTCTGGTTGGAGCGTATTTAATTTGAAAATCCAGTACATTTCTCTTCTTTTCAGCATGTTATGACGGTTGGTGGAGCCCTCCAAGATGTGCTCAATGGGGCAGATTCTTGTACCTTCCGGATTTTCATTATGGTGTAGTTTATAGTGGTAGTGGTGTAGTTTATAGTGTCTAGAAAGTCCATGTTTGAGGAAACCTTTTTCTATGTTACGTCTGTGTTGGCTCCTGAGCGCTTTTCTAAACTGTTTTTATGTTTTTGTTTTAAGCACATATATTTGACCTGAGGAAGCGGCTGTGACCGTGAAACGCGTTGTCGATGTGCACAAATAAATTCTGAACTTTTTAAACGGTTTGATTACTACTAATAAGGTAGGCTATCTCCATAAATATAGAGCTGTAATATCAGTGTCCACATACATGCATACAACCCAGGGACCCCACCATAAGTCCCTCCGATCCGACACGGGCGCCTCCAACTACCCCTAAGCTTATGCTACATCCTCCCAGAGGATCTACAGATACCAGGAACATCCTGGCATATCTGAATTTTCCTGGAGTGACGACCATACCGGACGGTAAAAGGCCGAGTGAGGGCGGTACTCCCCCCACATGGCGAGACGAGTGGTTGCCTACAGCAACCCACACTTGTGAGTATTATTCTTACTCTACTAATAACCTGACGGTTAGTCCAACGGTAATACACCAGATCGGGCTCCCGATCTCCCTGTGTCTTTGTCGTTTCAAGTCTCAACCTCACACATCTCATGCATGCACCCATCCAGCCATACAAGCCCCTCATGTTATGGACCGTTGTATTTCTCAATTGCTGTAAATACAATTAATAGATCCTTAGTCCAGCACTGTATATTGATCCATTGATTATAGCTACAGGTCAGAACATAGGGAGGCACAATCATAAAAAATTAAAGTCTATTCCCTCTTCTGATATTGGCCAGCAAACATCAGTGCACATGGTTTTAGGAGATTTTTTTTTTTTTTTAACAGACATGCATGCAGTGGATACACTGCTCACTATCATACATATGCTGTATTTTGCCAGACCACAATTATTGTGTATATAGGACTTGCTTTTCTGCTGAAAAAAAACAAATTTGCCTCAAAACAGAAGGCATTTGCAATTATTCAGATTGGAGTGAGAACTGGAGATCTCCCATGATGCATCACTGCTGAATATGCAAATTATACCTTTGTGGTCCATGAAAGCAAAACGCACCTCCAGAACCGATGGAATGCAACTGTCAGTTGGACAGAGCCGCAATAATCCAACATGCATACATTCTGTTTCAAGACTGCTTGGGCCTCATCAGTGAATGGCATGGATTAATTGGTGATTTGAGACTGCGATTTGTTGCTGGTAGTAATGAGTAAAATATTCTCTTAGTATGCAAAATTCTTGTAGAGAAAATAATGGAACCTAGCAGCATCCATTAACAGGTGTCATCAGCAGCAGCCGGCGCTAGAGGTGCAGTGAAGGAGAGGATTGGTCTGTGATCGCCGCTGGAGCCATTGATTAGGTGAGCCAAGCTGTCCATTCTTATAGTAGTACACGGGGCAGAGGTGTATACATGGGAGGGAGGGGGGGGCAGTTGAGCAGAGGACAAACCAGGTGCAGGTGTAATTACTGACGTCTCTGTGAGCCTGTGCAGGGAACCAAAGTCTCTGTGAGCCTGTGCAGGGAACCAAAGTCTCTGTGAGCCCGTGCAGAGAACCGTAATTACAGCTTGTAACAAGAGAGATAACACCACACTTCTGCTGTACCGCTCAATGGGTGTGGTAATTTACCGAACTTCAAAGGCAGCTGTGAAAATCTTTATGAATTAACACACAAAAGGTCAAAAATACCGAATGTGGCATTTTCCCTCCCAGATTTTTTTTTTTTTTTTTTTTACCACAAAGGGCCTGATTCACAAAGCGGTGCTAACAGTTAGCACGCTGGTGAAAAGCCCTTTATCATGCCTAAACTCAGTTTAGGCATGATAAGTTTAGGTGTGATAAGTTTAGGTGTGATAAGTTTAGGCATGATAAGTTTAAATGTGATAAGTTTAGGCATGATAAGTTTAAGCGGCAACTGCGTTAGCACCGCAGTGCACAGCTGATCAAAAGCTTTACGCTAGCAAAGACTGGTGCACTTTGTATAAAGTTTAATGGCGCTGCTTTGCGTGCGGGACTTTGCAAGCGATCTAAACTTATCTAAACTTAGCATGCCTAAACTTATCACTCCTAAACTTATCACACCTAAACTTATCACGCCTAAACTGGCTTTTCACCAGCATGGTGCAATGGTTATCATGCCTAAAGTCTTTTAGGCGTGCTAACTGGGTTAGCACCGCTTTGTGAATCGAGCCCCAAGTCTTTTATGAATTGAGGCCATTGTGACTAAAGCTAGTTACAGACAGTACAATTTGTGGTATATCAGGTAAACAATCAAGGTCTTGATTGTTTACCTGGTGTACACCTTTGCACCAGTAGATAGCAGTAAAAGTAACTAATACCGATACCCAGACAGACACACAGACAAATACTGATTTAAGAATGACATACTCAGACTAACAGTCCACCCCATAGACTGACCTGAGTGTAGGACTAACCACATAGATGAGATTAGGATTAGATTAGGCCTATCCACATCTGCACACACACACACACTTTAGAACAGGACACATTTGTGGCTGTCACCAATAAGAGCACGAAATGTAGGATTAGAGTAGGGCACGTATATTGCACACAGGTGACCAACAGTAGCTTAGGGTTATTAGGGTAACTAGCACCAATCGCCCTGAAAGAGTCTACCATGAAGTGGTGGGCAGGCTTACAATCCTACTGCCCAAAAGGTTTTACTTTTCATCAGTTTGATCACCAACCAACATTACCCACAAGTGCCAATTTACAATTCCTTTATGCAGCCTTCCATCTGCCCCCCACAAGTGACATTGGGGTGTAATTTAAATGCAGCTGAATGGCAACATTTGTAATAACATATGTAAGCGCTTGACATGCGGTGAAGTTATTGTGCAAGTTGGAAAGATCTCACTTGGGAATGCTTTCAAACGTTCTTTTACATAACTAAGAGTAGTTACGGACATTTTAGTTTGGGGAGTATAATCTCACTTTAAGGGTCTAGGCGCTTAAAGAGACACTGAAGCGGAAAAAAAAATATGATATAGTGAATTGGTTGTGTACTATGAATAATTACTAGAAGATTAGCAGCAAAGAAAATATTCTCATACTTTTATTTTCAGGTATATAGTGTTTTTTCTAACATTGCATAATTCTTTAATATGTGCAGATTACACAACACTCAGCATTCAAAATGAGTCTTTCAGAGCAGTCTGTGAAGTAATGACATCTCCTCTGGCAGAGGAAAAGTAAATAGTCCAGGAACAGTTGAGATAATAAAAGTCAGATAACAGCTCTCTCCAGGACTAACTTAGTCGGAGAGCTTAATGGCTTGTTTGCATAGAGATAACAACTGGAGTCTCTCAACTCTTCCTGTACTGGAAACAATTAGACTGATGTATCTGATCTTAATGTTTTATTTCTTAGCTGTGCTACACATACAAATCATATCATTTTTTTTTTCGCTTCAGTGTCTCTTTAAGGCATGTACAGCAGGCTGCAAACTGAAATGGAAAGTTGTTCTTAAAAGACCACTATCGCGAAAAAAGTAGGCAGTTAAAATGTGACAGATGACAGGTTTTGGGCCAGTCCATCTTTTTAAGGGGGATTCTCAGGGCTTTCTTTGTTTTCAACAGCATTTCTTGAACAACAGTTGCAAAATCTAACTGACAATAGTGTGCAAGTGATTAGGGAGGCCGGCTGGTATCTTGCTATTTTGGCAGTTAAACTGCTGTTGAAAACAAAGCAAACCCTTGAAATACCCTATGAGGAGATGGATTGTCCCAAAACCTGTCGGTTCTGTCACATTTTAAATGCCTACTTTTTTTTCGTGATAGTGGTCCTTTAAGGAGTAACTGTAAAATGACTTGTGTACCACTGATGCAAGTAAATTTTTTTTTTTTACCTGATCAATACCCACTTTATTAAGATTCTAAATTAAAGAACATATAGGACCACTGGAAAAACACAAACTAACCTGCTAACTTAACATTAGGTGGAAAAGACACAAATAGATATGAGTCAGGGCCGCCATCAGGAATTTCTGGTCCCCATACTGGGCAAACCTACTGCCCCCCCCCAGTACACCCTGCCCCCATCCCAACCCCCATATTAAAATCCATATCAAATCTCAGTCAACAAACCTATTTAAAAATAGAGGCATAAATTAATTTGATAGAAAAGGCAGCCAGAAGACCCCCCTAGACTGTTCCCCAACCCTGTCCTCAAGGCCCATCAACACTGCATGTTTTGTGGAAATCCACACAGGTAGTTAATCCGCTTTGCTGAGACACTAATTACCGAAACATGGCCGTAAGAGGCTGCAGTTAAACAAGTTCAGGAGGACCCTTTGCTGGAATAGTATGGCAAGGGAAGCCTCTGGACTATCCAACCTCGTGAAGGGTACTTTACGCTAATGCTGCAACTCACTTTTTATTTTCAAACGAACAGAGCAATTCAATAAATTGCATTATATAAAAACTGATTAGGGTTGTCATGTCAATCGAATTATTGAGAAAAGTTAAAGGGGAACTTCAGCCTAAACAAACATACTGTCATTAAGTTACATTAGTTATGTTAATTAGAATAGATAGTTAATATAATCCCTTACCCACCCTGTTTTAAAAGAACAGGCAAATGTTTGTGATTTATGGGGGCTGCCATCTTTGTCATGGGGGCAGCCATCTTTTTGGTTGAAAGGAGGTGACAGGGAGCAGGAGACAGTTCCAACGGTCCTGTGTCCTGATCACCCCTCCCAGCTGCATGTGCTAGGCTTCAAATGTCAAATTCAAAAATTGCACCAAAACAGCAGAACGAAAACATCATCATCAGAAATCCCATCATGCTTTGCACAGCATTAGGGGAAAAATGCCCGGGCAGTTTTTTTCTGTGCAGCTAAAAATGAGGCTTGTATAAGAGAAAACAAGTTCTGATGCTGTGAAACAGTTAAAGAAACATCAGGTCTTTCCAGTGCTGCTGAGTCAATTTTTAGTTTAGAGGTTCACTTTAAGAATGGATTGCATGAGAATGAGCAATGGCTGCACACTCAGACTAATTTCTACTGAAAGAAAAAAGAAGCGCTCTCTGGTGCATTACCTCAGACTACATGATTTCAGTCAGTTGGTAAAAGGGTCATGTGCTGGGCTGGGGGTCAGTGACACATGGCTGGTTGGTTCCCTCAGACAACCTTTACATTTCTTATTGGTCTACTGCCATGTTCCTAACAGAATATTTTGAGCCCTAAATCTGCGGAATGTACAGAAACTAAGCCTCGATGTTTTATAATAGTTCTTCACTGTGACTTATCCTCAGTACAGTGCCGGGAGCAGTGTGTAACATAGCTTGTGATTAAAGTGAAGATGTGGTGTGTAAGTTTGGCCTGTCCTTCCTGCCAGCACGTTTATGCATGCATGTTCACATAGCTGGCATAGTGCCCCTGGGACCCCTGAATGTAGGGCACTGAAATTACCATTTGTTCAATTTGTCAGTTAAACACTGACCCTACTAACCCCTTCTGGCTTCCCCATTAATTTTGGCTTCTACATAAATAATGTATAAAGAAAGTTTCCGTAATTGCATATAGTATTGGCATATGGGGCAGTGCTTTACAACCTTAACAAGTTACTATTTTTGTGGCTGGAGCTGAGGAATCCTAGGAGCACTGACAGTTCTACACACATCTAGGTGTCTGCATGTCACGTTACCAAGTTATGTAGCTCTAATTAAAATACAGTTTCACTTTAAGACCTGCCAGCGACAAAGGTTGCATTGTGGGAAAATATGTAGGGGGCCGGTTAAATGACCCACATTGCTGCTAGCTACATGTAACAACTGAAATGGCAATATATGAACACCTCAGCCTCAACCAAGGGCTGCACAGCTTCCAAGATGGGGAAGCAGAGGAGTTCTTCCATAAGGTCTCACGCCATGGTTTAGGAATGAACACAGATTGATCAGCTGTGTGTTCACACTGGTCAATTTCTAGGGATGGCAATGCTTAGGAGAGCTCATGGAGAAGCATGAAATCAGTTTGATCAGCTTATAGATTTGTAAGGCTCTGATTTTGCTCATCATGCGTTAAACCAGGAAGTCATCTTCCTCTGCACACAACAGATTACCTGACCCCACTCACAGCGATCAGACTGTCTGCTGCAGTTGTGTGCTGGCCACAGAGCTCATCTGTTTTCAGGACAGGTAAGAGGTGGGCGAGATCAGATAATAAGCTCTGTGTACAAATGGAAATACTAATAGTTCCCAAACATTGATAAACAAATGGAAATACTGTCTTGTGCCTCTTTCCTGATCACTTCATGTGGGTGATGATGGGATGGGGAGGAGTTTTGGACAGCAACCAGAGATCTGTTCTGATCAATAGAACTGAACCCTTCTCAAATGATGATAAGCAGCTACAATTCTCAAATGATGATAAGCAGCTACAATTCTCAAATGATGATAAGCAGCTACAATTCTCAAATGATGATAAGCAGCTACAAGTGCTATCCAGCTAAAAGCATCCAGGTTAATGCTTTTTCAGCCGGTTGCTCAACCAACTGGCAAGCACATGTATCTGGCACCGCCGCTGGTGCCCAATACCGGGGACTTTGCTGTACCTACTTAAAGAAAACCTGAACTGAAAATTAAAAGTCAAAATAAGCATACACAAGTCATACTTACCTCCGGTGTAGTATACTCCTCTGTCTGTTTCTCCTCTCCTGTGTCCTGTTTGTCCACTGTGATCAATGGAATTCTCCGTCCTCCATTTTGAAAATGGCTGTTACCCCATAACAGCTTTCTGGTCAGCACACAACTGTAACATCGCCCACTTGAGCCATAGGGAAACATGGACACATCAGTTCTCCTCTCAGCTGTAACTGACAGCTGCTGATATATAACTGACAGCAACTGATATATTTCTGTTCTGACAAAATGTCAGAACTGGAAGGGATTACTGTAAGAAGAAAATGGCGAGCTTCTGAGAGGAACTGATGGCAAGGTAACTATGTAATGTTCATTTGAAGTTACCGCACGTGTTTATTTTAAATAATTTTACTCAGTACAGGTTCTCTTTAAGTTCATAATCCAATGGTTTCAGAATGGGCACAATTAGATCATTTTAGGTTCCATTTGCAGCTGAAGAACACGTTAATGGAGTGAGATTTTATTCTGAAAATTAACACAAAGTTGCTCATGTAAGACGTGAATATTACAGATATACATATTAAACTAAAATACTGAACTAGAAGCGAACAAAGGCAAGCCATGTATTGATAAAAGCATGAGAAAAATGAAAGGGCGATTTATGTTCTTGTGTGACCTTGTACCGCCACAGCGAAACAGCGGGAGTGAGTTCAGCCATTAGAATATTCATGTTTTACTTTGCCTGAGGACAGACTGCACTGAGAATGTGATAAAGTCTAACCTGAAAAGGGAAAAACCCAATTCCTTTCACAGTTTTACAATAAAAATAAATTAAAAGATCCAGTACAGCCGGCAACTTTACTTTAAAGCAATCTGTTAGGGAAACTCATATGGTTTTAGTAAAGCTAACTCCAGTAAAGAAAAAAAAAAACCAAAACGCAAAAAGTAGTTCAATGGAAAGGATTGAATGCATAGTGTAATACAGCCAGTGTAAGAACACGAGAGGGCGAAAGCTGCATCCTGAGACAAATTTACTGCAATTATTTATCTATATAACATTTGCTAAGGGGCCCTGTCCTGTGGGAAAGTACTGAGCAGCATCCTACATTACCTTTATTCCATGGACCTACATGTCCTCACACCTCTTATTCATTGTAGCCGCTGGGGGGAACCAGCTTATTTGTTTTTGGGATATGGAAGGAAACTGGAGTGCGTGGGAAAACCCACCTAAACAAGTGAAGAACATAGAAATGCTGTGCAGGGTATACTGGCTGAGATTTAAACCTGTATATATGGAGTTGAGTTTAGCAATCTAGTGGCCACAGGATTCTACAGCTTTGCCAACACACAGGGAAAATACGATGAAAAAGCAAACAAGGAGTGCTCATTGTGACTGTATGATAAGGAAATCTAGCCACAAGAACAGGCCTTACCTTATAAAAAGACATCACTTAGCCATACCTGTACTAAGAACCAATTTATCACTGCTTTTTTAATTCTAGATGCTTGAAAGTAATGAGGGACAACTTATATGCTTTTTATAGTAACTGAGAAGGGACAGAGTGAAACTTTTCAAGTTCTGCAGTGCTGGCCACAAAGCGTTAAACTCTCAGAACATAAGGAAGATGCAGGTGAGGTGACCTACGCACACAGGCAGAGACTGGCTGCAGCCACCTCCTGTAGGCGATTATGGGATAGCATTGTGAGACAATGCAAATTTACACATCACTTGCATATATAAAAAACAAACAAACAAAAAAATAACAGGCAGTTGAACTAGGACTTTAACAATGCTACTGATTAGGTGGAAGGGAGAAATAAAACTGCTCCTTTCATCCAACTCAGTGCAGGGCTTTGCCCATGCACCATTTCTAAGCTGCAGAGGACAAAGACCCACGTGTCAAACAAATATTCTCTGAAAGCAGGGCCTTGAAAGCTTTAGGAGCAGTTTTTGTCAAACTTAACTGCTAGTGCTACCTCTCCTAATGCAAGATTAATGCTAGGAACAAATTGCTGCATATGAAGACAAGACTGCTACGATTTTCTCCATGTGGCATGGTCAAAAGGGCAGTTTATGCCAAGTGGAGGGCATGTTGGGAACACACGCTGATACGGCACAGTACGCGCAGACAAATGCCCACACAGGCACAAAATAGATGACCCATCAGTGGGTTGCCAATCATTAGGGGGGGGAGGGCTTTCTGTGGGACACTGAGGAGGACCGGGGCTGTGGCGAGGGACTGAAACGGCTGCTAGGGGTGAGTAAACAGATTGTTGTCCTCACCTCGGAAGTCCTTTAGATGACATCACTTCATGTCCATCATAAACCAATGAAAAGGGGCTCTGTCTACATGAGTTAAACACAAAGAATAAGAAAATCATCTTTGAAGCGTGGGAGACTTTCATACAAAATTAGTAATGTCGTACGAGCCAGAGGTGAATGAACAGAGACGTGTGTGTGTGTGTGTGTGTGTGTGTGTGTGTGTGTGTGTGTGTGTGTGTGTGTGTGTGTGTGTGTGTGTGTGTGTGTGTGTATTTTTTAAATGGTGTAGGTCCAACTTTTACGGCAATTACAGCCTCAATTCTCCGAGGTATTGATTCATACAAATTGTGAATGGTTTCCGAAGGAATTTTAGCCCATTCTTCAGTTAAAACACCCTCCAGTTCTTTTAGAGACGATGGCGGCAGAAATGGACTTCTTATTTGACTCTCTAATAACGACCATAAATGTGCAAGAATGTTGAGGTCTGGGGATTGTGGTGGCCAGATGAGATGCTCAACTTCATTAGAATGTTCCTTGTGCCATTCTTTAACAATTCTAGCTGTATGGATTGGGGCATTATCTTGAAAGATGGCATTCCCCGGAAACAGTTGAAGCATAGGATTAACTTGGTCGCCCAAAATTCCTAAAAAGTCTCAGCTGTTAATTCTTCCATTAAGGGAAATCATTGGCCCGGTGGATTTCCAAGAAATGGCACTCCAGATCATCACAGAACCCCCGCCATGTTTTACAGATGGGAGAAGGCAGTCTGGATGAATTGCCTCCTTCGACTGTCTCCAAATGTACACTCGGCCGAAGGTCGGAAGGTAAACGATGATCCGTCAGAGAAAATCACATTTTTCCACTGCTCAAAGGACCAATTCTGGTGGTTTCCACACCACTCTAAACGCTTTGTAACATTTGTCTTTGAGAGTAGAGGTTTTCTAATTGCAGTTCTTCCGTGGAATCCAGATTTGTGCAGCTCCCGATGAACAGTGTTTGTGGAAACTGGGTTCTGTAGGTGTTCGTTCAGCTCTGCAGTGATTTTAGGAGCCGTGGTCTTGTGAGCTTTTCTAACAATTCGATTTAGAGTCCGACAGTCTCTCTCAGACAACTTCGACTCTCTGCCACAACGGTGCTTTGCCGAGGACGTTTTTCCTTCTCTTTCAAAGGCAGTCAGTACTTTTTAGACAGTACCTCTTGAAATGCCAAGCATTCGGGCAGTTTCTGTTACAGTAGCGCCTGCCATATGAGCACCAACAATTTGGACTCTTTGAAAGTCAGAGAAATCTGCCATTTTTATAAATTATAACCAACTTTTGTTTAAATATCTGTAAAACACATTTTAATTGAACATATCAAATAAAAAAAAAAGTAACATGTCAATTTATGATTGCTTAAAACATGTTCAAAGATTATGATGCCAAAATGTTATGAGTTTCCACCATTTTCTATCTATCTATCTATCTATCTGTCGTTATAGGTCGCATAACGTGCCCCTAACGCAACGCCTGGTGGTGCTGGAGGAGGATGCTACCAAGAGCTGCGTTATGCAGCTCTTGGTGTGCCTTTTTTGTGCTGTGTGATGCGGAGACCACGTGATCCGCATCACGTGGTCCCGCCAGCCAATCGCCGCACAGAGTGGACGCTCCAGGAAGTAAACACTGCACGTCACAGTGCAGTGAATATTAATTAGCCATGTGGCTGGCCGCGGAGGAGGGGGGGGGGACCTCCTCCTCCAACATCACTGAGCATGTGCAAACAGTCTAATGCGGCTTAGCCGTGTAGAACGTACATGCTGTACGTTCTACACGGCTAAGCCGCATTAGACTGTTTGCACTTTCTTTTAACTTGCTGCGTTACAATGTAACGCGACGTGGGCACTGTGAACAGCCCATTGATTTTTCATTGCTGTGCGGTGGGCTCTGTTACAGGCTGCACTAACGTGCGCCTGTAACGTCTTACTGTGAAAGCAGCCTTAAAGATTATTTACAGCATAAAACCTATTACCATTTTTTTTTTTAGCAGAACAGTATTCAAATAGTTGCTTACTTTCATCATATACATTAAGTACATTAGCAAAGGTCAGAAATTGATCTTTCTCTGCTTCTAGAATGTGTGCAACTCAGATATGATCACCAGATAGATTTTTAAATATAAATATAAATACATCAGCTGTGTACCTCATTACATTGTAGGAAATAATGGCTGTTTCCAACTGCCAAGCAAGCAATATCTCTTAGTAAACAAACATTCCGCAGAGACCACCTGGCAGGACTAAAAATGTTGCCCAACTGTGATAAATGTCATAATGTAAATGAGTAAAAACGCACAAAAAAAAATTTAGTACGTTATTTTCACTTTAGTATCTCTAAGAAAATATTTTACATACACTGATGTTCAAGCTAATTTCTTATGTCTAACAACAAGACACACTGGTTTACAAACTATAAGACCTTGCAGTCTACACATGCACATTACATCCGCAAAAGAAATATGACAGAAATATGTGGAACATGTAATGTATTTGTATACCATCTATAGCGCCAGCATTTTACTATGCATTTTACTACTTAAGATTGCAGAGGTGAAATCACGGCAGCACCACAGTAAAGTGCATTTAATTAACAGACTGATTGCAGTGCTTGAGCACTTGTGTTCCCCAGCGAGGCAACTGCGATATGAGATCCATTCATCACATGTTCCTGTGACAATGCCCCAAATTAAATGTCATTCCTATAGTTGGAAAGGTTGCATTTGTCCAAATTCTTGGGTCTGTCTGTACACAGAAAGGCCCATGTTACTGCAACTGACTTCTGCATTCGTAAGTCCCACTATGCCAGAACATAATCAGTGTAGCTAAGGACACATTCTAAATAAGAGCTTAGGCCCAGTGCACACCAAAACCGCTAGCAGATCCACAAAACGATAGTGGTTTTTGGTGCGGATGACAGTTTAGTCCCAGTGCACACCGGGCGGATCTTGATGCGATCTGCCAGCCGCATCTTCATCAGCATCCACGTGGCTAATGTATCTCTATGGGCTGGTGCACATCGGCGGTTTGAGGTTTTAAGCAAACCGCAAACGTGCAGCAAGAGGCACGTTTGCGGTTTGCTAAAAACCTCAAACCGCCGGTGTGCACCAGCCCATAGAGATACCTTAGCCACGCGGATTTTCAGGCGGATTCGGCCGGCGAATCCGCCTGGTGTGCACTGGGCCAAAGAGCAGACTATACATTCTTAGTCTATAAAGATGTGCACAGTGTAACCATGACGAGCAAGAATAGTACTGATTACCAAATCTGAATGCAGATCACTTTTACTGGTTTGTATTTATTTACCTTTACTTTTTTTGTACCTCAAGTTATGCTGATTGACAACATTTACATCAAATTCTAGGCAAAGCAACACAGGTAACATTTTTGCCTTATGCAACAACTACAATGATGAGGCTGCGTTCACACTGCACATAAAAACGTTCGGTTTAGAGGAACTGAATGCGGTTTTGTAATCGCATAGTAAAATGCAAACCTTTTTCTTGCTCATTTACTGTGTGTTTTGTGATGTGTAGAAAAACCAGTCTTTTGGGTGTTGGGAAAAGATCTTTGAGATAGGATCGCAATGAGATATGATGCAGAGCATTAAACGCAATTGGGATTCTAACCCCAAAAAAATTGCAGCAGCAGGCCAGTCCTTGCCTTGATCATATAAAATGTTTTATCAGATTTCCATGGATTTAAATTTTCATTGTATACAAAAGTGAAAGCTACTTATATATACACAGACAATATAAAAATAGGATTGCCTAAACTGTTACATACTGCTTGAAAATTCCTCACGCGAATAACATTCAACAATTTTATTTATGCTGAGCAATGGCTCCTGGTAACAGTAATATAAAAGGCTAATGAACACTGCCATCTAGTGGACAAAAAGTAAATGCATTTCAGGTTTAGTTTTTACACACAAATTTTTTTTTTTTTTTTTTTTTTTTTTTACACACCCTATATGAATGGGATGTGTTAATTTTTTACATCCGATATGAAGGATCTCCAGCCTTTATAGATCTTTAAAGCAATCAGCTTTATAGAGAAGTCAGACTAAAAACATGATCACTGGTGTATTGTTTCGCCCCATGTGTGGCATGCATGGTGTTCATATCAATATCTTCCACAGAATCGCAAATTTTAAGCCTTAAAAACGAATTATCCAATAACAAATTCCACTGTTCATCCCCTGATGTGCACAGGTAGGTGCATGCCAACAGTCCTCTAATAGACCAGTGTTTCTCAACATTTATTGGTATGTACCCCTTTTAAAACCCTGTACTCAACCAAGTACCCCTAGCATAGTAAACATTATCAAAAAGTACCCCTTGACAAATACATAGTTAACCTTTTGGGGACCGACGTAGTCTGAATCTACGTCCAGCAGGTGGTGCTGCCATCCTAACGTCCAGTCAAGGGGGCAGCACCACCTGCTGGACGTAGATTCGAACTACGTCGGTAGGTACGTCTCAGGTGCGCACGATCGCGTCGGGACGGTTAGTTAGCGCGGACACTGAATCAACGTCCAATCTGAAAACGCAAGGGGGGCGCCGATCGTCGCTGGAACGACAGGGAGGTGAGTGGATCCTCTTCTTTTCCCCCCCTGCTGCCGCCGCTGTCAGAGTGATCACTACAATCCGACGGCGATCGTAGTGATCACGTGATCAGCAGCCATACGCGATGGCTGCTGATCACTAGAGGGAGATGCCAGCTGTCATATGACCGTTTAATCTCCCCCGCCGGGTGCGCACGATCGCGTCGGGAGCGGTGATTTAGCGCGGATGTTGAATGAACGTCGGGTCAAAACGGTACCACCACCTGCCAGATGTTGATTCAACCTGCGGCGGTCCCCAATAGGTTAATGACTAACTGTACAATATTCCTTCACAAGCTTTCTTAACTAAGTTTCATCTTCAGGCATGTTTCAGAGCTGGATCCAGCTCTGAAACATGCCTGAAAAAGAAACTTAAAGTTTCAAAAGCTTGCAAATCTGGTACAGTTAGTCATTACAGGTATCACTTAAACAACTTTTGTTGTTAGGTCTTCGGATAGCAGTGCCTAGTCCACAAAAATGAAATAAACAAATCAAAACACACTTACTAGTGCTGCTGCTGCAATAAAACAGTCACTGATTTTTTTTAAAATCCGATACTTTATACCTATCTGATTGACATACTGTATCTGTTGTATAGACAGGAATCTTTTATAATGTATATAAAACATAACATTTCTGCTGTAAGAATAAAGCCCAATGAATAGTTGTCACTAGTAGGGATGGTCAATGAAATTCAAATAATTCTGTATGCTAATTTGTATGCAAGTTTATGCAGTTTGAAAATTGACCAATTAAATCCCACCTTTTCAGCAGGTGATTGGTCCATTTTCACGCAGCAAACATTTTCAAACAAAATGCACATAATTCTGCACAAACTTTGAATTATTTGCATCTCACTGACCTTCCCTAGTTACTGCTGTGACATCTAGCTGAGCTATTATGTAAAATGACAATTATGTATCATATGTATTTTAGTACATTATAAAAGACTAATTTTATATAAGCTCTAATTTATTTAATCAAGTGCATTGAATGCCCACTTAACTCATGTAACTAATGTCAGCTCCTGTACCAATTCTACATGGTTTTCAATTTCCTTTTGCTCAATTAAGTTGATAGGTTATTAAATTTGGGGTTGGCGACTACAAATTAAGTTACACACAAGTACTATACTCTTCATATGCACTCCATGCAGAGCTGTTGTGAACCCACTAAGAAAGTTTTGCACATTCAACTCAAAGGTGTGGTCTATCACCCATAAACCTGATTCAGATCGTACATGAAAGTTCATGAATATCAAAATACATGAAGAATCGCATCATTCTCCTGCAGAGCACCTGCACATCACTCTTGCATGTACCCACAGTTACATTGCCTAGGGCCCGATTGATGTTCTTTGTTCCTGTCTGCACTCTCTACATCACATGTAAAACTCTGGCCCGCGGGCCAAATTTGGCGTGCAGCACCATTGGCCTGCCAGTGCTTTTATAACAAACATTGATTTTGGCCCGCGGCCATGCTCCCTGCTCCACCCCCTCCCGCCCATCATCTTTTCTAGCCTTTTTTTGTGGCCGGGAGGCTTGCGCTGCCCTCCCTCCTGCACTAGTGATAGAGTGTGGCTACGCTCCATCACTCCCTTGCTCCGCCCCTGGATGCGTCTGGAGGATGGGTTCTCTTCCTCCTTGGCCGCCGCTCCTTTATCTCCTGGAATCGGCAGCCCGTCCTGCACTGAAGTCCGCTCCCCTAACCCTCTTCGCTGCCGGGCATGCAGCACAAGAATCGGCTGTGACGGGAAGACTGCAGAGCGTCTCTGTTCTAATAGGCGCGTATACAGGAAGTACTTTCTGTATACACAACGTTATCTGGGGAGTTGCTCTTCTGTCTTAGCATCACTGCTGATGCCTGTGCTACACGCCGTGCCACCAGGCATGCAGCGAGACGGATCGTGGGAGCGGACTTCAATGCAGGATGGGCCGCCGACTCCAGGAAGTAAAGGAGCGGTGGCTGTGGAAGGAGGTGGAGGCTAAGGCTGGCTACTTACTTAGCTAACCCATACTGGGCACCTACCTAGCTAACCTGTACTAGGCACCTACCTAGCTAACCTATACTAGGGGCATTTACCTAGCTAACCTATACTAGGGGCATTCACCTAGCCAACTATACTGGGCACTTAGCTAACCTATACTGGGTCCACCTATGCCTGACGAACCTATACTGGGGGCACCTACCTAGCTAACCTATACTTGGGGGTACTTACCTAGCTAACCTATACTGAGTGTACCTATGCCTGTCTACCTATACTGGAGACACCTACCTAGCCTAACCTATACTGGGTGCATCTATGCCTTGCTACCTATACTGGCTACCTACTTACACCAAAGGTTTTTTTTCCCCACCGCGGCTATAGCATGCAGTGCAAATTGTCAGGTGCTGTGCGATCATTCCAAATATGGGGGGGGGGGGGTCTAAAATATGACTGTTGGCCCTCAACCTTGTCTAAGTTTTTCATTTCGGCCCTCCATCTATTTGAGTTTGACACCCCTGAGTCTACATGAACTTACACATTTAAAGAGGAACGGCAGTGAAAATGTAATAAAAACATTGCTTAATTTTTACAATAATTATGTATAAATGATTTAGTCAGTGTTTGCTATTGTAAAATCTTTCCTCTCCCCAAATTACATTCTGACATTTATCACATGTTGACATTTTTACTGCTGGCAGGTGATATCACTGGAAGGAGATGCTGCTTGCATTTTTGGCGGTTGGAAACAGCTGTTATTTCTCACAATGCAACAAGGCTCTCACAGTGCGTCAGTACCTCAGTGCTGTGAGGCGCTGACTTCACACTGTGGGAGGGGTTACGACACAATATCAGCCATACAGAGCCCCCTGATGAACCGTTTCAGAAAAGGAATAGATTTCTCATGGGAAAGGGGGTATCAGCTACTGATTGGGATGTAGTTCCAATTCTTGGTTACGTTTTTTCTTTAACAGCTACTCTACAGCTACTGTATATCCTAAGTTTAGTTCGTGCATCTCTGGTGTACAAACATTGAGGTACACTAATGCCTGGGCATATTGTCTGTATAATAAGATTCATCCTGTACCAGCTGGGTTCTGGTGCATAGATCTGCTCTCTTGCAGAAAAAGGCCCTGGCCTTTACTTCATTAGATACAGTACAGGTAGAGGCCATTTTCTGCAAAGTGGTGGGGCTACATGCCTGAACCCAGATGATATGGGGCTCCGGTGAATCTTATACCGACAACATGCCTGGGCATTCCCATTGGCAATGACAGGCTGTAATGGCTAATAGGGTAGAGTGTCAGCTTCCTGGCCAGGAGCTTTGTTTTGCTTCTAAAAGCAGATACCATCTTAATAGCTGTAAAAAAGACAACTGTAGTGAGGGGTATATGGAGGCTGCCATATTTCTTTTCTTTTAAGCAACACCACTTGCCTGGCAGCCCTGCTAATCTATTTGGCTGCAGTAGTGTCCGAATTACACCAGACAAGCATGCAGCTGATCTTGTCAGATCTGGCAATAATGTCAGAAATATCTGATATGCTGTATGCTTGTTCAGGGTCTATGGTTAAAAGTATTAAAGGCCGAGGATCAGCAGGATAGCCAGGTAACTGGTATTTCTTAAGGAAATAAATACAACAGCCTCCATATACCTCTCACTACAGTTGTCCTTTCACATTCCTAAGCTTTAGCAGTGATGAAATGCCTTTTAGGTTACATACAATCAAACAAGAATGTTATATGCAAACGAGAGTAGTCAGAGTTGGTGGAAGGAAACAGAGGAGTCAGAGTTGGAGAATGTTTTTAAAGAAGAGCTGTCAGCCATACTATCTCAGACACCCCCCCCCCCCCCCCCCCCCACACACACACACACACACACATACATACACACATATATATAAGTAGATAAATACTTGCTCTACTCACATATGTATTGCACCGTCCACGTTTTGATTTTAGCGATTTTCTACAAGGAAAATCCTTAGCATTTCCCATTTTAAGTGCGGCTATTTTGAAGCCAATTCTGATGTAATTTCCTCCCTTACTCTCCTCTGCCTGATTGTGCATGCATTGCCCACCCTTCACTATAGAAAGTGCTTTGTCTCAGTAGGAGAAATATTGGCCAATCAGAGGTGTGGAACAGAGGTGTGGGAGAGGAAAACCGGAGGGAAAGAGGCTTCAGCTAATCAGGCTGCATTAGTTATGTCTGATGGGGAAGTAGAGAAGCAAAACAGGACAACCCACATTCCCTGCAACTTCCTTTGTGTACCAAATAAGAGTCAGGTAAACCGGGAAATGATCATTTATCAACAAGAAAATAGTGATTTTTAACTTTTGGATTGCCTGGTTAGCATCCTTATTACTTGTTTACCAGATAGAAATAAATCATTAATTTTTTAATTTTATGCCCGACAGTTACACTTTAACATTGTACTGACTCCACTGCCCTGTTGTGCACTGTTTATTTGTATTTTTCAGCTTCATTTGTGCAAATTCTTTTGGTATTCTTTTACTGTGCATGGGGTTATTTTTTCCAGTGGGATCTCTTGCCCCTTCCCCAACACCACACTGTTTTGTCCCACCCACTTTTCTACCTAAACCTCATCAGGTAATTTTCCCACTAATGCTGTGACAACCAAGTCTAAAAATCCCATCCTCCCCAGGGATTATGCCTCCTGCCAGTGAATTTTGATTAGATGGGAAAGTAAACCACATTGCATTCTGCTCAGATCTTTTCTTCCACCACAAGGTATGATGCTTTGACTTCAGAATGTGATACTTTGATCAATATGTTAGATTTTCCTTTGTACTTTGCTAGAATGATAAAAAGCAATGCTTCAAGTGCTTAGCTTTCTGTAATGACATCAGCAGGCACAATGAGCTATTTAAAGTCACAATACAGCTACATAGTACAGGAATTTTGGTGTAAATCTGTAGAAAGAAAAATGTAGCCAGAACTTAAAAAGTATGAGAATCAGATGTCAGGCTGGTATCAGGTTAGCTGGGTTGTCTTCTCCAGTCCTGAGAAGAGCAGAATCTCTCACTGTGTAGCAGCAGACGTGTAATGCGCTCCATTTATTAAAGGGAAAATATAGGGTCATGTTAACCACTTCCAGTGAGAGGACATGAACATAAGTTACTGCACTTTCCTCTACAAAATCCTAGATAACACTTTATCTCTGAGCAGATAAAAAGGCTACAGAGTTGAAGGAATGACAGCAAAACCTGTCCTTCCCTAGGGGAATTCAATGGCAGGACTCATGTGTGAACAACTGTAAAATAAACATTGCAGGAGAAGACAGATGCAACAAGTGAGTAGGGTATAAAATGTGTTTCTAATACATGAAAACAAATGTATGATTAAAAAACAAAAAAAACAGGAGCGATAGACAAAGAGTGTGGGTTTTAAAGTACAATAACTGTTTACATTAAAGCTATAATGTATGAAAGTGGATAAATTGTGTATTTATCACTATTTTCCTTTTGAAATGCATAGAAAATAAAGTAATTACTAAAAACCAATATCAGCCACAATAAGCCCAATTTATCCTGTGAACAATATATAGATCATTTTGTTGTGACTAGAGTTGGGCCGAACCTCCGATTTTAGGTTCGCGAACCGGGTGCGCGAACTTCCGCGGAAGGTTCGGTTCGCGTTAAAGTTCGCGAACCGCAATAGACTTCAATGGGGATGCGAACTTTGAAAAAAAAAAAAAAAATTATGCTGGCCACAAAAGTGATGGAAAAGATGTTTCAAGGGGTCTAACACCTGGAGGGGGGCATGGCGGAGTGGGATACACGCCAAAAGTCCCCGGGAAAAATCTGGATTTGACGCAAAGCAGCGTTTTAAGGGCCGAAATCACATTGAATGCTAAATGACAGGCCTAAAGTGCTTTAAAACATCTTGCATGTGTATACATCAATTAGGTAGTGTAATTAAGGTACTGCTTCACACTGACACACCAAACTCACTGTGTAACGCACCGCAAACAGCTGTTTGTGTAGTGACGGCAGTGGCGGGTTCACTGAACAGGAATACAGTGGTGGGTTCACAGAACAGGTATGCAGTGGTGGGTTCACAGCACAGGTATGCAGTGGTGGGTTCACAGAACAGGTATGCAGTGGTGGGTTCACAGAACAGGTATGCAGTGGTGGGTTCACAGTACAGGTATGCAGTGGTGGGTTCACAGAACAGGTATGCAGTGGTGGGTTCACAGAACAGGTATGCAGTGGTGGGTTCACAGTACAGGTATGCAGTGGTGGGTTCACAGAACAGGTATGCAGTGGTGGGTTCACAGAACAGGTATGCAGTGGCGGGTTCACTTAACAGAACAGGTATGCAGCCAGGAACAAGCTAAGCCTAACTAATCTTTCCCTATGAGAGACAGTCTGCAGCAGCTCGCCCTACTCTCACTAACGCAGGCACACGAGTGAGCGTAATGGCCGCCGCTGCATGCCTTTTGTAAGGGGGGGGAGTGGCTCCAGGGGCTAGTGTAGCCTAATTGGCTACACTGGGCCTGCTGACTGATGTAGAGGGTCAAAGTTGACCCTCATGGTGCATTATGGGGCGAACCGAACTTCCGCAAAAGTTCGCCTGCGGGACGCGAACGCGAACCACTGAAGTTCGCATGGAACCGTTCGCAGGCGAACCGTTCGGCCCAACTCTAGTTGTGACAATTCGTGGTAAACTGATTGCCAAAATAATCAAAGCTGAGCTGAACTGTGAAAAAATTTTGTAGGTAAGTGACCACTTAAAGAGGATCTGTAACATCAAAAGATCCCCTGGGGGGTACTCACCTCAGGTGGGGGAAGCCTCCGGATCCTAATGAGGCTTCCCACGTCGTCCTCTGTCCCACGGGGGTCTCGCTGCAGCCCTCCGTACAAGATGACGTCATTATTTACCTTCCCGGCTCCTGCGCAGGCGCTCTGACGGCTGTCGGCTCCGAACTACACGGAAATACCCGATCGCCGTCGGGTCTGCTCTACTGCGCAGGCGCAAGTTTCCGCCGCCTGCGCAGTAGAGCGGACCCGACTGAGATCGGGTATTTCCGTGTAGTTCGGAGCGGAAAGCAGCCACAGCGCCCCCGCTGGAGCCAGCAAAGGTAAATATTGATTTTACAGTAGGGTCTGTCGCCGGCTGTTCGGAGGGCTGCAGCGAGACCCCCGTGGGACAGAGGACGGCGTGGGAAGCCTCATTAGGATCCGGAGGCTTCCCCCACCCGAGGTGAGTACCCCCCAGGGGATGTTTTTGAGGTTACAGAGTCTCTTTAAGGACCAGGGGATTTTCTTCTGATCGGTGCTGCGTGGACTCTCCAGCCCGCAGCACCGCTCAGAAAATAGCCAGGGCGATCAGACTTACCCCCTTTTTTCCCCACTAGGGGGATGTCCTCCTGGGGGGGGGGGGTCTGATCGCCGCCGGCTTGCTGCACTTTGCGGGGGGGGGCTCTTCAAAGCCCCCCTCCGCAGCGTTTTCGGCGCTGTCTCCCTCCCTCTCCCTCACCCTGTGAGCAGCGCAGGACGGATATCTGTCCTGCGCATTGTAGGATAGGCTTCAGCCTATCAAATGACGGCGATCCCCGGCCAGAGGCCGATCTGCTCTGCGGCGATGCTGCGCAGCAGCGCCGTATGATGTAAACAGCGGGGATTTCTTCCCCGCGTGTTTACATTTTGCCGGCGAGCCGCGATCGGCGGCTCTCCGGCTGTTCACGGAGACACCCTCTGTGAACTGACATGGAAAGGCCGCTCGATCAAGCGGCCGTTTCCATAGTAACCCACTTAAGACCTGCTGACGCCTATGGGCGCTAGCTGGTCCTTAAGATTATACACCCAAAACTAACATTTCAGTATCTACTCTTAGTTACATAAAAGGACATCTGAAAGCCTTCCCACACATTCCCTGTGTGTAAAAAACTATTTTCACTGCAGAGAGCAGGAGAAGCTTGCTTATATCTTGTCATTGGCAAAGGCAAAAGTAATTTATACACTAGGGGAACGGCAAGGCGGTGAATGCGCAGGACTCAGATGATTCCTGAGGGATTTCAGCATGAAACTGATGCTGACTTGCGGTGTATGAGCAGCTGGAAGATCTCTCTCCGTCAGATTTAATCAGAGAGATTTGTCTCTTGGTCGAATCTGCCCATCATCACTGGATGTATGGCTACCTTTACTTTCTTTTCATGGATTAGAAAAACAAGAAGCAGCACTATCACAAACGGCAATCAAGACAACACCCAGCATGTACAACCTCCTGTGCCTACAATTCCTAGCTACACAGGAAGCCAAATGTGTATTAGCTACATTAATCATCATATTAGCTAGCCAATAACTTGCAAGGCAATTCCAAGATATCAGACAGACTGTCAGATGGCATGGAGCAGGAGTACAAGATGGATGAATACAAAGCCAAGACTTTCCTTATACTATACAGCTTTCCCTACAGCTGATCCATCAACATGCTTCAGCTTCAAAGGATATTTACTCAAACCACCAAGGTTTTTTAGCTACAGAATTGTTTCATAATTAAAGCCCTATTTCAGGCTCTTTATTTTAGTGCATTAGACAATATACCTGGCAATGCATAAGGGTTTTCTGCATCACAAACTGTTTTTGCATTATCAGGATTCCTGGGTTTGCTGAATTAACTTCCTGTGCATCCTACACTAAATAGCAGTCTGAACAGTCCAAACTCCTCTCCCATTCCATAATGCCATGTGCTGATGAGGACCAACACGTCCAAAACAGGCTGATATATGTTGGATTGGTGTGTGGCTCTGTAAAATATTTTAGCCTTTCTTTCAGGGGCATGAAGAGATGGTTTGCATATTCAGGAGTGGTGCATCATGGGAAACCCAAGGTTGCTCACTTACAGGACATGAGGCAAATGCAAAAAAAAAAAAAAATCTGATTTACTTACCTGGGGCTTCCTCCAGCCCCTAGAAGCCTATGTGTCCCTTGCCAGGCCAGTGGCTTCTGTGCATGTGCAACCACGTGGCTGCAAAGCTAGCGGTCCCATCAGCAGGAGGGTTCAGCACAGGCGTACTGCTCCTGTGCAGAACGCTCCTGACAATGCAAGTGCAACAACGAGCAGAAGCCGGCGGCCGATATGGAGCGGGCCCAGGGAGACTGCCTGAGAGCGGAGCTGCAGGGAGGGACACATAGGCTTCAAGGGGCTGCAGGAAGCCTCAGGTAAGTAAAGTTGAATGGGCACTATGAAGATAAATTGTAAAATTTTACATATGTGCAAATACAAAATATGAAGTATGTTTTTTCCAGAGTAAAATGAGGCATAAATTACTTTTCTCCTATGTTGCTGTCACTTACAGTAGGTAGTAGAAATCTGACAGAAGCGACAGGTTTTGGACTAGTCCATCTCTTCATGGGGGATTCTCAGGGATTGATTTTCAAAAGCACTTAGTGAATGGCAGTTGCTCTGTCCAACTGCCAAAAAACTGTAGTGAGCAGGGAAGCTGGCCAGCATCATTGTTTAAATCCTTTTAAGGGAATATCTCTATAAAGAATAATAAGCCTTGCTGAGAATACCCTATGAAGAGATGGACTAGTCCAAAACCTGTCACTTCTGTCAGATTTCTACTACCTACTGTAAGTGAAGGCAACATAGGCGAAAAGTAATTTATGGCTTATGTTACTCTGGAAAAAAAACGTACTTATTTGTCTAGGTTTTCACATTTTAAATGTTACAATTTTTCGCCATAGTGCCTCAAAGTTTTCTCATGTATACATTTCATGTATGAATTCATGCTGAATTATCACAAATACCCTCTGTTTTATCAAGGAAAATTTACATTTAGCTTCTACTACATGAGGTAGTCAGGGAGGAGCTAGGAGGAGAGCAGATAATTCACATTGTGAGCACAGGGCTGACCCTGCCAACCAGGGGAGCCTCTAGGCATAGGCAGTACAGGCCATTGCCTGGAGTGCCATTGGTCCTGGGGGCAGCATGTTGCTGGATTAAGCCCCCCCCTGACAGAAGCCACACCCCTGACTAAGCCCTGGCCCCATGGGTGTTCTGCTTAGCGCAAGTTGCAGGCAGCTGCCACTGTGTCCCTTCTGTGCCTTGTACATCCTCCCCCCCCCCCCCTCCCCTTTGTGCCTCCTGTCTCCTTGTGCCTCCTTCAGTCCCTGTTTGTCCTGTCTCCCTTTATGCCTCCTGTCTTTATTTGGTACCACTTCTGCCTCTTTCTGTCCCCCTGTGCCTTTCTTTGTCCCCCTGTGCTACCTCTGCCCCCCTGTTCCTCCTTCAGTCCCACTCTGCCTCCTTCTGTCCTCATGTGCCTCCTGTCTCCCTTTGTGCCTCATTCTGTCTCCATGTGCCTCTTCAGTCCCCATGTGCTACCTCTGCCCCCTTGTGCCTCCTGTCTCCCTGTGGCTTTGTCTGTCCCCCTCTGCCTCCTGCCTCCCTGTGCCCCCATACATCCCTTCTGCCTTTTTCTGTCACCCTTTTGTGCCTCCTGTCACCCTTTTGTGCCTCCTTCTGTCCCCCTTTGTGCATCCTTCTGTTCCCCTTTGTGCCTCCTACTGTCTCCCTGTGCCCCCTTTGTGTTTTTTCTGTCCTCCATCATGCCTCTTTCTGATGCTTTTCTGCCCCTTTGTGCCCCCTCCTGTCCCCCTTTGTGCCCCCTCCTGTCCCCCTTTGTGCCCCCTCCTGTCCCCCTTTGTGCCTCCTAGCACTCATGCCTTCTGTCCCCCTGTACCACCCACTGCCCCTCTGTGTGCCTCCTGTCCCCCATTTTGCCTCCTTTTGTTGCCCATGTGCCTCCTTGTGTCCCCGTGTGCCTCCTGTCCCCGTGTGCCTCCTTATGTCCTTTGTGACTTTTTCTGACTCTCATGCCTCCTTCTGTCCCCCTGTGCCTCCCTATGTCGCCCTGTGTGCCATATTCAGTCCTCCTGTGCCTCCTTCTGTCCCCCTTTGTGCCTCATAAAAGTGGAGCCCTGCCTATGTGTATTTTCTGGTGAAACACTACCCGCATTGTGTAATTTCTGGTGAAACCATGCCGCATTATGATCATTTTCTGGTGAAACATTGCCGCATTACGATTATTTTTGGGTGAACCGCTGCTGCAATACGATTATTTTTGGGTGAAATGCTGCTGCAATACTATTTTCTGGTGAACTGCTGCCGCAGTACGTGTATTTTCTGGTGAAACGCTGCTGCATTACGATTATTTTCTAGTGAAACGCTGCCGCATTGATATTTTTTTTTGGGGGGGGGCTCATGTTTTCTCGCCTGGAGTGACAAAATGGCTAGAGGTACCCCTGCTGCCAACCTACACTATACTGCTAGCAAAAGATTAACGCTTTGTAGCTAGCACTACTATTAAAGAAGAACTTCCTCATTTACAGTCTAGCTCTTCCCTGTTGTATTTGTAATAAGGCTTGTTGCAGTAAGAGGAGGGAGCCGAGGTCAGGTGATCAAACTTCCACCTTGCTGGCAATTAGGATTAGATACTGGATACTGCCACACAGGAGCTTTCAATATTTTTATTGCAAAAAGCAGATATGCAGTGCACAAAACAGTATTACTAATCAAAGCAAATTTAATGCCATATGTATAAAAAATAGGTTGAACTAGGGCTTTGAAGCACACCAGAAGTGGGAGGAACATGAGGTTTTGTACCAGTACAGAGGTTTCCTACCCAAGAAGATTAATCAGCTGAATGCATTGCATCTTCTGTCAGCTATTGTACACGCTGTGATAGACCGAATAGAATGCAGCGCATCTCCTGTCAGCTAATGTACACGCTCTGATAGACCGAATAGAATGCAGCGCATCTCCTGTCAGCTATTGTAGGCACTGCCGTAAACCGTATTGAATGCTTGTGGCTATGGTTCTATAGCAACCAGTCATTCAATAACTAGTTCCAGGCTGCAGTGTAACTTAGTGTCACTAATGCAGTGCTGGGGCTTGGCTCCAATATAACGGAGCTCTGGATATCTGCACCAGGGCTTGGCTCTGTGGTTTATCGCAGCCTCCATATTATGCTCGCTTCAGTTGCCTATTTACATGATGAACCTTTTCTGTACTCCATGAGGACCCTACTTTGCAGCCGCTTCTGCTTTCCATTACATTTTACTAAAAGTAATTAAAACATCACTACCTTATGCAAAAAAAACAGGGCTGTGGAGTCGGTCCAAAAATCCACCGACTCCGACTCCTCAGTTTAGGATTCCACCGACTCCGACTCCTCTAATTTGCATATTACAATTTTGTTGATTAAAAGTATGTAACGTGAAATTTGTCTCTTAACTGCCAACGCTTAGGAAGTTTACAAGACAAACTACTGTGTAACAAAGTAAACCTGAGACTGATGAAAACTAAACATTAGCTTACCTGGTAATTTAATTTTAAGTAACCCTCCAGGACAGGTATACATCGAGATTTGGCCCCTCCCAGGAAACAGGAAACATCCACAAGCCTCTCTATAAATAAAAAAGTTTGTCAGGTATCCGGCAGTATTAAATAAAGAAATATTCCAAAAGGTCTCAACCACCTGACACCTAACCATACATAATAGTGAATTCTATATATATATATATATACATATACATATTTTAACACTACATATATAATGAGTAAAAACGGGGTGGGTTACCCCACCTGTCCTGGAGGGTTACTTAAAATTAAATTACCAGGTAAGCTAATGTTTAGTTTTTTCCATTAACCCTCCAGGACAGGTATACATCGAGATGATACTCAAGTAATAACTAACCTTAGGGTGGGCTGACCGCCTCCAAGACTTTCCTTCCAAAGTCCTGGTCTGATGAAGAGATCCGATCCAATCTGTAATGCCGCATGAACGTCCCCAGATTCTTCCACGTTGCTGCCTTACAGATTTCCAGAGGGGAAGCACCAGCTCTGAAAGCCCAAGTCGTTGCTGTCCCTCTCATAGAATGAGCTTTAAGCTCCTTTGGCGGAGTCGTTTCCATAATTTTATAAGCCTCAATAATGCACAGCTTAATCCAGTTTGCAATCGTTCTCTTAGATGCTCTCTGCCCTACCAACTTTCCAGTGAAATTTACAAACAGGGCTTCGGTTTTTCTTACACTTTCTACTCTTTCCAGATAGTCCTTAAGTACCTGTCTTACATCCAGTAAGTGTCGTTGTCTTTCCATATCGTTTGTAGGATTAGGAAAAAAAGTCGGTAGTACAATCTCCTGAGATCGGTAAAATATATCTCCCACTTTTGGGATAAACTCAGAACTTGTTCTAAGAACCACTCTATCATTATAAAAAATACAATAGGGTTCCCTACAGGACAAGGATTCAAGTTCACTCACTCTCCTTGCCGAGGTGATAGCTACTAAAAAAACTGTTTTGAAAGTTAATAAACGTAAATTCATACTGGTATTGCAATTGAACGGAGCCTTTGTCAAGGCCTTCAAAACCAAGGATAAATCCCATTTGGGAAAAGGTTTAATAGCAATTGGTCTATTCCTTTCGACTGATTTCACAAATCGAGCAATCAGAGGATGAACAGCCAACTGTTTGTCTAGAAAAACAGAAAGTGCTGAAATCTGTACCCTAATCGTGCTTAAGGCCAGTTTCTTATCTACTCCACTTTGGAGAAATTCTAGGACTGTAGCTACCTCATTTGACTTAAAACCCGATTCTTGTTTCCACAAATTATAAGTTTTCCAATATTTCAGGTATATTGCTCTAGTGTTCTTTTTCCGACTTTTAATCAAAGTATCAACTACCTTATCTGATAATCCATAACTCTTTAGTATATGCTGTTCAGTAACCAAGCTGTCAACTTCCATTTGTTGATGTCTGGCACCATCTGTTTCTGAATCAATACTAAATTGTCTTGAACAGGAAGTAATATCGGCTCTGTTATTTTCAATTTCAGTAGCAGAGGATACCATGACCTTCGTGGCCAATCTGGAGCAATAAGAATTACTGTTGTTTTGGATACTGCAATTTTCCTCAATACCAATGGTAAGAGATTCAGCGGAGGGAATGCAAAAGCTAGACTGAAGTCCCATATCTGTGCGAGAGCATCCACCGCTGTTGGATTGTCTCTGACGTTTAGGGAGAAAAATTGACTGCATTTCGTATTTTCTCTGTTGGCAAACAGATCTATGACCGGAGTACCCCACACTGATGTTATCCATTGATATACTTTTGGGTTCAATTGCCATTCTGCGTTCGATAGTTGTTTTCGGCTCAGTAGATCTGCTAGCACATTCATGGATCCCTTCAAATGAATTGCTGTAATGGATAACAGAGTCCGTTCCGCTATGTCCAGTATCTCTAGGGCTAGAGTTAATAGTTTCTGAGATCTCGTTCCTCCCTGGCGATTTATATACGCCACTACCGTGGAATTGTCCGTTCTTATTTGTAAATGTTTGTTTGCTACCACATGTTGGGATGCTATCAGAGCCAATTTTACCGCCATCAACTCTCTGAAATTTGAGGACTGACCTTTCATATGCTGTTGCCAAAGACCCTGTGTCTTGAATCCCTGCACATGGGCTCCCCAACCCAACAGACTTGCATCTGTAGTTAAGATTACTTGTGTTGGGAAATGCCAAGGCCTGCCCTGAGATAATATGTGTGGACTCGTCCACCAATCTAGACTCTCTTTTACTGTCTCTGGAATCTGTACTAAGTGATCTAGCGATTCCATCGTCTTGCACCAATCTTTCAAGACCCAATTCTGTAATATTCGTGAATGCTTCATTGCCCACTGTACCGCTGGTGCTACTGAATTTAGAAGCCCCAGAAGTCTCATGGCATCTCGAATCGAGATGACCGACAATCTTCTGAAATCTTCTACCTGCTGAACTACCTTTACAATTTTTTGTTCTGGTAGAAACATCCTCTGTTCTATTGAGTCTATCATAAACCCCAGAAAGAGAATGTTTTGAGTGGGTTCTAATTGAGATTTCTCTAAGCTCAGAATCCATCCTGCTTGTTGAAGCTCCTTCACAACAATTTCCCTGTGGTGTAATAACATTTGTCTTGTTTCTGCCATGACCAGCAGATCGTCCAGATAAGGCACAATCATAATTCCTTTCTTGTGCAGATGTGAGACTAATTCGGCAATCACCTTGGTAAAAATCCTTGGAGCGGACTTTATGCCAAAGGGGAGGCAACGGAACTGGTAATGAGTTACTATGGAGCCTTCTTTTACCGCAAACCTTAGAAATTTTTGGGATTTCAGTTCGATCGGAACATGCCAATAGGCGTCCTTGAGATCGATACTGAGCATGAAACAATTGGTTGTCAACAGATTCCTCAAGGAATAAATCGATTCCATTTTGAATTTTTGATGTTTTATGAAGGGATTCAATGGTTTGAGGTTTAGGATTAGACGAAATTTCCCCGACGGTTTTTTCACTAGGAAGATCTTTGAATAAAAACCCCTTCCCTGCTCCAGGATTGGTACCACAGTGACTACCTTTCTTTCTAACATATCTTGTAGAATGCAAGATATGGCTTTTTGTTCCTCGCTTGATCTCAGTTCCTTTGTTATAATGAACTTTGTTGGAGGTTTCTGTTGGAATACAATATGATACCCCAACTCGATCAAATTTAGAATGAATGGGCTGGTCGCAAACTTTTGCCACTGTGGGAAAAAAGAGCCCAACCTTCCCCCCACAGCCTGTTCGCTGTCACAGCTGTTTCTTTGTAGCGGAGTCTGAACTGCCAAACAGGGCGTTTGGCCTGTTCTGCTCCCGAGAGAAAGACCAGGGTTTACGTCTATTTTGGGGTTTTGTTTTATTTTCTTGCCGGTTTTTGCGAAAAAACCGTTTCCCCTGTCTAAATTGCCTTTTCTTAGGAAACCCTTTCTTTTTATCTGATGTCCTCTCTAGCACCTCATCTAACTGTGGCCCGAACAATAAGTCACCTGAGAAAGGAATAGTACATAACTTGTTTTTGGAGACATTACTACCTTCCCAGGTTTTAATCCAGATATTTCTCCTGGCCACATTAGACAAGGCAGCCGCCCTTGCAGTCAGACGGATAGATTCTGTTGCTGCATCAATAATGAAATTGATAGCCTTGAACATTACCGTAAATGAATTTAAAATAGTTTCTTTACTTGACCCCATCTTAATGTGACGCATTACTTGATGCATCCATAAGTCTAGGGTACGCCCTACACAAGTGGTAGCAGCGGCCGGGCGAAAGTTCGCACATATGGCTGACCAGGTTTTCTTTAAGGCAAATTCAGCTTTCTTGTCTGACTGTTCTTTCAGAAAACCTAGATCTTCAAAGGATAATTCATTCTCCTTATGCACTTGCGAAAAAGCTGCATCCAGTTTAGGACATTTATCCCACTGTTTACAGTCCTCTTCTGCAAAAGGGAATCTACGCTTAAAACCCCTAGATAAAAAGACCTTCTTATCAGGGTTCTTCCATTGACTGTTAATCAATTGTTTAGTTGAAGCATGTACTGGAAATACCATCGGTTTCTCTCCTTCCATGCCTGCATATAAAGCATCGTGTGCGGACAGAGAAGAAGGAACATCGTCTTTTAAACCTAGAGAATCATAAATTGCTTTTAATAATTCCTCCGTTTCATTAGCAGAAAATCTGAATTTAGATGGCCTATCCTGATCTTTATCAGATAATTCCTCATCTGAATCACATTCAGAAATCTCATCTGAGTATTCATCCGGCTCAGAATCTGACAATACAGGCCTATCTGACTTAGAGGTTGCCTTTTTATGCACCGATGCTGATGGTAATGGAACCTCCATAAGATTGTCGGACATTGCAGACACAGCCATTTGATCCTTTGGCAAATCAGCACCAATAGTAGGTGATCAAGCAATGATCCCTGGCGGTTTTATAATAGGTTGTGACACATTATCAACTGAAGGAACTGATGCAGAAGCAGCCGGCACTTGTGTAATGACAACAGGTGTAGGATTAACAACAGACTGAGCTGCCATTGATTCTCTGAAAACCTTCATTGATTCAGACATTTCTTTGCGGACCATTTTGAGAAAATCCTTGTAAGCCACAGCAGATTCCTCATTTAAAACACGAGTTGCACATTGCTGACATAACAGCTTATTCCATGACACTGGCAGCTTCAAATTACAAGAAGGACAGCGTTTTTTGGGCTTAGCAGTGTCTGATGCTTCTGCAGTTGCAGATGAGGCAGAGGCTGACGCTGTCGAGGTCTGAAATACAACAAACAAAATACAGACACTTGTCAAAATGCCCTGCCAGCTTGCCTCAGTATAACACCCAGTGATAGACCTTCCACCTAGAAGCCATACACCTAGTAATCCTCCAGCAGCACAACCAGCCAGTGAGTCTCCAAAACAAAGCCATCACACAAACAACTGTTTTACATGTGAGTATCAAAGATACCTTCGTATCCGGCTTTGACTCCTGTGTCTTAGGTTCTTTGTGAGCCGCCTGCTGGTCCGTGCTCTCCCCAGACGCTGGTTGTGCCTCCATCTTGCGTCCTGCACGAGTGCCAGGACGCGGAGGAAGCTGCGCGCTCTTCAATCCGGCAGGCGGAAGTGACGTCTATACCGGAAGCGGAAGTCCTGATACCGCCATGTTGGATTCTGGCACGCTGCGCCCTCTCAGCCTCCGCTTTCCCCGCAGCGTGCGGACTCCATTCCAGCCGGCGGCGCCTGCCATTTAGAAGCCTCCGCAGCCATCTCTCTCCCCAGACCATCCACAGAGGCTATAGAAAGAGGTAAGCGGCCAGACACGGATAACACTGCCTAATGAACACCTCTCTGTCTCCGCAGCACCAACCATCCCTAGCCCCCCAGGCTCTCCAGGATAGCAGCGCAAGGTATAGAGAGACCTGTCCCTGGAACAGGAAACATCCATACTGCCGGATACCTGACAAACTTTTTTATTTATAGAGAGGCTTGTGGATGTTTCCTGTTTCCTGGGAGGGGCCAAATCTCGATGTATACCTGTCCTGGAGGGTTAATGGAAAAATTAAAGTTTTATACATACCTGGGGCTTCCTCCAGCCGCCTTCAGGATAATCCGTCCCTCGTTGTCCTCCTCCACCACCTGGATCTTCTGCTATGAGTCCAGGTACTTTAGCCAGTCGGGCGTAGTGCGCATGCACACACTCCGCCGCCAGGAGCACACTACACCTGTGCAGCACTATTGCGCAGGTGCAGAATGTTCCTGGCTGTGGGAGCGGCATGCGGCCGGACAGCGCTGACTGGCTGAATTACCAGGACTCATAGCAGAAGATACGGGTGGTGGAGGACAGCGAGGGACTGATTAGCCTGAAGGGGGCTGGAGGAAGCCCCAGGTATGTATAAAACTTTAATTTCATCCGTCTCAGGTACCCTTTAATTCGTAGTCACAAAACCAAATTTTAACAACATATCAAATTATTTCATTTCATCAGCAAAGGGAGTGCATACATTTGCATAAATCAGCATCAATGCAGAATTATTTCCATCTCGTTGACCATCTCTATTAGTGACACAGCTACACATCAGGCTTTATTCTTACAGCATAGATGTTATTTAGTATATATAAGAGATTCCTGTGTACACATCATATATACAGTCACAATCAGATATGTATATCTGACCTTAAAAATACGGGGACTGCTTTATTGAAGCAGCACAAGTAACTAATTTTGATTGGTTTATTTCATTTTTGTTGACTAAGCACAGCAATTACTGTATATATACTGTATATATACATTATTTTTAATGACTATTATCTGAGAAATAGAACATTTTATCATATTTTCTATTTTAACCACCCTGGCGTTCTGATTAAATCGCCAGGGTGGCTGCGGGAGGGTTTTTTTTAAATAAAAAAAAAACTATTTCATGCAGCCAACTGAAAGTTGGCTGCATGAAAGCCCACTAGAGGGCGCTCCGGAGGCGATCTTCCGATCGCCTCCGGCGGCAAGAAATAACACGGAAGGCCGCAATGAGCGGCCCTCCGTGTTTCGCTTCCCTCGTCGCCATGGCGACGAGCGGAGTGACGTCATGGACGTCAGTCGACGTCCTGACGTCAGCCGCCTCCGATCCAGCCCTTAGCGCTGGCCGGAACTGTTTGTTTCGGCTACGCTGGGCTCGGGCGGCTGGGGGGACCCTCTTTCGCCGCTGCACGCGGCGAATCGCCGCGCTGCAGCGGCGATCAGGCAGCACACGCGGCTGGCAAAGTGCCGGCTGCGTGTGCTGCTTTTTATTTGGTGGAAATCGGCCCAGCAGGGCCTGAGCGGCAGCCTCTGGCGGTGTTGGACGAGCTGAGCTCGTCCAGACCGCTCAGCAGGTTAATTACAGTTACAAATTCATTAGGAGTCGGAGTATTTTTTTCCCGACTCCAGGCACCCAAAATTGCCCGACTCCACGACTCCGACTCCACAGCCCTGAAAAAAAACCCACAAAAAACCCATCTTTGTATAACATTTGCCAAGCTACGGATCCTTTGTAGCAGTTTGACAGGACACTTTATAAGAATAATGTTGGGTGGGGAAGTTTTTAACACCTCTTTCATGGCCTCTAGGCACAGCAGTAATGTGGAGGGAGCACAGACTGCCATGCTGTAGGACAATTGGCACTATACTCTACATCTAATACAAATTCCCACAATTGTGTAGCTCAGTGATGACTATGATCAAAACATAAAACTGTGTGAATCTTTAAAGGGGCACTACAGCTAAAAACTGTAAAATTTTAAATCTATGCAAACATATACAAATAAGAAGTACGTTTTTTTTCCAGAGTACAATGAGCCATAAATTATTTTTCTCTTATGTTGCTGTCACTCACAGTATGCACTAGAAATCTGACAGAAGTGACAGGTTTTGGACTAGTCCATCTCTTTATAGGGGATTCTCAGGGATATATTTATTTTCAAAAGCACTTCGTGAATGGCAGTTGCTCTGTCCAACTGCCAAAAAAACTGTGTAGGGAGCAGGGAAGCTGTCCAGCATCATTGTTTAAATCCTTAGGGAATATCTCTATAAAGAATTAAAGCCTTGCTGAGAATCCTCTATGAAGAGATGGACTAGTCCAAAACCTGTCACTTCTGCCAGATTTCTACTACCTACTGTAAGTGACAACAACATAGGATAAAAGTAATTTATAGCTTATTTTACTCTGGAAAAAAAAAATGTACTTATTTGTATATGTTTGCACATATTTTAAATTTTAAAGTTTTTCGCTGCAGTGCCCCTGTAATGCAGTGTGAGGCCTGGGACCCACTAGCAGTGCTTTTTCTGAGCAATTGGGATTTGAAAAGCTCTTGCTAATGTAATGCTGTGTGTGAGATCCCACTTAAGAGATGGGAGTTAAAAAAAAAAAAAAAAGCACATAGCATTACATTAGCAAGAGATTTTCAAATTAAAGTCTTTAAGAAAAGCACTGCTAGTGGGTCCCAGGCCTTACACACATAGTCGCTCATCTGTTTTGAACATCCCATACTGAAGGCTAGGATAGAAATAGGAAAAAGAACCTCCATGCAGTACTATAATAAAAGGAGAATAGAAATTACAAGCTATGCAGTCACTCAGCAAGCAGATCATTCAAATAGGTCTATTTCTAAACCAACATGCCAGCATTATTTTATTTTTCAATTCAACAATTTAAAAAAAACAAATGAGTAAATGTTCCCCAGTTTGTTTTTTTCCGAACTCCACTTTGGCATGGTACCCAACGAAGTTTTAACAGACTTCATAGGTGCCCTCTTTAGTTGTGAAGTGTTTGCTTCATAGTTTGAAAAAAAATATATATATCAATCTTAAAGAGAACCTGAACTGAAAATAAAAAGTCAAAAGAAACATACACAGGTCATACGTACCTCCCATGTAGTCTGCTAATCAATCTCTATCTATCCTGTTTGTCCACTGTGATCAAGGGAATTCTCTTTCCTCCATTTTGAAAATGGCCATTACCCCATAACGGCTTCCTGGTCAGCACACTGTTAAACTGTTATATCGCCCACTTGATCCATAGGCAAACATGAACATTACCTAGAGAAAAGACGCCTTAGAGGGGATCTAATTAACGTATAAATACATCAGAGGGCAATATAATAGCTTGGCGGATGAGCTTTTTGTCCCTAGGCCTTCTCAAAGGACTAGAGGACATGATCTGCGCATGGAGGAAAAACGTTTTAGCCATTTATTTAGGAAAGGGTTCTTTACAGTTAGAGTGATTAAGATGTGGAATGCATTGCCACAGGAAGTCGAACTCTATACCTGCATTTAAAGGGGGCTTAGATGCTTTCCTTGCGTTGAAAGACATCCATGGCTACAATTACTAGGTAATGCCTAATGATGTTGATCCAGGGATTTTATCTGATTGCCATCTGGAGTCGGAAGGAATTTTTCCCTTTAGGGGCTAATTGGACCATGCCTTGTAAGGGTTTTTTCGCCTTCCTCTGGATCAACAGGGATATGTGAGGGTGCAGGCTGGTGTTGTACTTTATACTGGTTGAACTCGATAGACGTATGTCTTTTTTCAACCAAAATAACTATGTAACTACCTTGCACACTCAGTTGTAACTGACAGCAGCTGATATATAACTGACAGCAACTGGTATATTTCAGTTCTGACAAAATGTTGTCTGAATTGGAAGCGATCACTGTAAGAAGAAAATCGTGAGCTTCTGATAGGAACTGATGGCGAGGTAAGTATCGAATATACATTTGCAGCTACATCATGTGTTTACTTTAAATAATTCTACTCAGTTCAGGTTCCCTTTAAAGTGATCCTTAAGTCTAACATAAAAAATGAGATTTACTCACCTGGGGCTTCCCTCAGCCCCCTGCAGCCGATCGGTGCCCTCGAAGCCGCGCTCCGATGCTCCAGGACACGCCGGCGAACACTTCCGGTTTGGCAGTCACCGGCCGACAGGCATGGGAACGCGAGTGATTCTTCGCGTTCCCAGACATATCGCCCCCTATGCTGCTATTGTGGCCTCCTATGTACCATGTATAGCAGGGGTCAGGAACCTTTTTGGCTGAGAGAGCCGTAAACTACACATTTTAAAATGTAATTCCCTGAGAGCCATACAATATGTTTCAAACTGGGACGGTAGGGTTCACGTCCCTGTTGCCATGGTGATGTGTATACAGTTGATCCACTGGGTAGCGGAAGTGTCAGACATCTTCAGCTTCTCTTGTGTTTCAGACAGCAACATCAGAAATTTTCCCGAGAGCCAGACAGAAGATATACTGAACAGCAGCTTGTAGAATTAGCTAGCTGAATTGAGGGTTGATTCACTTTGTAGAACGAGATCCTCCAAGTGACAGGCAGCCTATTGGGCCAATCAAAGTGCGGGTGATCTCATTCTAAAAAGTCACTGGACCTGATGGGGTCCAGAGTGGGACAATTGGAGCAGCTGTTCGTTTTGGGGTAGCACGAGTAAGTTAGTAGTGCATGCTAGAGCAGTAGCGTGCACTACTTTGAAAATTTTATTTGCGCTGCCACACTAAGCTGTGCTGCTTGAGCAGTGTAGCTTAGTGAATCAACCCCTACTGATTTGTATGTGAGCCAGATCAAAAGAGCCACGTCTGGCTCCCGAGCCATAGGTTCCCTACCCTTGATGTATAGGAGCCAGTGATTCATCCTGCAATACTGCAGCTGCCACCATTCACTGCTTAGCAACGTACTCTTATGCCTAGTACACACAGATTTTCAGGCAGATTTCCTGCCAGATCAATTATTTTCAACATGTCCAATCTGATTTCAAACTATTTTCCGTTCACTTCTAGGGGAAAAAAAAAAATCGATCAAAATCAGATCGGACATGTTGAAAATAATCTATCTGGCAGGAAATCTGCCTGAAAATCTTAGTGTGTACTAGGCATTACTATTCTAAGTGGTCAAAGTTTTTTTTAGTCCAGGAACCCCTTCCTACCTGTAGCTGATATTAGTAGGATAGTCAGTAACCATATCAGGTGAATTCCTCTCCATAAAGGGCAGCAGCCATCACAATTGTATGCGCAGACTACACAAAGTCACTTTAGAGATTTCAGTTCTGTCACATGGGGCAATGGCATGAACACATGTAAGCAAATTGTCAGTAGATGACTCCCAACTGTTAGCATCAACATAATAATTCAAATTGAATGGGCGTCCTCTTTTTTCCCTTATAGATGACAATAGCATGATAAGTATTACAACTTTCAATTACAAACCAACCCCCCACCCATGTGCAGCAGACTCCTTTAACAAGTGAATCTATAATTTTTAGAAGCGACCACCTTTCATATGCAGACACACACACACACTTCCATGTACACTTTTGTACTTTCTTCTCTGCATCCTCCACGTTCAGAAGCCACACTTCAATAAGCAGACCCAATATTCTCTGTGAGGTCTATTATCATTGATTTATAAAGCCCCAACATATGTGTGTGTCTTATGTGTATCAGTCTTCCACCCGCACTTATATGTGCATTCCCCACCTTCAGAAGCCCCACTCCTCCATATACATCCCTCTCCAAGGACCCTTCTTCTATGTGTAGTCTACAATGCAGAGCAGCCCACCCACCCATGTAGATCTACCATATTCAGAACCTCCCTCCAGAGCCGGGACAAGGTCCTCCAGCACCCAAGGCTGAGACACCAAAGTGCGCCCCCCTCCATCCCTCCCACCCCAGCTGTCACACACTGATTACTATTAGACTAAGAGGGCCACAGGGCCCACAACCTCCCCAACAACTTAATATCTAGTTATCTGGCTTGCAGTCACTGCTATGTATCCCCTTTTCTTATTTCTTTCTGCTTCATACACAATTAGGAATGACAGCTGAATGAATTTTGCGCCCCCTCCTACACTGCGCCCTGAGGCTGGAGCCTCTCCAGCCTATGCCTCAGCCCGGCCCTGCCTCCCTCAACCACATGCAGCCCTTTTCTCAAATAGTAGATTCCAATGTTGTGCAGCAGGCCAGCCTTATAGGAATACCACCAACCTGTAGACAGATTGGTGGATTCCCTGTAGTATGAGAAAACAAATATTACAGCTCCGTCACTCCAACACATGCAGTAATTAGAGCCTGAATAAATCCCCAGTAAAAAGTGTCCCTGGTAGTCAGACAAATGGGCTGAATCCACACAAAAAAATAAAAATAAAAAAATATTTAAATTGATGTGAACCTCTACACACACAGCAGAGGGATTTAAAAACTTGGCTTTAGTCAAAATAAAAAAGGCTAGAATGCATGAAACTCATCAAAACAACCAAAAGCTTTGTACAGCCATACAGTACATGTGTAGCAGACCATTGCCCAATTACTGCTAGTACTTTGTACTGCAGAGATGCATAATTCAGTGTAGTAAAATATTTATAAATGTAAGTGTTGCCTTATAGCTTAGGAGGTCACCATTCCTAGAGCCTATGCATTCAGTAATTCAGTACAGGGAGAAAAAAAAAAGTGGTACTTCTAGAGAGAAATGGGGCCCCATGCAAACCTTACACAGGTCCTGGTCTCCCCCAGCACTGCATTTATAATAATCACATGATACAGACCACCAAAAGCTTCTTTTCGAATGACAGCCACTGTGCGAGTGGGGAAACCAGAGAAACAGTAACGTTTTATTAATAGATTGTTACTATGCAAAGCACTACAGCACCAATAGAGTTAATGTAGTGACTGGCAGGGGGCCCCTCTGGGTCACTCAAGTCAAGGAGCCCTGGTGCAGTATAAAACTCTACATGACCTACCCTCTTTCCCTGAAAATAAGACCTACCCTGAAAATAAACCCTAGTTGGAATTTTAAGCACGCTTGAAATATAAGCCCTACCCTGAAAATAAGACCTAGCGGAACTTAAAGAGGAGGAAGAGGAGGCCAGCAACCGGGAGCACAGTGGTGCTGTGCCGATCGGGCATTGGTCCTGTCATCCCAGCACACAGCAAGGTTATCAGCTGTGTGCAGGGATGACAGGGCAGGTGCCTGATCAGGACAGTAGCATACCTTCAAATCCAGGAACAGCACAGTACAAAGGAACAGGAAATGTTCTGCTGAGAGACACTTCCTGATAGAAACATAAGACATCCCCTAAAAATAAGTCCTAGCACACAGGTGTCGAACTCCAGGCCTGGAGGGCCAGATCCATGCCAATGTTTAGGATGGACTGAGAAAGAGGAATGTGTTCCACCTGATGGACCACACCTTTCCTGATTCAGACCCATCAATAAATGTGAGGTATGTCAAAAATGTGTGAGGACCTCGGCCCTCGAAGGACCGGTTTGACATTCCTGTCCTATCATCTTTTGGAGCAAAAACTATAAGACGGTCTTATTTTCGGAGAAACATGGTATTGCTATGCCACTGCCTAACAATGTGCCAGGGTTCCCCCCATTCATTCATCAGGACTTGAGCAACTTGCATCGCAGCAGTGGATGGTCGTAATCAGCAAAATTATGCCTATACGTAATGATTTGCAAACTAAATTGATTTCGTCGTCATTTCGCATAAAAATGTGTGTAATTTTCACCTACATTTCATATAATTTTGTGCCGACTTTGGAGGTTAATAGCAAAGCCCCCATACATGCAATTGACACAAAATTGCTACCTATGTTAACCCATTCGCGTTCCGTCATTTTCACGTGAGAAATGTTCACCTCCCATTCATTAGCCTATAACTTTATCACTACTTATCACAATGAACTGATCTATATCTTGTTTTTTCCGCCACCAATTAGGCTTTCTTTGGGGGGTATATTTTGCTAAGAGCCACTTTACTGTAAATGCATTTTAACAGGAAGAATAAGAAAAAAAATGGAAAAATTCATTATTTCTCAGTTTTCAGCCATTATAGTTTTAAAATAATACATGCCTCCATAATTAAATTCACGTATTGCATTTGCCCATATGTCTCGGTTATTACACCGTTAAAATTATGTCCCTATCACAGTGTATGGCGACAATATTTTATTTGGAAATAAAGGTGCATTCTTTCCATTTTGCATCTATCACTATTTACAAGTTTAAAAAAAAAAAATATATAGAAATATTTCATCTTTACATTGATATTTAAAAAGTTTAGACCCTTAGGTAAATATTTACATGTTTGTTTTTTTTTTTAATTGTAATGTTTTTTTTTTTATAGTAAACATTTTATTTGGGTAGTTTTGGGAGGGTGGGAGGTAAACAATAGATTTATAATGTAAATGTGTGTTAATTTTTTTTTTTTTTTTTACTTTAAGTTGTAGTATTACTTTTTGGCCACAAGATGGCGGCCATAGGTTTGTTTACATGACGTCACTCTAAGCGTAACACACTCTTAGAGCGACGCATTGGGGAGGTGACAGCCAGAAAAAGCACAGCTTCCGAGAGAAGCTGTCGCTTTTTCAGCGGGGGAGAGCAATCAGTGATCGGGCACCCTAGCCCGATTCACTGATTGCCTGGCTAACGAACCGCGGGCCGGGAGCGCGTGTGCACGCGCGGTAGCGCGCATGGTTCCTGGACGTAGATTCTACGTCCAGGAACCAAAATAGGTTAAAGGGAATAGTGGAAGGGAAACATTTTTTTCCAAAAATACCATATAGTTTGAGAAAATTGATTCTAAAAATGCAAATAAATAATTGTTCTTAAACTTAGAAAAATGACAATTTAAAAAACATTTTTCTATGCATTTTCAAAATCGATTTTCTCAAAAACTACATCTTTGAAAAATTATTTTTCTGCCTTGTACCTAATATTCTCCATAACATGCGTAGCAATTTTGGTAGCAATAGCATGTATGGGGGCTTTGTTAACCGCTAAAGTTGGCACAACATTTAGAGAAATTGCGCAAAAAATTATGCGAAATTATGAAATACTACGATTACATACTATATCAATGACCATTTTCTCAGAAATTTTGCATGTCGATTACGATGCGTAAATGCGAAATTTCACAGATGTGAAATTTGGGCCCACCACTGCATAGCAGCATTTGTAACTTTACTGCTTCAGTGATTGCCATACACTGTTTATTGTGCAGTCGAGAGTCATTGTATGCATTTGCTGAGTGGCTAACATGTGCCTAGATATACATGCATGGTTAGAATTCTGTACAGGTGCCATACCACCACTAGCTCCAAGACACTTTAGTAGAAGCATATTTGGTCTAAAAACACACCACATCTCCAGTTACACCATCACACCTCCTGTCAGGCACATCATGATGACCTCATCAGGAAAAGACGTGTTCATTTTTAAAACCACACAGATTGAGAATTACAGCAGCAATCGATCACACTATAGCCTCTTCTATGAGATAAATACAGTGGCATAGCAATAGGGGTTGCAGAGGTAGCGACTGCATCGGGGGCCCTTGGGCCCTCAACCAAAGTATTAGCTGTTTATTGATCCTGTGGTGGCAATAATCACTTCTATAGATGCTTTGGATAGTAGTAATCATTAACAAACTGTTCCCAATCCCTCTTCTTGCACCTCTAATACTGTGGATGACCTTGGCAGGTTTTGGTGTGCCATATTAAATTGTTATATATCGTGTGCTTGGGGGGCCCCAATGTAAAACTTGCATCTGGGCCCACCGCTCCTTAGCTACACCACTGGATAAATACATGTATTTATACAAAGTTGTGCACATTAGGCTAATTAAAGCCTTCAGTTAGAGTCTGAAGCGAAAAAAATTGCTATAATTTACCTTTTAATTCGCTTCAGAAGTCTCATCAGTGGTAAACTGCTGCATCCTCGCCAAAAAACGAGGGCTGCAGAGCCCCAAAATCCCTGGGGGGGGGGGGGGGGATTTGGCCGGCGCTTCCTGAAAGAGGCATAGCTCTATGCTGTAGCTCTGCCTCTACTGATGTCAATCGCGGCCTCTCCCCGCCCCTCACTCTTCCTTCATAGAATGGGGCGGGACGAGGCGGAGATCCACACGGCGATTGACGGCAGGAGAGGCAGAGCTACAGCAGAAAGCTCTGCCTCTCGGCAGCAGAATCCATGACCAAGTTGGTTGTGGATGTTTGCCCGGGGATTTGGGGGCTCTGCAGCACTCGTTTTTCGGCGGGGATGCAGCGGTTTACCGCTGAGACTTCTGAAGCGAATTAAAAGGTAAATATAGCAAATTTTTTTCGCTTCAGAGTCTTTAAAAAACAAAATGTGAACTGAACCAAAGAGAAACATGGACACTGGGCTGCTTGTCAGGTGTCCATTCTCTTAGAAAGTGCTGAGACATTTATAGAACCTACTGGATAGTAGTAAGTTGTTGCAATTTTTTTCAAATGATAGACTTTTTTTTAATATAGAATTAGCCAAGTTTTAAGAGCTGACAGCAATGAACCCTACAACCTAGTTGGGCCATAACTAGAGTAAGAAGACCTGCGTAGAAGGACATTTTAGGAGACCTTACAAACCAAACCCATCCCCAGCAAAATAACTATTAGAGTTTGCATCAGCAAAACATGATAAGCTAGGATGGATCCAGAGGTCGTCTTCTACATGTAGTGAGGCCCTGACCTCAACAGCTTAAAGGGCAAATTAAATGAGGTGAATGGAGGCTGCCATATTTATTTCCTTTCAAACAATACTAGTTGCCTGGTAGTGCTCCTGGTCCGTTTGGCTATAGCAGTGACTGAATCACACCTGAAACAAGCATGCAGATAATATTTTCAGATCTGACAAAGTCAGAAACAGCTGATCTGCTGTCAGCAACTGGTATTGCTTAAAAGGAAATAAATATGGCAGCCTCCATACCCCTCTCACTTCAGTTGTCCTTTAAGCATGGACTTCTGGTCACACCTATCCAATTCCCAATCCCCTCTGATTGATTAAGGTTCAACTAGCGGTGGCTTGATAGTGTTAGCGGTGGCTAACTAGTGTAATGGTTAAGGGTTCTGCCTCTGACACAGGAGACCTGGGTTCAAATCTCGGCTCTGCCTGTTCAGTAAGCCAGCACCTATTCAGTAGGAGACCTTGGGCAAGACTCCCTAACACTGTTACTGCCTATAGAGCGCAGCCTAGTGGCTGCAGCTCTGGCGCTTTGAGTCCGCCAGGAGAAAAGCGTGATATAAATGTTCTGTGTTTATTTGTTTGGTTAGTATCCTTAATGGCAAAGCATCTTTATATATGTTGTATCTTATCTAGTATATGATCCAGCCAAAGAAAAATTAACCAGATGCCTTTTTTTGTCCAAAAGAAATGCAATAGCCCCTGCAAAAGTAACTTCCTCAGTTCATAAAAAAATTCAGAGAAGCCTTCACTCATAAGTACAGATAATCCACCAATCCCCACCAGTCTAGCTAACAGATACTATAAGCAAGCAGATGTACAAATGCTACTGACAAAAACAAAACTATACCAACAAGATTCAACAGAATTGTAGGTTGATGACAAATTGCGTCAAAGCCCTCTCCCCAGTTTAAAGATGGTCCATAGAGTTTGGCACAGATTGACTAGTTTCCCTGAGAACCAGTTTCCACCTCTGTCCAAACTATGCATCTCACCATCCTCACGAGAGTCTCTCTTCCTTGAAATGTAGGTAGACTGAGAATACTCACGTGCTGGTCAATGTGCTCAGTGGTTATATAGTCGCCCCAGTGCCTATGTCCAAACAGGAAGGTTAATGACTGAATTATAACTGTTATTGCTTACTACCCCAAATGTTTCTCTCTCGTATCAAGTTATGAAGAGAAAGACCCTTTTTGTAAACCGGAAAATCATCTGCAAGCAATTCATCTTATGGTGTCTGCCCTTCATCTTAATGCCACTTATGCCAGGGTTTGCCCTAATTGCCTTAATGGGACACTTAAATCAAACAAAAAAATGAGTTTTACTCACCTGGGGCTTCCAATAGCCCACTGCAGCTGTCAGGTGCCCTCGCCATCTCCCTCCGATCCTCCTGGCCCCGCCGGCAGCCACTTCCTGTTTCTGTGACAGGAGCTGACAGGCTGGGGACGCGAGTGATTCTTTGCGTTCCTGGCCACAATAGCGCCATCTATGCTGCTATAGCATATATCATATACCATATAGCAGCATAGAGGGTGCTAATGTGTCTGGGAACGCAAAGAATCACTCGCGTCCCCAGCCTGTCAGCTCCTGTCACAGAAACAGGAAGTGGCTGCCGGCGGGGCCAGGAGGATCGGAGGGAGACAGCGAGGGCACCGGACAGCTGCAGCGGGCTATTGGAAGCCCCAGGTGAGTAAAACTTTTTTTTTTTGTTTGACTTAAGTGTCCCTTTAACGAGATGTTCCATTACCAAAATATGCAAAATGGGGGAAACCCTGCTGTGTTTCATTTCCAATTAAAATTCTTCTTGACAAGATGCAATTAGCTTCCACATACACTGATGCCTCTGCATAGACTGATATCATTCCACCAAACCAGACCCAAGCAACAGGAAGCTAAAGCGTTCAAGAGCAGCCTGAAAATAAGCCAACTTACTGTTAAAGGTCCTATCAATTTCTGAAGATACCATTAAACAAAAATAAATAAAAATAAAAAAAATAAAAAAAATTCCACTTCTCTTGGGGTTTTGCATGATTTGTTCCTCATATTCCAGAATAAATTTTGAAGTCTGCAAATGTTCAACTTGTTTCACTGTTATACACACTTGTTGTTCACGCTATTCATGTTCTGGACAGTGTTGCTATGTACATTGACATGCGCCCTAACATAGAAAACCCATTTCACCGTTCCAATTACATTCACTGTGATGCATTACATTTTGGCCAATTAAAACCAGGTACCACAACGGCGATACAGACTTTAAACTGAAATGTAAAAGCCACAGTACAAGGTAGACAATCTCCCCAAAAGAAAAAAAAAAAAAAAAAAAAAAAAAAAGTGTCCCAAAATTGAGGCAACTTGCTCCTCTATACAGTTATGCCTCAGTGTTTTACAATTCAGAGTATGTACTGCTCAATGGCCATGCCTAAGAAAGTCTGGGAAACACCAGGCAGGACAGTCCAGATTGCGCTTCAATTAACTTTTTTAAAAAAGTGTAGAAAATGAAAGGCCATCAGCTCACCCACAGGAGTTCAGCTCCATAGAAAAGACTGTGTAGAGTATGGCTCTCATACTACATGGAAGTGGGTAAGATTGGTCTGTGATCTTTCAGTTTCCAAAGACTATAGTCTGATGTGTGTATGTACCTTTACTCTCCTGCTGATCTCTTTGGCTGTAGTAGTTGCTGAATCACAGACCTGAAACAAGAATGCAGCTAATCCAGTCTGACTTCTGTCAGAGCATCTGATCTGCATGCTTGTTCAGGGGCTGTGGCTGAAAGCATTAGAGACACAGGATCAGCATGAGAGTCAGGCAACTGGTATTCTTTTAAAATGAAAAATCCATACCCTTCTCAGTTTAGGTTCCATTTAAATACATCATTACATACAGTAGAAGGTGAAGAGGCACCCAATGTACAGTATATATAAAATACTTTAAAATCAATAAAATGAAAAGGATTGAGGTGGCTTACCTCAGACGACAAAAAAACACTTCAGGTAAGGAAATTTAATAGAATGTTTAGCACAGGCAACGCGTTTCGTGGGTCCACGTCCACTTCCTCAGGCCAAATAAAGTGCCATGGTAGTCTATAGACCACACTTGGGTAGTCTATAGACTACCACGGCACTTTATTTGGCCTGAGGAAATGGGCGTGGACCCACAAAACACGTTGCCTGTGCTAAACATTCTATTAAATTTCCTTACCTGAAGTGTTTTTGTCTATGAGGTAAGCCACCTCAATCCTTTTCATTTTATTGATTTTAAAGTATTTTATATATACATTGGGCGCCTCTTCACCTTCTACTGTACCTTACTCCCCCTGTCCTCCCTGGAGGGGGGGGGGGGGGGAGAGGGGGTCTTGCGCACCTGCTTAAGGAGAGCAGGCTTTTTACGAAGAGAGCAACCGAGTCCAGGATCCCTGGGTAACCTGAGTGGAGTCAGGCTTTAAAATACTCCGTGTTTGAAGTGGTCGGTTGCCCCCTTGCAACCCACCTTTGTGAGTACCCTTCTACAGAAATATTTTTCTATATTTCAATACTCGTGACATACTGCACCATTTGGGCTCCCGTTTGTCTTTGTTTTTCTTTCCAGTATTATACATCATTACATATATCAGTCACAAAGTCACGTTCTGCTATGCCAGTAGATAAATAGTTTAGCTTTAAAGCCCCATCTACACGGGGGAGGTTGTGGCAATTAGAGTTGGGCCGAACCTCCGATTTTAGGTTCGCGAACTTCCGCGGAAGGTTCGGTTCGCGTTAAAGTTCGCGAACCGCAATAGACTTCAATGGGGATGCGAACTTTGAAAAAAAAAAATAATTATGCTGGCCACAAAAGTGATGGAAAAGATGTTTCAAGGGGTCTAACACCTGGAGGGGGGCATGGCGGAGTGGGATACATGCCAAAAGTCCCCGGGGAAAATCTGGATTTGACGCAAAGCAGCGTTTTAAGGGCAGAAATCACATTGAATGCTAAATGACAGGCCTAAAGTGCTTTAAAACATCTTGCATGTGTATACATCAATCAGGTAGTGTAATTAAGGTACTGCTTCACACTGACACACCAAACTCACCGTGTAACGCACCGCAAACAGCTGTTTGTGTAGTGACGGCCGTGCTGGACTGGTGCGCACCATGGCGAGAGTGCAGGTTTTGGTGGCTTTACAGCCCATATGGTCGCCTGGCTGATGTAGCTGAATGACAGAACAGTGACTGTCCAGCTGATCAAATTTGGTCTGACCACAATGAAGCAACGACCTTCTCTTTTGTGTGCCCCCCGAGACACTCATCTAGGCGCCGGTCATTGCTTCATTGTGATACGCAAGCACCTTCACCACGGCAAGGTAATGATCACGAAGGGGAATGGGCGCATGTACATGCCTTTTCTTTTGTTGTTGCAGCTGCCTGCAGTGCAGCCAGAAAAATTAGGCAGTCATGTACACGCACCAGAAAAATTATTACAGCGGCCGCTGCTAGCAGCGGCCTAAAAAATTCAGCAATCCGCCTGGAGTCCCGGACCCTGTTGGTGGTGGCGGAGAAGGTAGTCAAGCGGCCTGCAGGCAGACATGCTGTGTGGAGGGACTGGGAGCGACTTAGTCTTCTTGGGGCAGGCCAGGCAGCCAGTCACACGGCGTGCAGGCAGAGATGCTGTGTGTGCGGGGACTGACTTAGTCTTGGGGCGGGCAGCAGCCCTCCGGGATCCATGCCTCATTCATTTTGATAAAGGTGAGGTACTTAACACTTTTGTGACTTAAGCGACTTCTCTTCTCTGTGACAATGCCTCCAGCTGCGCTGAAGGTCCTTTCTGACAGGACGCTTGCGGCAGGGCAGGAGAGAAGTTGGATGGCAAATTGGGACAGCTCTGGCCACAGGTCAAGCCTGCGCACCCAGTAGTTCAAGGGTTCCTCATCGCTGTTCACAGCAGTGTCTATATCCACACTTAAGGCCAGGTAGTCGGCTACCTGCCGATCCAGGCGTTGGTGGAGGGTGGATCCGGAAGTGCTACGGCGAGGCGTTGGACTAAAGAACGTCCGCATGTCCGACATCACCATGAGATCGCTGGAGCGTCCTGTCTTTGACTGCGTGGACATGGGAGGAGGATTAGTGGCAGTGGTACCTTGCTGGCGTTGTGCTGTCACATCACCCTTAAAGGCATTGCAAAGCATAGTTGACAGCTGGTTCTGCATGTGCTGCATCCTTTCCACCTTCCGGTGAGTTGGTAACAGGTCCGCCACTTTGTGCCTGTACCAAGGGTCTAGTAGTGTGGCCACCCAGTACAGCTCATTCCCCTTGAGGTTTTTTATACGGGGGTCCCTCAACAGGCAGGACAGCATAAAAGACGACATCTGCACAAAGTCGGATCCAGTACCCTCCATCTCCTCTTGCTCTTCCTCAGTGACGTCAGGTAAGTCAACCTCCTCCCCCCAGCCGCGAACAATACCACGGGAAGGTTGAGCAGCACAAGCCCCTTGCGACGCCTGCTGCGGTTGTTCTCCTTCCGCTGTCCCCTCCTCCTCCCCCAAAGAAACACCTTGCTCATCATCCTCTGAGTCTGACTCGTCTTCTGCACACGACTTCTCTTCTTCCTCCTCCTCCCCCCTCTGTGCTGCCGCAGGTGTTGAGGAAACAGCTGGGTCTGATGAAAATTGGTCCCATGCCTGTTCCTGCCGTAACGGTTCCTGGTCACGCTCATTCACAGCTTCATCCGCCACTCTACGCACAGCACGCTCCAAGAAGTAAGCGTAGGGAATTAAGTCGCTGATGGTGCCCTCACTGCGGCTCACCAGGTTGGTCACCTCCTCAAATGGCCGCATGAGCCTCCATGCATTTTTCATCAGTGTCCAGTTGTCGGGCCAGAACATCCCCATCTTCCCAGACTGTTTCATTCTACTGTAGTTGTAGAGGTAGTGGGTCACGGCTTTCTTCTGTTCTAGCAGGCGGGAGAACATGAGCAGGGTCGAGTTCCAGCGAGTCGGGCTATCGCAAATGAGGCGTCTCACGGGCATGTTTTTGCGCTGAATTTCCGCAAAGCGTGCCATGGCTGTGTAAGACCGCCTCAAATGCCCACAGAACTTCCTGGCCTGCTTCAGGACACTCGCTAAGCCAGGGTACTTTGCCACAAATCTTTGAACCACTAGATTCATGACATGTGCCATGCAGGGTATGTGTGTCAGCTTCCCCATATGCAAAGCGGCAAGCAGATTGCTGCCGTTGTCGCACACCACGTTGCCTATCTCCAGGTGGTGCGGGGTCAGCCACTCTTCCACCTGTTTCTTAAGAGCAGCCAGGAGAGCTGCTCCAGTGTGACTCTCCGCTTTGAGACAAGACATGTCTAAGATGGCGTGACACCGTCTTACCTGGCATGCAGCATAGGCCCTGCGGAGCTGGGGCTGTGTAGCTGGAGAGGAGAACTGCCACTCAGCCAAGGAGAAGGAGGACAGCGAAGAGCATGTAGCAGGAGGAGAGGAGGTGGCAGGAGGCCTGCCTGCAAGCCATGGAGGTGTCACAATTTGGTCCACTGCGCCCTGCTTGCCATCGTTCACCACCAGGTTCACCCAATGGGCTGTGTACGTAATGTAGCGGCCCTGCCCGTGCTTGGCAGACCAGGCATCCGTGGTCAGGTGTACCCTTGACCCAACGCTCTTCGCAAGAGATGACACCACTTGCCTCAACTTCACGGTGCAGTTGGGGTATGGCCTTTCTCGAAAAATAAGTGCGGCCTGGCATCTTCCACTGCTGTGTTCCGATGGCCACAAATTTACGGAAGGCCTCAGAGTCCACCAGCCGGTATGGTAACAGCTGCCGAGCTAACAGTTCCGCAACGCCAGCTGTCAGACGCCGGGCAAGGGGGTGACTGGCCGAAATTGGCTTCTTCCGCTCAAACATTTCCTTCACGGACACCTGACTGCTGCTGTGGGCAGAGGAGCAGGAACCGCTCAAGGGCAGAGGCGGAGTGGAGAAGGTTGCCTGTGAAGGTGGAAGGGAGAAAGCGGCAGAAGCAGATAATGCACCTGATGGAGGAGGAAGAGGAGAAGGAGGGTGGCTTTGCTTTTGTGTGCTGCTGCTGCTTTTGCTCAGGTGGCCATCCCATTGCTGTTTGTGCCTTTTCTCCAGGTGCCTTCGTAAGGCACTTGTCCCTACGTGAGTGTTGGCCTTTCCACGGCTCAATTTTTGTTGGCAGAGCGAACAGATGGCTTTGGTCCGATCTGAGGCACACACATTAAAAAATTTCCACACCGCTGAGCCACCCTGGGATGTGGGCACTATGGGGACCTCAGCAGCTGATGCTGAAGGGCAAGTTGGCTGGCTGTACCATAGGTGGCGATACATGGTGCCGGACTCTGCCACCAGCTGTTTCTGACGAAGAGCTGCCCCAGCTTCTTTCAGCAACTTCTCTCCTCCTACTACTCTCTGACTCCCCCTCTGAACTGTCCCCCTCTTCATCTCGTCTATTGGGAACATACAGAGGATCCCTATCATCGTCATCATCGTAGTCATCCTGCCCAGCTTCGCTTGACTCAGAAAAATCCAAACATGCACCATCAGTAGGTCCTTCATCATCCTTACACGTTACATCCATAGTGTTGCCGCGTAACGCAGACATATGAGCTGGTGAAAATTCATCTGGCTGTAACAACAATGGCTGTGCATCAGTGATTTCACCACTAAATAATTCTTGCGAAGTGTCAAATGCAGCGGAAGTGGTGCTAGTAGTAGCGCTGGTGGCTGAGCAAGATGAGGTGTTCTGTGTCGCTAAATACTCAACCACGTCCTGACAATCTTGGGACGTGATGGGACGTGCCTTCTTCCGAGCACTGTACTGTGGGCCAGGTCCACACGAAATTACATTTACACGACCTCGCGCAGACCTGCCGGGTGGCCTTGCTCTGGCACTACCTCTTCCTCTACCTGTTTTGTCCATATCGGGTATGCACGGAGTGGTATATCACACTGCGTGCACTCACGTAGGTAGGTGGGTTCACTTAACTGCACAGGTATGCGCACTGATGCGGTGGGTTCACTGAACAGAACAGGTATGCAGTGGCAGGTTCACTGAACACAACAGGTATGCAGTGGCGGGTTCACTAAACAGTACAGGTATACAGTGGCGGGTTCACTGAACACAACAGGTATACAGTGGCGGGTTCACTGAACACAACAGGTATGCAGTGGCGGGTTCACTAAACAGGTATACAGTGGCGGGTCCACTGAACAGAACAGGTATGCAGAGGCGGGTTCACTAAACAGAACAGGTATGCAGAGGCGGGTTCACTAAACAGTACAGGTATACAGTGGCGGGTCCACTGAACAGAACAGGTATGCAGAGGCGGGTTCACTAAACAGTACAGGTATACAGTGGCGGGTTTACTGAACACAACAGGTATGCAGTGGCGGGTTCACTGAACAGGTATGCAGTGGCGGGTTCACTGAACACAACAGGTATGCAGTGGCGGGTTCACTGAACAGGTATACAGTGGCGGGTTCACTGAACAGAACAGGTATGCAGTGGCGGGTTCACTGAACAGGTATACAGTGGCGGGTTCACTGAACAGAACAGGTATGCAGTGGCGGGTTCACTGAACAGGTATACAGTGGCGGGTTCACTGAACACAACAGGTATGCAGTGGTGGGTTCACTGAACAGGTATGCAGTGGTGGGTTCACAGAACAGGTTATGCAGTGGTGGGTTCACAGCACAGGTATGCAGTGGTGGGTTCACAGCACAGGTATGCAGTGGTGGGTTCACAGCACAGGTATGCAGTGGTGGGTTCACAGCACAGGTATGCAGTGGTGGGTTCACAGCACAGGTATGCAGTGGTGGGTTCACAGCACAGGTATGCAGTGGTGGGTTCACAGCACAGGTATGCAGTGGTGGGTTCACAGCACAGGTATGCAGTGGTGGGTTCACAGCACAGGTATGCAGTGGTGGGTTCACAGCACAGATATGCAGTGGTGGGTTCACAGCACAGGTATGCAGTGGTGGGTTCACAGCACAGGTATGCAGTGGTGGGTTCACAGCACAGGTATGCAGTGGTGGGTTCACAGCACAGGTATGCAGTGGTGGGTTCACAGCACAGGTATGCAGTGGTGGGTTCACAGCACAGGTATGCAGTGGTGGGTTCACAGCACAGGTATGCAGTGGTGGGTTCACAGCACAGGTATGCAGTGGTGGGTTCACAGCACAGGTATGCAGTGGTGGGTTCACAGCACAGGTATGCAGTGGTGGGTTCACAGCACAGGTATGCAGTGGTGGGTTCACAGCACAGGTATGCAGTGGTGGGTTCACAGCACAGGTATGCAGTGGTGGGTTCACAGCACAGGTATGCAGTGGTGGGTTCACAGCACAGGTATGCAGTGGTGGGTTCACAGCACAGGTATGCAGTGGTGGGTTCACAGCACAGGTATGCAGTGGTGGGTTCACAGCACAGGTATGCAGTGGTGGGTTCACAGCACAGGTATGCAGTGGTGGGTTCACAGCACAGGTATGCAGTGGTGGGTTCACAGCACAGGTATGCAGTGGTGGGTTCACAGCACAGGTATGCAGTGGTGGGTTCACAGCACAGGTATGCAGTGGTGGGTTCACAGCACAGGTATGCAGTGGTGGGTTCACAGCACAGGTATGCAGTGGTGGGTTCACAGCACAGGTATGCAGTGGTGGGTTCACAGCACAGGTATGCAGTGGTGGGTTCACAGCACAGGTATGCAGTGGTGGGTTCACAGCACAGGTATGCAGTGGTGGGTTCACAGCACAGGTATGCAGTGGTGGGTTCACAGCACAGGTATGCAGTGGTGGGTTCACAGCACAGGTATGCAGTGGTGGGTTCACAGCACAGGTATGCAGTGGTGGGTTCACAGCACAGGTATGCAGTGGTGGGTTCACAGCACAGGTATGCAGTGGTGGGTTCACAGCACAGGTATGCAGTGGTGGGTTCACAGCACAGGTATGCAGTGGTGGGTTCACAGCACAGGTATGCAGTGGTGGGTTCACAGCACAGGTATGCAGTGGTGGGTTCACAGCACAGGTATGCAGTGGTGGGTTCACAGCACAGGTATGCAGTGGTGGGTTCACAGCACAGGTATGCAGTGGTGGGTTCACAGCACAGGTATGCAGTGGCGGGTTCACAGCACAGGTATGCAGTGGCGGGTTCACAGCACAGGTATGCAGTGGTGGGTTCACAGCACAGGTATGCAGTGGCGGGTTCACTGAACAGAACAGGTATACAGTGGCGGGTTCACAGAACAGGTATGCAGTGGCAGGTTCACTGAACACAACAGGTATGCAGTGGCGGGTCCACTGAACAGAACAGGTATGCAGTGGCAGGTTCACTGAACACAACAGGTATACAGTGGTGGGTCCACTGAACAGAACAGTTATGCAGTGGCGGGTTCACTAAACAGGTATACAGTGGCGGGTCCACTGAACAGAACAGGTATGCAGTGGCGGGTTCACTGAACACAACAGGTATGCAGTGGCGGGTTCACAGAACAGGTATGCAGTGGCAGGTTCAATGAACACAACAGGTATGCAGTGGCGGGTTCACTAAACAGTACAGGTATACAGTGGCGGGTTCACTGAACACAACAGGTATGCAGTGGCGGGTTCACTGAACACAACATGTATGCAGTGGCGGGTTCACTGAACAGGTATACAGTGGCGGGTTCACAGAACAGGTATGCAGTGGCAGGTTCAATGAACACAACAGGTATGCAGTGGTGGGTTCACAGCACAGGTATGCAGTGGTGGGTTCACAGCACAGGTATGCAGTGGTGGGTTCACAGCACAGGTATGCAGTGGTGGGTTCACAGCACAGGTATGCAGTGGTGGGTTCACAGCACAGGTATGCAGTGGTGGGTTCACAGCACAGGTATGCAGTGGCGGGTTCACAGCACAGGTATGCAGTGGTGGGTTCACAGCACAGGTATGCAGTGGTGGGTTCACAGCACAGGTATGCAGTGGCGGGTTCACTGAACAGAACAGGTATACAGTGGCGGGTTCACAGAACAGGTATGCAGTGGCAGGTTCACTGAACACAACAGGTATGCAGTGGCGGGTCCACTGAACAGAACAGGTATGCAGTGGCAGGTTCACTGAACACAACAGGTATACAGTGGTGGGTCCACTGAACAGAACAGTTATGCAGTGGCGGGTTCACTAAACAGGTATACAGTGGCGGGTCCACTGAACAGAACAGGTATGCAGTGGCGGGTTCACTGAACACAACAGGTATGCAGTGGCGGGTTCACAGAACAGGTATGCAGTGGCAGGTTCAATGAACACAACAGGTATGCAGTGGCGGGTTCACTAAACAGTACAGGTATACAGTGGCGGGTTCACTGAACACAACAGGTATGCAGTGGCGGGTTCACTGAACACAACATGTATGCAGTGGCGGGTTCACTGAACAGGTATACAGTGGCGGGTTCACAGAACAGGTATGCAGTGGCAGGTTCAATGAACACAACAGGTATGCAGTGGCGGGTTCACTAAACAGTACAGGTATGCAGTGGCGGGTTCACTGAACACAACATGTATGCAGTGGCGGGTTCACTGAACAGGTATGCAGTGGCGGGTTCACAGAACAGGTATGCAGTGGCAGGTTCAATGAACACAACAGGTATGCAGTGGCGGGTTCACTAAACAGTACAGGTATACAGTGGCGGGTTCACTGAACACAACAGGTATGCAGTGGCGGGTTCACTAAACAGGTATACAGTGGCGGGTTCACTGAACAGAACAGGTATGCAGTGGCGGGTTCACTGAACACAACAGGTATGCAGTGGCGGGTTCACTGAACACAACAGGTATGCAGTGGCGGGTTCACTGAACACAACAGGTATGCAGTGGCGGGTTCACTGAACACAACAGGTATGCAGTGGCGGGTTCACTGAACACAACAGGTATGCAGTGGCGGGTTCACTGAACACAACAGGTATGCAGTGGCGGGTTCACTGAACACAACAGGTATGCAGTGGCGGGTTCACTGAACACAACAGGTATGCAGTGGCGGGTTCACTGAACACAACAGGTATGCAGTGGCGGGTTCACTGAACACAACAGGTATGCAGTGGCGGGTTCACTGAACACAACAGGTATGCAGTGGCGGGTTCACTGAACACAACAGGTATGCAGTGGCGGGTTCACTGAACACAACAGGTATGCAGTGGCGGGTTCACTGAACACAACAGGTATGCAGTGGCGGGTTCACTGAACACAACAGGTATGCAGTGGCGGGTTCACTGAACACAACAGGTATGCAGTGGCGGGTTCACTGAACACAACAGGTATGCAGTGGCGGGTTCACTGAACACAACAGGTATGCAGTGGCGGGTTCACTGAACACAACAGGTATGCAGTGGCGGGTTCACTGAACACAACAGGTATGCAGTGGCGGGTTCACTGAACACAACAGGTATGCAGTGGCGGGTTCACTGAACACAACAGGTATGCAGTGGCGGGTTCACTGAACACAACAGGTATGCAGTGGCGGGTTCACTGAACACAACAGGTATGCAGTGGCGGGTTCACTGAACACAACAGGTATGCAGTGGCGGGTTCACTGAACACAACAGGTATGCAGTGGCGGGTTCACTGAACACAACAGGTATGCAGTGGCGGGTTCACTGAACACAACAGGTATGCAGTGGCGGGTTCACTGAACACAACAGGTATGCAGTGGCGGGTTCACTGAACACAACAGGTATGCAGTGGCGGGTTCACTGAACACAACAGGTATGCAGTGGCGGGTTCACTGAACAGGTATACAGTGGCGGGTTCACTGAACAGAACAGGTATGCAGTGGCGGGGTCACTGAACAGAACAGGTATACAGTGGCGGGTTCACTGAACAGGTATGCAGTGGTGGGTTCACTGAACACAACAGGTATGCAGTGGCGGGTTCACTGAACAGGTATACAGTGGCGGGTTCACTGAACAGAACAGGTATGCAGTGGCGGGGTCACTGAACAGGTATACAGTGGCGGGTCCACTGAACAGAACAGGTATGCAGTGGTGGGTTCACAGAACAGGTATGCAGTGGTGGGTTCACAGAACAGGTATGCAGTGGTGGGTTCACAGAACAGGTATGCAGTGGTGGGTTCACAGAACAGGTATGCAGTGGTGGGTTCACAGAACAGGTATGCAGTGGTGGGTTCACAGAACAGGTATGCAGCCAGACAGGAACAAGTTAAGCCTAACTAATCTTCCCCTGAGAGACAGTCTGCAGCAGCTCGCCCTACTCTCACTAACGCAGGCAGCACACAAGTGACCGTAATGGCCGCCGCTGCCTGCCTTATATAAGGGGGGGGTGGGGCTCCAGGGGCTAGTGTAGCCTAATTGGCTACACTGGGCCTGCTGACTGTGATGTAGAGGGTCAAAGTTGACCCTCAAGGTGCATTATGGGGCGAACCGAACTTCCGCAAAGGTTCGCCTGCGGGACGCGAACGCGAACCACTGAAGTTCGCATGTAACCGTTCGCAGGCGAACCGTTCGGCCCAACTCTAGTGGCGATCCGGCGGCTCGATTAGCCACCGGATCGCTTCTTCCGCGTCACCGCGCGTACCCGCTCACCTATCTTCCGCTTGATTCCCTGCCAGGGGTCATTTAGGCAAGAAAGGAGGGGGATGGAGAACGGGGAGCAGTGGGCATGAGGACTGCTTCCTACATGCCTGCACCCCCGTTTTTTTTACAATTGCTTTCGGCTCAGGGGGGGTACTTTGGGAGGGGGGGAAGCCTCTGTCTCCTAATGAGGCTTCCCTCTTCCTACTGTGCCACAAGGATCCATCGCTGGGACCCCCAAACGGCATCAGAGGATAATAGATTTTCGCTATCCAGCGCAGAAGTAGTACCATCTTCCTCCTCGGGCTCCGGCAGAAGTAGCCGAGCCCGATCAGGAGCTGGCCCAACTGCATGATTCCTAGATCACGTGCCTGAGGAGCTCTGTGCAGCGCTCTCCCGGCTGTGGGGCATGATCTAGACGCTTGCTGGGAGACCAGGCACTATTTTCACTGGATTCAGACACACACACACGATGTTGCCATCTGTGACCAATTTCAAAATTCAAAATATAAAACATACATGAGGAAAGATTTTACTATAAGAAAGCACTAAATCTATAAATTAACATTGTAAAAGAAATTTTTTAATTAGGTTATTCAAACTATGGTTCTTTGTTAAAGAGTAACTCAAGTAAGAATAATGTAATAAAAAAGTGCTTCATTTTTACAATAATTATGTATAAATGATTTAGTCAGTGTTTGCCCATTGTAAAATCTTTTAAATCCCTGATTTACATTCTGACATTACATGGTGACATTTTTACTGTTGGCAGGTGATGTAGCTGCTGCATGCTTTTTGGCAGTTGGAAACAGCTGTAAACAGCCATTTCCCACAATGCAACTAGGTTCACAGACCAGAAGTGCCAGGAGTACCATGGTCCTCAGTTTCTTGTGGGAGGGGTTTCACCACAATATCAGCCATACAGCGCCCCCTGATGGTCTATTTGTGAAAAGGAATATATTTCTCATGTAGAAGGGGGTATAAGCTACTGATTGGGATAAAGTTCAATTCTTGGTCTGAGTTTCTCTTTAACTCTAAACACATTGCCATGTCTCACAGCACATGAGCTGGGAGGGGGAGGAGTTGGACAGCGGTCATGCAACTTCCATTTACAAACAGCAGAAACTGTACACTAATACCATTATTCCCTGCAATAGCCAACCAGAGCCTTCTATTATTGCTGCAACACAACTTATGCTACAATGTAAACAACACAGCATTCCTAAGGGTTCATTCACACTACAGAGCGCATACACAACGGCAATTGTGTGCATGTGTTGCCATTGCACGGCAAAAGCACAGACTACGCGTTGTGGTGCGCTAGAGCACGATAAAATGATCCCAGATGCTGCTCCATTACATCATAACGCATGGGAACGCACACCTGCAATGTGAATGGTAACATAAAAGTCTATAGACTTTCATGTTGCCATGTGGATCGTACACTATGTGCATTGCGTCAACACAGACAACGCAGCACATAGTGTGAATGCGCTCTTGTCAAAATTGGACAATGCATTATCAAAACAGTAGGGGGTAGAACCAGTATGAATATGAGCATTGGGGATTGGGGGAAACATACCCAAAAAAAGTTTACCGCCGTGTCAATTACTTATGTCCATATTCGGACTGTCACCACCCCCTACTATTCTGACATATTGCCTGGTCCTGATTTCTTAGACAGTTTTCTGTATCAGAATTCTGGCACTGTAAAGGGTTGCTGATATGATGATTAGGCCTGTTCGTGTACTTGTAATATCAGCCAGCGATGACAGACTTTCTTTAAACCCTTATAAGCCTACAGGCTGTGCATTTACAAATACATTGGGAGTCTTTGAGAAAAGGTGGGTGTAAAACGTTTGCACATTCCCATGTCAGTTCCTAAGCAGCTACTGAAAAGTCACACAGCAAAAAGTCAAAACAGGAAGAGGATTTTTAGTCAGATTTCCTTTTTCACCATGTTTACAGGATATCCGTCTATTTAATATTTATTTGCAGCAGTAGAATACGCCTGCCTTTCACATGTTTTACTAGTAAAGCAATATTTAATCAGCTCTGTGTGACCCCGTGGTTGTGCATCATGGTGGAGTGACAAGACACCCAAACAAGAACACGGTTTCTAAAGACTGGCCCAATCCACGCAGTTTGATAACTAGATTTGCCGGAAATGTTCTCAATTATTAAAGCAAGCCTGCTCTTAGAGAATAATAAATATTCTACATTTAATTAATTTTCAATAACGTCCGTTACCTGGTTGGCAGGATGATTATTTTGCTTCTGCAGATGGTGCCACACCTGCAACTAGGACACAGCCAGTGGAGTCAGGCTCAACACACACCATACAATCTTGGTTGTTCAATCTTACCACTTTCATGTAGTATAAGAGCTTATCCAATCAATTACTCAAGGTATTTTCAATCTGTTGGCCCTTATACTACATGGATTTGGTAAATCTGTACAACCAAGATTGTATGGTGTGTGTTGAGCTTCAGACCACCTGACCTGCATTCCTGTTCTGAGTCAATGAATGGAAGAGGCAGAACTGCACAACTGTTACATTTGTTTTACAAATTTACTGTATTTGGAAATTATTATTTTGTTGACTTTTGAAATGGATATAGAATTATCTAAATAAGAACCTGGTAAGCAAGCAGATTTTTTTAACATTCACACATGGTAGGTTTACTCACACCTGAATTTCCATGCATCTAACAGCATACGTAGCGTATGATTTCTGGAAAAGTCATGCAAGACGGGGCATTAGGTTCCACAACTGCAACAGAGACTATGGATGTGCTGAAAATGGACATACCTGAAGGGATCCTACAGATAACATAGGATCAGCCATGTCTGTTTATTTGCTCTGTTGCAGGAAACTGAGCACCTGAAGGAAATTTATACCAACACAAGGAAAGTATACAAACTACAGCTAGTATCCTTTGCCCAAAGCCCAAGCATGGCACGCTGCTGCTGCCCAAAGCCCAAGCATGGCACGCTGCTGCTGCCCAAAGCCCAAGCATGGCACGCTGCTGCTGCCCAAAGCCCAAGCATGGCACGCTGCTGCTGCCCAAAGCCCAAGCATGGCACGCTGCTGCTGCGCAAAGCCCAAGCATGGCACGCTGCTGCTGCGCAAAGCCCAAGCATGGCACGCTGCTGCTGCGCAAAGCCCAAGCATGGCACGCTACTGCCCAAAGCCCAAGCATGGCACGCTACTGCCCAAAGCCCAAGCATGGCACGCTACTGCTGCTGCCCAAAGCCCAAGCATGGCACGCTACTGCTGCTGCCCAAAGCCCAAGCATGGCACGCTACTGCTGCTGCCCAAAGCCCAAGCATGGCACGCTACTGCCCAAAGCCCAAGCATGGCACGCTACTGCTGCTGCCCAAAGCCCAAGCATGGCACGCTACTGCTGCCCAAAGCCCAAGCATGGCACGCTACTGCTGCCCAAAGCCCAAGCATGGCACGCTGCTGCCCAAAGCCCAAGCATGGCACGCTGCTGCTGCCCAAAGCCCAAGCATGGCACGCTGCTGCTGTCCAAAGCCCAAGCATGGCACGCTACTGCTGCCCAAAGCCCAAGCATGGCACGCTACTGCTGCCCAAAGCCCAAGCATGGCACGCTACTGCTGCCCAAAGCCCAAGCATGGCACGCTACTGCTGCCCAAAGCCCAAGCATGGCACGCTACTGCTGCCCAAAGCCCAAGCATGGCACGCTACTGCTGCCCAAAGCCCAAGCATGGCACGCTACTGCTGCCCAAAGCCCAAGCATGGCACGCTACTGCTGCCCAAAGCCCAAGCATGGCACGCTACTGCTGCCCAAAGCCCAAGCATGGCACGCTACTGCTGTCCAAAGCCCAAGCATGGCACGCTACTGCTGTCCAAAGCCCAAGCATGGCACGCTACTGCTGCCCAAAGCCCAAGCATGGCACGCTACTGCTGCCCAAAGCCCAAGCATGGCACGCTGCTGCTGTCCAAAGCCCAAGCATGGCACGCTACTGCTGCTGCCCAAAGCCCAAGCATGGCACGCTACTGCTGCTGCCCAAAGCCCAAGCATGGCACGCTACTGCTGCTGCCCAAAGCCCAAGCATGGCACGCTACTGCTGCTGTCCAAAGCCCAAGCATGGCACGCTACTGCTGCTGCCCAAAGCCCAAGCATGGCACGCTACTGCTGCTGCCCAAAGCCCAAGCATGGCACGCTACTGCTGCCCAAAACCCAAGCATGGCACGCTACTGCTGTCCAAAGCCCAAGCATGGCACGCTACTGCTGTCCAAAGCCCAAGCATGGCACTACTGCTGCCCAAAGCCCAAGCATGGCACGCTACTGCCGTCCAAAGCCCAAGCATGGCACTACTGCTGCCCAAAGCCCAAGCACGGCACGCTACTGCTGCCCAAAGCCCAAGCATGGCACGCTACTGCTGCCCAAAGCCCAAGCATGGCACGCTACTGCTGCCCAAAGCCCAAGCATGGCACACTACTGCTGTCCAAAGCCCAAGCATGGCACTACTGCTGCCCAAAGCCCAAGCATGGCACTACTGCTGCCCAAAGCCCAAGCATGGCACGCTACTGCTGCCCAAAGCCCAAGCATGGCACTACTGCTGCCCAAAGCCCAAGCATGGCACGCTACTGCTGCCCAAAGCCCAAGCATGGCACACTACTGCTGCCCAAAGCCCAAGCATGGCACACTACTGCTGCCCAAAGCCCAAGCATGGCACTACTGCTGCCCAAAGCCCAAGCATGGCACGCTACTGCTGCCCAAAGCCCAAGCATGGCACTACTGCTGCCCAAAGCCCAAGCATGGCACACTACTGCTGCCCAAAGCCCAAGCATGGCACACTACTGCTGCCCAAAGCCCAAGCATGGCACGCTACTGCTGCCCAAAGCCCAAGCATGGCACACTACTGCTGCCCAAAGCCCAAGCATGGCACGCTACTGCTGCCCAAAGCCCAAGCATGGCACGCTACTGCTGCTAGGTGACACTGCTGCTCACTGCACCTTCTGCCTCCTTTGTAGGAACCAAGCCATTAGTACAAATGAGAAATGTGTACTGGGCACTCATTTCCAGAGACTCGGCTCATTTCCCACTGAACAGCTCACTGAAGCAGGCGCTACTTTTTATTGTACAGAGAAAATAAAATTCATTTAATGACTTGACCAAGGACCTTGGATAACCATAATTTACATTATCACATTTTCTAATTCAAAGCCCCACTTACTGCAGCTTCTGTAATAAGAAAGCTCTTTCGCCTCATCAGTGACACTGATTTGCAACGTGACATTCTCCAATATTAAATATGCCATCTTTATGCACGAGTCACATTCCTGAATGCTTTGCTTGTTTTTCAGAGCACATTTCTCATAGACATGGCTCAGAGGCAAACAGGAGAGCACATGCTTGTGTGTCAACAGGATCACACCATTGTTATTTGTCTCCACAAAAAGCAAGCTCTATTCCCAGGCAGCAGGCAAAATTTATGTACAAAACCTTTGGCTAATGAAAGTCATTTTAGTCTGCCTTAGAACAGGAGACCTCGTGTCTTGTAAAACCCATCTCCATAGGCAATGTTTGAGAAAATGAAAAGGCTTACTTACAGGAACACTAGAAGATATTCAGCAAGAATTTACAAGCAACTCCAAGCAGCTATCAAACATACAGAAAATGTCCCTTCTCCATTAGCTTTAGCATTGAAATTTTATAATGCACTATGGCTATACCTAAAAATACACTTGACAAATGGAGGTCTCATGTAGAGCGGAGCTCATTCCTGCATCGAGTGGGTGGGGTGAAGCCCAGCTCATTGCACTTGTGCTGCTGGAGAGTAGTTGACAAAGGGGCAGATACTCTATTTTATGAAAATGTGATTCTGGAGACGGCATATTTATTAAAGAATATTTTATCTCCTTAAACATGATTTCTAACTGGAGCCTTTATTGTGGCACCATTTCACACTTAATTATTTATCTACAATGCAGAAAATCCATTTGGTATAACAGCCCATGTTAATCAATGGGCTCATTCACATCAAATGCATTACAAAAAATAAATAATATTGACAGCTTGTGCTTTTTTCTGGTTATATGTGCATTTTTAGGCTTGGCTCACACTAGCTTCGCAGTCATAATGATGAAAAGGACAGTGGATAAGAACACAGAAGTAAAATGACCCACAGAGAAACATGAAAAACTCATCAGCTGCCCATTGCAATTTAGCTGACAGCAAATGATTCAGTGTAAACCCAGCCTTGGCGTTATTAAAGCAAACCTTAGAAACTTTTCAGAGCCAACATTACCAACATTGTTATTTACAACATCCATGTCAACATGATGTAAAATCTGGTTCAAGCAGTTCCTAACAAAAAAAAAAAAAGTTTTCACTTGACATTGTTTGCAATTATGTGCATATGTTGGATATAAATTGGTTGACATCTGTGGGAAGGCCCACTTTGAGAGAAGTTTGTTAAAAGCAGGCAGCACAGGAAAACTGTTGACTGAAGAATCCCGCACAGTGCTAAAAAGCCCTGCCCTAGAGGATCCAGAAGTTTCCCTCTACCAAGGCAAGCATGTGACTTTCTCTATTTAAAGTCACAGGTTTGCATTAAGCAGGTTATTACTGGCTAACATACCATCTAGGGCCTGAGGGTAGGAGTTACCGCTTGCTTTCCCCTTTTTCAATATTGTGGTTGATTTTTCCATTTTCAGATGCATCAGCTTGTACTTAAGTAAGTGGTCATAGACTTAAAAGGGAAATGGATACAAATTAAGAAGTCAGTAAACGTTCACCATATAGAAGAAGTTGAAACATACTGATTTGTTTTAAATAAAAGATCACTAGCTACTTTCATCCTGGACCCATCATAGATGAAATGCCCTCAGGAACAAAGCTACAAACGATTAACATCTGTGAAGAAACTTTCAAAGGAGTTTCATGAGAGGACAGAGTGGATTTATAACAGCATAAGCGTACCTCACACCAACAGAAAAAGGGGCACTGTGAAAAACTGACGGTCTCAAGAAAGCTGAAGAGAAATGTATACCGTAACTTCAGGCATTGCGATTATAAAGATGTTAAATGACGTAACACAAGCTCAAATCCCCATGCAAACGTTAAATGCAACTTTAAAGGACAACTGTAGTGAAAGGGATATGGAGGCTGCCATATTTTTTTTTCTTTTAAACAATACCAGTTGCCTGGCAAGCCTGATGGTCTATGTAGTTGCAGGATTGTCTGAATCACGCAGCTAATCTTGTCAAATCTGACAATGATCTTCTGCATGCTTGTTTGGGGTCTACAGCCAGGCAACTGGAAGTAAACTGGAAGAAGTAAATATGGCAACCTCCATATCCCTCTCGCTTCAGTTGTCCTTTAACTGAATATACAATCCACAGGAGGGAACTAAGGGAGAGGTTGGGCAAGGTCTTTTGACAGGTCCACGCAGAGGAACAAACTCCCTCTAGCAGCTCTATACTACTGGATATTTTAAAGCAGAATAAGCGCTATTAATAAAAATGTGTTTTCCTATTTTTTTTTTTTATTTGTTTCAATCGTTTTTATTGAAGAAAAAATTTTGAAGGGGAAAGAACAGTTTTACAGCATGACATTGCAATTATAGGGATAAGCAAAAGCAATACAGTCATTTGATGCTAAACTTATTGTAACTCATACAATCATAAGACACTATTTATCATATATCACAAAACTGAAGGATTAAACATTAATTCCCAGGTGTAATCAGGCAAAATGTCCGGGATGCAAACTTGCAGGATAACCCGACATCCGTCACAAGCCCCAATGGGGTCGGATAGGGGTTAACCAACTGTATCTTGTCCAGTACCTTTGGCCATGAAACCTGTCTTCCAGCGAAGTCAGGTTTTGCTAACTAACTAGCATAAGCATAGATCAAATCAGTTAGGTACTAACTGCAACAATGGATATAGACTGTAAACTGGGAAGAAATGACTTCGTTTTAATTTAGCGGTCATTATAATATCGTGATATGAAGATCTAGCGTCCATAACTCCACAGTAAGTTCTAAAATAAAAGGGATTCAGCGGATAAAACAAGGTGCAAAGAAGTTTAAGAGTGTAGGAAAGTAAAGATAGAGAAGGAAAGGGAAAAAGTCATAGAAAAGTTGTAGAAGTTCCGGAGACGAGGGATGCCCCAGTTGTTCCTCCTTATACAAGTTATCCTTGCTTATGATAAGTAACCATGACAAGGTCATTGATTACACACCATCGCTATTTGTTCAGGGTTTAGTAAGTAGGCTATTAATGGGTCCCAGATTTTGTGAAACCTTTTCATATTGTCATTCATTCGGGCCCTCAATTTCTCGAAGAACAATATATTGCCGAGCCTGTTCTTGACCGCTTCAAATGAAAGAGATTGGGTGTTCCAGGCCGCCGCTATTTTGATTTTAGTTACAGTAAAGATAAAGTTGATGAGAGTATTTTGAGTAGGGGATAGATTGGGGTATGGGCAGCCTAATAGGACATGGAGAGGATTCCGTGAAACTGGGGCATTGATTAGGGATGATGCCCAGGTACAGACCCTAATCCATAACCTTCTTACTTTTTTACAATTCCACCATATGTGGGCAAAGGAACCCGTCATTCTACATCCCCTGAAACAATTTCCCGAGCATTTTTTTATTGTACTTGGCCACCCTCTGGGGAACTAGGTACCATCTAAACAGTAGTTTGTAATTTATCTCAACCAGGTCAGCATTTATTGACGTTTTGGGGATGTTTTTCCAAATATCACACATATCAGTGTAGTCGACTTGTAAGTCCAGTTCTCTTTCCCATTTAAGTATGTAGTCCGGTTTGTTTTGAGAGTGTGTGAGAGTGAGTTCCCTATATATGAATGAAATTACCCCCGATGCCTGTGGGTTAGAGTCACATATGTTTTCAAAAAAGGTCCTGCTCGTGAGGGATTCCGCATTTGCAATGTGTTGTTTCACAAAATGCGTAATTTGCATATAGCGAAACAACTCAGAGGGCGGGAGCGCGAACTTATCGCGTAGGTGGCCTAGGGACTTCATGCCGGTATCAGTAATGAAGTCTTGGATCCTGTAGAGTTTAGCTGAAACCCACCACTGGTATGGGGCAGAAGAGTTTAAAGCTGCAGGGAAAGAGGGGTTACCCAAGAAGGAAAGAAGTGGCCTATGGGCAGACATTAGTCGACCAGAGTACTTGCAGCTATCCCATACCTGAAGAGAGTGTTTTATAATAGGGTTACTAATTTTAGCACGATGAATTGGGGTGAGCCACAGGAGGTTTTTGATATTGATAGGGGACGTAAGCTGGTCCTCCATGTCTACCCAAGTAGGCCTATCATTGTCTAACTGCCAATTAGCCAGGATGGCCAATTGTGCTGCTTTATAATAGTGAATGATATTGGGTACTCCCATCCCCCCATCAGCTCTCAGACGGTAAAGATAGAGTTTTTTGAATCTCGGTTTCTGGGTCCCCCAGATGAAACTATTTATCTTCCGCTGGAGAGATTCAAGGAAAGAAAAGGGGAGGGAAATAGGCAGTAATCTGAAAGCATATAATAGTTTAGGGAGAAGGGTCATTTTGATGGCCACTATCCTGCCTAGCCAAGAGATTGAGTACCTCTTCCAGCACTCCATCAGATCCACTAGCTCTTTTGCAAGAGAGGGGAAGTTGTGTTGATAAAGTGTTTCATAAGAGTTGGTGAGATAGATGCCAAGATACGACAATCTGTGAGAGTCCCAGTCAAATTCGAAAGCATCTTGTAGTGCCTGCATTAGTTGGGATGGAAGGGAAATATTTAATGCCTTTGACTTTGCCGGGTTGACATTAAGTCCCGATACTCTACCAAATTGCTTCAAGATCCTATTCAGGGCAAGAATAGAACCTGTTGGTCGTGAAATGCAGACTATTAAATCGTCAGCAAATAGGCCTACCTTATGCATTTTCCCCCCCAGTGGTATACCATGAATTTCCGAGCAATTCCTAATCTGAATAGCAAGAGGCTCTATCAATAACGCGAATAATAGAGGGGAAAGGGGGCAACCTTGGCGCGTGCCACGCGAAATGGGAAAGGGGGGAGATTTAAACCCATTGTAGGCCACTGAAGCTAAAGGATATGAATAAAGTGCCTTAATCCAATTTACTAGATTAGTGCCAAAACCCCAAGCCTGCAGTGCAATCTTAAGATAAGACCATGAGACTGAATCAAATGCTTTGGTGATGTCTAATGAAAGGAGCATAGATGGGAGTTGGGAAACATGTGCCTGATGTATCAAATGTAAAATACGCCTTACACCATCACTAGCCTGTCTGTGTGGCATAAAGCCTACCTGATCTTTGTTTATGATTGAGGTAATTGTAGAGTTGAGACGAGTAGCTAAAACTTTTGCCAAAATCTTGATATCAGTATTTAGTAATGAAATAGGGCGGAAGTTGGCCCATTTTGAGTGGTCAGTGTTAGGCTTTGGAATCATAGTAACAGTAGCTGTGATTGACTCTGGGTGAAACTGTGCCCCTTCAAGTATACTATTAAAGGCTAATACTAATCTGGGCGCAAGGATGTCACTAAATTTTTTGTAGTATGAAGCTTTGAAACCGTCGGGTCCGGGCTGTTTATTTGGTTTAAGTGATTTAATAGCTTGCTGCACTTCCCCCAATGAGATTTCTTTTTCCATAAGCTCTTTTAGACCCTCAGGGAGTGCCGGAAGAGGTACCTCGGACAAAAAGGCTGCAATCTCATCTACAGAGGAGTTATCTGGGGAGTTATACAAATTTTTTAGATTTTGCTGAAAGATCTCCACTATTTTAATAGGGTTTGAGGTAGATTGATTTTGGTCTGATTGTAGGGTAATGGGCTTAAATGCTAGGTCAGGTTGTCTGAGACGGGTGGCCAGAAGGGAGTCAGGTTTGTTATTTTTAAGATAAAATTTTAATTTGGAACGAGAGATTTGGTTCTCAGCTTTTTCAGTCATGCATAAATTAAAGAGTAACTGTCAGGCTGCAGAAGCTAATTTAAACCTCTAGTCTCCTGTGTTAAACAGTTCAGAAGGAAGCCAAAAAGACATTACTGAAGATAAAGATCTCTCTTACCTTTGATGTATGCTTATCAGCAAAGCTTAGAGCTAAGCAGGACGCAAGCCGCATAACATACTGCAAAGCATTCTGGGGCCCTCCCCTCGGCTGCTAAGGAGAAGACGGGATCAAGTTTCAGCAGCTTCTAAAACTCAGTCCAGCCACAACACAGATAAATCTCAAGGCAGCGTACACTGCAGGAGTCCGCTATTGTTCCTAGCCACATGGCTCATTAATATTCACTGCAAACTAGTGTTATTCAGTATGAGCTGTTCTGTGATCAGAAGCAGGCAGGATATGACGACACATTTGGCTTCACAAACATGGAACCTGCCATGAGCTGTCAGGAGCATCATTCTCTGCATATACTATATACAAATTCTGTGAAATCCAAACGTGGACAGTGAAATGCATATGTAATGTAAGTACAGCCAATCTTTAGCTACTGATATATGTGTTTATTTTCTCTGAGACCCTATACCTAACAGCTCCTCTTTAAGCGCTATTTCCGCTTTCCGCAATTCATTTTTAGTATCGGGCCCAGGATTATTTTGAAATTGGTCATATTGGACTGAGTAGTCATTCTCTAGCTTAGTGAGTGTTTGCTGTCTTTCTTTTTTCCGTCTGGAAGCTATCTGTATTAATACCCCTCTTATAACAACTTTGTGTGCCTCCCAAATTGTGAGGTCTGTTAATCCTTCGGATTTTTCGTTTATAGTAAAGTAATTAAGAAGTTCCTGTTTAACTTGTTGAACTACACTGTCTTCCGTGAGGAGGTAATTATTTAGTACCCAACGAAACTCAGAGGGACGTTGCGTGAGAGAGGAAACCACCAAGATGTTCATGTCATGATCAGACCATGGAGTAGGGTATATGGAGGCTGATTTGATCAAGGGCAAGGCAGACAGCACAGTCCAGCAATGATCAATTCTAGAAAATGATGCGTGCGGGTTGGAGTAAAAAGTAAATTGCCTCTTGAAAGGGTTGAGTTCACGCCAAGTATCTACTGTGTTTTCCTATTTTTTATTACTCATACGGTTATATTTGCTTTTATGTGCAAGTATTATCGATTGTTTACAATTTTCAAGTTCTCAAAATACAGTTGATTTTCTCTGAAACCTGCCATTGTATTTTATTGCATAGCTGTTGTATTTATTTAATGTATCTAGTGATATTTCTCTCCTGTTTCACCTTTAAAGGGGAACTTCAGCCTAAACAAACATACTGTCATCAAGTCACATTAGTTATGTTAATTAGAATAGATAGGTAATATAATCTCTTACCCACCCTGTTTTAAAAGAAAATGCAAATGTTTGTGATTCATGGGGGCTGCCATCTTTGTCATGGGGGCAGCCATCTTTTTGGTTGAAAGGAGGTGACAAGGAGCAGGAGACACAGTTCCAACTGTCCTGTGTCCTGATTACCCCTCCCAGCTGCACACACTAGGCTTCAAATGTCAAATTCAAAATGTAAAAAAAAAAATAAAAAAAATTGCACCAAAACAGCAGAAGGAGAACAACATCAGAAATCCCATCATGCTTTGCACAGCATCAGGGGAAAAAAGCCCGGGCAGTTTTCTTCTGTGCAGCTAAAAATGAGGATTGTATAAGAGAAACAAAGTTCTGATGCTGTGAAACTGTTAAAGAAACACCAGGCCTTTTCAGTGCTGCTGAGTCGATTTTTAGTCCGGATGTTCACTTTAACTAACCATGCAGCTGAAGCACTGCCAGGAAGTTTTACTAATAGTGGCTGATAAAGAAACAAACAAGGTAGCTTTGGCAATAAGCTTCCCACCGAAGAACAAAGTGCTGTGGTTAATTGTTTGAATGCTGTTCTGCAACCAATAAGCAAACACGAAATGATGAGTTTGATACCACTAAGCAAAATTGAATTTTAGAACAGAACTTTGATATCAGTCCTAAAAAAAAAATTAGCCCAAATTTTGAATTTTCAGAATAAAAAGGCAGTCCAAAAAAAAAAAAAAAAAAAAAAACATGTGACGCATCCAATTGTAAATCCAGCCTCAAGCAAACAAATGCATCTGGTCTGTGCCAGATTTCACCATTCCCCATTTTCTGATCTAAGGCCTGGAACCCACTAGGAATCGCTGCAGCGCTTTAAAAAAAAAAATCGCAGCAGCACTGTAAACAGCGATTCCTAGGGCAATTGTGATTTCTATTTAATTCATAGTCACCAAGCCAAATTTTAATAACATATCAAATTATTTGATTTCATGAGCAAAGAGAGCGTACATTTGCATAAACCAGCATCAGTGCAGAATTATTTCTATCTCATTGACCATCTCTATTAGTGACAAAGCTACACATCAGGCTTTATACTTACAGCATAGATGTTATTTAGTATATATAAGAGATTCCTGTGTACACATCATACCGGTATATACTGTCACAATCAGATGTGTATATCGGACTTTAAAAATATGGGGACTGCTTTATTGAAGCAGCACAAGTAACTATTTTTGATTGGTTTATTTCATTTTTGTGGGCTAAGCACAGCTATTACTGTATACTGGTAGTCCCCGGTTAGCAAACGAGATAGGGACTGTAGGTTCGTTGCTAACCTGAATCTGTTCTTAAGGGTACGTTTCCACTACTGCGACGCGATTTCTGCAGAAAAATCGTGGCAACAAATCTGCATGCGGTTGCAGTTTCGTTGCCGTTTCTATGCGGATTTTCACAATGCGATTTTAACCATGTCAATGCCAGCAAGCATTGACATGGGTTTTTCAGCGAAAACGCATGCGGAAACGCTGGGAAAACCGCAAGACTAATACGCTTGCGGTTATCCTATTTAGTTACATTACCGACAATTCGCGTGCAGGTGTGCGGCGTGCGAATTCTGATGGTTCTGCCGTGCAGATTTTTCCTGCACGACAAACCGCACAGAATCCCACACAAGTGGAAACTGTCCCATTATTTTTAATGGGTTATGCGAATCTGCATGCAGAAAACGCATGCAGATTCGCTGTAGTGGAAACGGACCCTCAGTCAGAACACTGTGCCATCTCTGTCCCCTTGTACCTCCTCTGTGCCCCCCTCTTTGTCACGTCTGCCCTCTGTACCTGCTTATACACGTTTAAAAGCCATTTTTTCTTTGAATTTTTTTAAATCGATTCTCAAAAACTACAAGTCCAACATAATATATATACATATACATATACACATACACATACACATACACATACACATACACATACACATACACATACACATACACATACACATACACATACACATACACATACACACATTTTATATTTTCTTTTTTAATTACAGTTTAAATTCATTGGGAGTTGGCATCTGAGTCGGTGCATTTTTTCCCCAACTCCAGGTACCCAAAAATTGCTCTGGCTCTGACTCCTCCGACTCCACAGCCCAGCTTGGCATACTGCACTGCAAGGCCACACTGTGAACATCGCATTGCTTTTGCACTGCAATGAGACACTTCTGGATTACAATGCAGTCATTAGGAAGTCTCCACTGTGAATGTGGCCTTTCTGAGAAATCAGCAAAGATGCTATCTTTCCTCCAATTTTTCTGTCTCTGATGCCTGGGCTACACAATGAGGCAAATACAGTGTAGTCGTTTAATTCATTTCCATTATGCCAATGAAAAAAGTTCAACTTCTTGCCCACGTAGCCCTATTCCAAAGAAGGGCTTTAGACACCCATACTCAATGTAAAAGCTTAACGTTAATATTCTGGTGGTCAACATTCTGTAACAGACACAGGATAATACAAAGGGGTCTGAGCAGGAAATAAAGCAGTGCTGCATGGAGGGCACTCAGGTTGTGGAGGGCCCTAGTCAACTGCCCTGTTTGCACCCTACACATATGCCAGTTCTTTACAGTGTTGCTAATAGGTACCTTCGTGCACCAGAAGCAGAATGTAGCTAGAGATCCATTATGCAAGCATAACATTTTAACAATCAATTCTCTAATAAAATACAAACTCCAAGACACCCAATCCTTATGATTGACATTTATGTACCAGTAACAGTGATCATCCTTATTTGTTGCTACGTAAAGTGAAAAATTTGAGGTGATTTACTGAAGGGGATACACGGTCAGGGTTGCCACCTCATACCTTTGAATACCAACACATATGAATTATACATGCCTTGTAGCTAGTTAGATGCAGTTTAGGCACTGATTATGTGTGAGCAGCCCCAGAACTTGTATAACTTAGATGTGCCTGTATTTAAAGGGATGACGTGGCAACCCTGTACACGGTGAGGTTTCACCGCTTTCACTCTGAACAGTATTTACCAGGAGACTCTTGGCTTTAACCACTTAAAGGGAACCTAAACTGAGAGGGATATGGATGTTTCCTTTTAATCAATACCAGTTGCCTGGCAGTCTTGCTGATCCCTTTGGCTGAAGTAGTGGCTGAATCACACACCTGAAACAAGCATGCAGCTAATCCAGTCTGACTTCAGTCAGAGCACCTGATCTGCATGCTTGTTCAGGGGCTGTAGCTGAAAGTATTGGCAACACAGGATCAGCAGGAGAGTCAGGCAACTGGTATTATGTTAAAAGGAAAAATCCATATCCTTCTCAGTTAAGGGTACCTTTAAGGACCGGGCCAATTCTGATGGATCTGTGCTGCGTGAGCTCTCCAGCCCACAGCACAGATCCTGTTGCAGTCAGGGCACCCAGACTTCCCCTTTTTTCCTCACTAGGGGGATGTCCTGCTGGGGGGGGGGGGGGGGGGTCTGATTGCCGCTGGCTACTTTTGGTTAGCAGGGGGGGGGGGGGCTCATCAAAGCCCCCCTGCGCAGCGATCTCCGCCCTCCCTCTCTTTGTCTACCTCCCCTCCTTCCCCTGGGCGGCGCAGGAGGGATATTCATCCTGCGCCGCCTCTGATAGGCTTCAGCCTATCAGATGCCGGCGATCCCCGGTCAGAGGCCGGGGGCGCCGTATGATGTAAACAGCGGGGATTTCTTCCCCGCGTGTTTACAATTAGCCTGCGAGCCGCGATCTGAGGCTCGCAGGCTGTTCACGGAGCGGCCGTTTCCATGGTAACACCACTGCGACCTGCCGACGCCTAGCGGCGTTAGGCGGTCGTTAAGTGGTTAATTACTCTCACCTATACCAGACTGGATGTTTGTCATTAACACTAGAATTTCACTGCTCTTCTGTAATAATTTACCTGTAGTAGTAAGTGTAAAACAATACAAAAAATAACTTGAGGCTGGTAGCACACTTGTCTGAGGCAGGGGTCACACTTATTACAATTGCCGGCGTTTTGAAAACGCACAATATTTGTCTATGGGCCGCACAAAAAAAATGCATTTTTCAATGCGTCTATGTGCAAAAAAAAAAAAAAAACCCACCCCCACCAAAGTACATTCTTTCTGCATACTGAATGCAAACCGCATGAGTTCTGCATGCAATGCTTTCCTATGGAAAAACAATAAGCTATATTTCAATCATTGTCTGGCCTGGAGCACACCAAGCAGTTTTTGTAGCGTTTTCCAAACCGCAAACGTGGGTCTTGCAGCACTTTTGCAGTTTGCAGAAGCGTTTCTGCCTCAAAGTATAGCAAAAGCTCAAACCTCTCTGGAAAACGCTAGATCAGAGCGGTTTTCCAGGCGTTTTTGTTGCAGAAGCTGTTCAGTAACAGCTTTACTGTAACAATATTTGTAATCTGCTACACAAAAACGCTCCAAAAAACGCTAGGCATGTTTAGAAAAAGTCTCTAAAAATGCCCAGAATTGCTCTGAAATCTGCTCCAAAAACCTCTAGCGTTTTGAGGATCTGCTAGCGGTTTTGGTGTGCACTGGGCCTCAGGCTTGATGTTATGCATGCATGTTATGCATGCAGTGTCCCACTACTCATGAAATGGATGACAAAACACCTGTATCTGGTTTTATAGCACAATTCAATACTCCGTACAGGCGCCACTCAAATATGTATAGAGACTCAATTACATTTCCGTGAATATTTTTGCTCTGCATGAAAACAGAATTGTCATCTCAGAACTAATGAGATTTGAATTAATATTTATACTTCAGTATTAAATACTTAAAGGACAACTGAAGTGAAAGGGTTATGAAGGCTGCCATATTTATTTCCTTTTAAGCAATACTAGTTGTCTGGCTATCCCGCTGATCCTCTGCCTTTAATACTTTTAGCTATAAACCCTGAACAAGCATGCAGCAGATTAGGTATTTCTGACATTGTCAGATCTGACAAGATTAGCTGCATGCGTGTTTCTGGTGTGATTCAGATACTACTGCAGCCAAACAGACCAGCAGGGCTTCCAGGCAACTTGTATCATTTAGGGCCGAGACACACCAGAAAAGCTTCCCAAACGCTAGAGGTTTCAAAAGCTCTTCCCAATGTAATGCTATGGGAGATTTTTACAAAACATCATCGCTTCAGTGTGCACAGACACATAGGATAACATTAGCAGGAGGTTTCAAAAACTCAAAACGCTCAGAAAAACTCCTCTGGTGTGCACCTAGGCCTTAAAAAGGAAATAAATATGGCAGCTTCCATATTCTTCTTACGTCAGTTGTCCAATAAAGTCGGTATTACACTTGGAAAGTGTGTTTGCGGTGAAATGCTCCACATCTGACGCATCGCAACGCAAAAAAATTCACTAACATATGACCCTGCGGCAGAGTGTGCTGACAGGGTCATATGCACAGCAACACACTGCGCCCCCCCCCCTTCTGCGTGCCCCTCGCACAGGGATATACACCTTGCTGGACAGGAAGTACATTACTGGGATCCCCGGGTTTTCCCGTCGTATTCCCATTGCTGCACGCACTAAGGCTTTGTTCACATCTAAGATCGAAATCGCCGACGGCAGTGATTTTCGGGGTGTTTTTTCCCCCCTCCCGGCTCTTCTAAAGCGCTTTTGCAGCGCGATTCTGCTTTTTCACTTCCTGACGTCAGTCAGGAGGTGAACTCTTTGACCCTGAAGAGAATACATACAATGTATTTATTCTTAATAGCGCGAACGCAATCACCGGATAAAGCAATTTGAGTGTTTTGCACTTTTCCTATACCTTCTATTGTACAAAATCGCCCCGAAAATGGTACAGACGGCACTTTGCTTAGTGGAAAGCAAAACAAACAACAAAACGCACTGATATGAACTGTCCCATAAAGATTCATTGCATTTTTAATCCTTTCGGGACCGGCTGTCTAACCCCCCTTAAGGACCAGGCTTTTTTTGCTGAAGGGGGGGCGCATTTGGGGGGTTAGGGCAGCCGGATCCCGGCAGAGTCATGCTGGCTGTGTCCCCGTGTGGCCAGGTGTCCCCTGTTCAGCAGCTGCTTTCACTCACCTTCCAGGCTCCAGCGACGAGCCGCAGCGGACCCCTCTGACCCCGCCGGCATCTCTGCTCCTACTGCCGCTCAGTTCCGGGTTGCAGCTTGATGACATCATCAAGCCGGGATCCGACGCTGACATCAGAAGGAGCAGAGATGCCGGCCAGAGCGGTGGGGAGCGCCGATTGTCACAAGAACGTCAGGGAGGTTAGTGGATCCTCTTCCCCCCCTACTGCCGCAGCTGTCAAATTTATCACTACGATCCGCCGGCTATCATAGTGATCACCAGCCATACGCAATGGCGGCTGATCACTGAGGGGAGATGTCAGCTGTCATATGAGAGCTTAATCTCCCCTCTCCAGTGCACGCGATCGCGTCGGGACGGTTCGTTAGCGCGGACGTTGAATTAACATCCAGTCAGGGCGGCAGCACCACCTGCTGGACGTAGATTCAACCTACGTTGGCCCCCGAAAGGTTAAAAAAAAACAAAAAAAAACGCTGGCGCTCAAATAAAAATCGCAAAATGCCCTAGGTGTGATCAATCCCTCACTTACGTAGGGTAAGAGCTAGGTCCCATCACCTTGTATTGCCGTTGCATTACCCAGTGGTAGAACATGGTAATGCAACGCAGGTTTACAATGTAAGTGTAAAAAGGGCCTCACACTAACTGACTAGCCAACATTGCCTGGCTGCCCTGCTGATCCACTGCTTCTAAATATGTGTAGCAATAGACCCTGAACAAGCATACAGATTAGATGTTTCGGACACAAATCTGTCAAGATTGATGTGATTCAGACACTTCTGAAACCAGTAAGATCAGCAGGATGCCTGGCAATTGGTATTGCTTGAAAATAAATAAATATGGCAGCCTTCATATCCCTCTCACTTTAAGGTGCGTACACCCATCCTATTTTGACTGGCCAATTTTATTACTTCCATGTAGTACAAGGGCTAACACATTTTCAGTAGGTAGGTTCTCATACTACATGAACATGGTAAAATTGGCCAGTGAAAAATTGTATGTGTGTACACACCCTTACCTCGGTAGTGGGAAGCCTCTGGGTGGTCCAGTGGCTTCCCAGATCCCATTACAACCCTGAATTCCAGCAAAGAGTCCCTCTAAAGCCCCATCTACACGATACAATTCCATGTGCGATCAATGAATGCAATTGGATCGATTAAATACGACATGTCCGATCGGGACTTGATCGATGGTGTGGTTGATTTTGCATTGATAACAATGCAAAATCGATCGAGTCACGTGGAATTGTATTATATTGTGTAGATGGGGCTTAAAATTATGTGACTTCCGTTAGCCTAAGAAGACTCTTCCGGCCGCGTTCCCAGCTGAGCATGTGCAAGTAAGATCAGTACATGCCCAGTGGAGCAAAGCCACTCATGCATGTTTTCCTCCATACACAAGTACTTCACTCTATTGGGAAATAGGTGCACACCTTACATGTGCATATCCTATATAGTGATGCACTCACCCACGGCCAGAAGACACATATTCAGCTGATACGGGAAGAATATGTTGTATGTTTATTTATACATTTATGTATGTTTATTTATACATTTTCAGGAACGTCAGTCTGTATATTCAGGTGTTTTTTCACAACACTTTAGGTATGCTATAAATTAGACTCATTTTTTTTTAGATCTACAGTCACCAGAACTGGAAGACCCTGAAACAGAACTTTGCAAGAGGCTACACAAATTCAAAAATGATTAGTTAACTGACACTTCTATTTTTAAATCCTAAAAACATTAAAATCTTACACCTTATTAGGCTAGGTTTACAGTAAGCAGGGCCGGCCTTAGGTTTCACAGCGCCCTGAGCGAAACCTGATTTTTGTACCCTCCCCCTTCATTCTCTTCGCACACACGCATGCGCAAACACACAGGTCCATATGCAATTCACCTTTATCACATATGTATAGTACAAAAATACTATAAATAACCACAAAATGGATGGAAAGAGTGCAAAATCCTGAATAAGCTTAAAAATGAAGGCTAGAACCAGAATCAGTGAGACAGTTAGCGCCCCCCCAATTTGGAATGATAGCAGCACCAACAATTTTCAGCACCAACAATTTTCACCACGCGTTATAGGCGATGTGCCCCCCCTAAATTAAAATGCCATCAGAATCAGTATAGGTAGATAGCCAGGTATAGGTGCCCCCTGTAAAGGAAGTCAGTTGTAGGTCTCCCCCATAGGTAGCCAGCTATAGTTGCCCCCAGTATAGGAAGCCAGGTGTAGGTGCCCCCAGTATAGGCAGCCAGCTGTAGGTGCCCCCAGTATAGGCAGCCAGCTATAGGTGCCCCCAGTATAGGCAGCCAGCTATAGGTGCCCCCAGTATAGGCAGCCAGCTATAGGTGCCCCCAGTATAGGCAGCCAGCTATAGGTGCCCCCAGTATAGGCAGCCAGCTATAGGTGCCCCCAGTATAGGCAGCCAGCTATAGGTGCCCCCAGTATAGGCAGCCAGCTATAGGTGCCCCCAGTATAGGCAGCCAGCTATAGGTGCCCCCAGTATAGGCAGCCAGCTATAGGTGCCCCCAGTATAGGCAGCCAGCTATAGGTGCCCCCAGTATAGGCAGCCAGCTATAGGTGCCCCCAGTATAGGCAGCCAGCTATAGGTGCCCCCAGTATAGGCAGCCAGCTATAGGTGCCCCCAGTATAGGCAGCCAGCTATAGGTGCCCCCAGTATAGGCAGCCAGCTATAGGTGCCCCCAGTATAGGCAGCCAGCTATAGGTGCCCCCAGTATAGGCAGCCAGCTATAGGTGCCCCCAGCATAGGCAGCCAGCTATAGGTGCCCTCAGTATAGGCAGCCAGCTGTAGGTGCCCTTAGTATAATTAGCCAGCTATAGGTGCCCCCTTGGAAGCCAGCGCCCTGCGCGACCGCTCCAGCCACACAGGTCAAAGCCGGCTATGACAGTGAGAGTCACGTTGGCACGCCCTGTAACAGCAGGAACGCAACGGATCAAGAGAAAAGCGCCAAACGTTATCCGCGCTGTAAATCACATGCAGTTAAGCATGTCAATGAAAAGTATGCTTCACTGTACTATTAACGTAAGCATTATGTATGGTGATACTACATTCTGTCAGACCACATCGCAATGGCCGCACTGTGAACACTGCATTGCATTCATATTGCAGTGTGACATTCTGCATTACAACGCACTGCCATGGCCCACTGTGAACCTGGACTAAAACATAAAACCAAGTTTACAGAGCAACATTTGAAAACAGACATAACTAAACAGCTATAAGAATAAATGCAAAGTGGAAAACATACCCCTCCTCTTCAACGTTTTACCTGCAGAAAACTGAAACATTTTTTTCTTTTTCCTCAGACTCATAGCCCCATTGTAGTCATGTTTCTCCTCAGAAATTATGAAAAGTCCACGGAACTCGGGGATCATCTTCAGACACAAAGTAAAGTAAAGACACGTAGTAAAAGTCAGGAGATCTGGGGAGTCCTCGCTGAATGGCTGTATCCTATGTGTATGGCTGTATCCTATCAGGAGCAGCAAAACAAACTTTCCATTCTTAAAAGTTCTTATTGGTTAGCATGCAACTCAGTCTTTCTCCTTGACTATTTCTAATACACCACAGACTGTTTTTTTCCAAAACACGCACTACCAAACATTGATATAAAGAAAGAAACTTTGGATTGGTTTGGTCAGGTAGATGGATAGTGATAGAAAGAAACTTTGGCTTTGCTTGATTAGGTGGATGTATGAATGTGCTAAATACATTCACCTGTATAGAGCAAAAGCTACATGTAAGAGCTGGAGCAGATTTCATCTACGATTGTGATTCAAGGAACTCACTGCAATAAAGTCCACCAAACCTGGACTGGATTATAAAAGCTATCCTGACACCCCTGGGCTATTCAGGGCTGCTGCAAGGATAGTGAATTAGGGCTGGTGCACACCAAGGGCCTGATTCACAAAGCGGTGCTAACAGTTAGCACCCTGGTGAAAAGCCCTTTATCACGCCTAAACTCAGTTTAGGCATGATAAGTTTAGGTGTGATAAGTTTAGGTGTGATAAGTTTAGGCATGATAACTTTAAGCGCCAACTGGGTTAGCACCGCAGTGCACAGCTGATCAAAAGTTTTGCGCTAGCAAAGTCTGGTGCACTTCGCATAGAGTTTAATGGTGCTGCTTTGCGTGCGGGACTTTGTGCATGAACTAAACTTATCTAAACTTATCGTGCCTAAACTTATCACACCTAAACTTATCACACCTAAACTGGCTTTTCACCAGCATGGTGCAATGGTTATCATGCCTAAAGTCTCTAACTGGGTTAGCACCGCTTTGTGAATCGAGCCCCAAGAGTGGTTATGAGCGTTTTTTAAAACGCTTGCAGGCTGAAAACCGCTTGGCTAATGTATTGCAATGGGATGGTGCACACTACACATCGTTTTCCCCCAAACGCAAACTCGGGTCCTGCAGTTTCTGCCTCAATGTAAAGTATAGGAAAGTGGAAAAATGCTCTGAAAAACGCTAGATCAGAGCAGTTTTCCAACCGTTTTTGTTACAGTAGCTGTTCAGTTACAGCTGTACTGCAACAAACTATAAAAAACCGTTACACAAAAACGCTAGGCATGTTTAGAAAATCTCTCTAAACATGCCTAGAAACGCTCTGACAAACCTCTTCGAAAACAGCTAGCGTTCGCGGATCCAGCAAGCGGTTTTTGGTGTGCACGAGCCCTCTGTGGTGATGTGATTGCAGCGCACAGCATCAGAATATTTCAACTTATGAGGTGAAACAATGCACTCTTTTTACAATCACACATGTGGTAAGAGATTTTTTACCACTATATTACCGCCAGGGACATTTTCCGCATTTTTTTCCACATTCACTAAAAATTTTCTGCATGTTTTGCGCATGCAGGAACAATGCGTAAAAAATTTGGGGAAACATGCGTAATTACATAGTAAACATGCAGAAACCATGTGTATAAAAAGTGGCATAAAAAACTTGTCAAAAAAAGAAAAAAAATTTAAATCCAGTAAACACAGCGCTCAACGCTGAAGACTTCATTTAAGTCAATGGGAAGCGATCACCATGCACTAGTAGGTGATATAAAATCGGTAGTTAACTCAGAAATAATGCTCTCCTTTTTGTTTGTGAATATCGATTTTTTGCGGGAATTACCGACTTTTGCTGACTTTTACCACACTTTTTACGCATGCGGGTAAACAATACATACAATTTTATGCATGCGGTAAATAAACATGCATAAAATGTTATGACTGTCATGATGGTCTTATTTCAGTCAGGAATTTACCGCAAGTGCATTTCCACATGCGGAAAATGATTGTGAATAGAACCCAATGGGCTCTATTCATAAAAAATTTGCGGTGAAAAAACTCATGGAGGGAAAATACCGCAGCGGTATTTTAGACTTCTGGGTGGTCATTCATAAAAATGTTGGCAGCTGCGATAGCAGAGCGGAGATCTCCCGCTGAAGGCTGGTGGTAAGCTGTCGGAAGGTATGCGGAAACACTTAAGGCGGCAGAGTCCTCCGTGCGCTGATCTCTCTGGGAGGTCTCTCCTATTCACTTTCATTTAATCCGAACACTTCTCGCTACATCCGAGGAAGCGGTATTTCCCGTCCACATACCGCTTCCTCTAATTTTTATGAATGGCCATTTTGTTACTTTTTCTAGATAAATCTAGAAAAACACAGCACAAGGCGGAAATTTCTCGCTCTGCTAGGGAATTGTAGCTTATCATGCGGAAACAGCTTTTATGAATGCCCACTTTGCTAAATGGACGGGAAAGTCAGCTGTGCGGTAAACTTGCGGGGGACCTTTTTATGAATAGAGGCCATTGTGTACAAACATGCGTGTCTGGCACACTATGGCTATCATTCATAAAGGACCAGTCGGTAGTGTGGGAAAACACCGTTCTTCTCCGCAAGCGGTACTTAAGACTTCTGGGTGGTCATTCATAAAAAAGTTGCCTGTTAAGATACAAGTGCGGAGGTTTTCTGGAGGAAGCTGGCGGTAGCATGGTGGAAGACATGCGGAAACATAAAAGCTGCCCGATTCCCTCCGTGCACTGCTCTGTCTGATGCTGCTTGGGAGGTCCATCCCATTCATTTACAAGTAATCCGTCCGCCTATCGCTACTGTCGAGCAATCAGTATTTTCCTTCCGCATACCGCTTGCTCTAATCTTTATGAATGGACGTGTTTGTTACTTTTTCTAGATAAATCTAGAAAAACTCCGCACAAGGCGGAAATGTATCGCTCTGCACGGGAATGTCAGCTTTTCATGCGGAAAGAGCCTTTATGAATGGGGATTTTGCTGAGTGTTCGGTAAAGTCAGCGGTATTAAGCATTTCCGCATGCGGAAATGCTTTATGAATGATAGCCTAAATGCTGACAGCTGTTAACCCCCTCTCAGGTGAGAAGCACACTAGGCAGTGAAGAAAAAAAAAGACACTGCATTTTGAATGTCTACATTTTGCTGCATTTTTGTAGGTGTTTGTGCCTGATGTGTTTTTGGTGCGTTTTGCATGTTTTCAATAGCTTCCCTATGTCAATGGAGTAAAATACAGTTTGATATTTATATATCAGCCACTTTAGGTTCCTGAAAAAAGTCTCACATCCAAATTTGTTACACTGTAGGTTCCTGGACGTGGGACTTATGTACAGCGCTAAAATCCGCCACCGCTGCGATCATGCGCGTTCACACGCATTCCTATTGCACTAATCCCATTGTGAATGATTGCTGCTAGCAGTCGACATTCGCATAAAGTTACAACAAAAAAACACAAAAAACTTTTTTTGTAATTTATAGTTACAGTGTGAAATAATAAAAAAAGTTAGTTTTTTTTTTTTAACCTCTACTAAACTAATTAGCCCCTTGTGTCACCTATCGTTGGCTTTAAGATTTGTAGACACCCTTGAGTCCAGGTCCAGTGGGCCCTAGCAATTGCATGCAATAGCTACAGACGCACAGGCTGGCGATCAGGGATGAAATCCGAATGAGTTTTTATTTGGATTTCATTCTCTAATTAGTGCACCTGAGTGGGTATGTGCCGGGGGGGGGTTAAATTTACCCAGCAGCCTTCTTCTTTAACCCGTCCCACGCTGCGTTCCAAGCCACGCCACGTGACTACAAACACTTCCTCCTTCCGGGTTGAAGGAGGAAGTGTAGTAGTCACGTGACGCGGCTTGGAATGCAGCGTGGGACGGGTTAACCAGTTCACCCCCAAGGGTTTTTATCCTAACGGACCAGAGCAATTTTCAGTTGTCAGTGCTCCTCCCTTTTATTCCCTAATAACTTTATTACTACTTATCACAAGAAAATGATCTATACCTCGTTTTTTTCGCCACCAATTAGGCTTTCTGTGGATAGTACATTTTGCGAAGAATTTTTTTATTCTAAATGCGTTTTAATGAGAAAAACCGGAAAAAAAGAAAAAAAAATTATTATTTCTCAGTTTTCAACCATTATAGTTTTAAAATTAAACATTCTCCTGTGGATAAAACAAACAAGTTTTATTTGCCAAGTTGTCCCGATTATTAAACAGTTTAAATGATGTCCCTATCACAATGTACGGCGACAGTATATTATTTTGAAATATAAGTGTTATTTTTCTGTTGTGTTTTTTTTTATTCTGGCCATAATTACAAGCCCCTATGTAATAAATTAAAATTAATTTCCCACCATAAAATATAAATTAACAAAGCTGAGTCCCTAAGGCAACTATTTATTTATTTTTTTTAGCTGATTTTTTTTTTACAAGTGTATTTTTTTTTTTTGGGGGGGGGGGGGGGAGGGTTGGAAGTGTAATTTTATTAAGATCTGTATGTACTTGATAATGAATGTATTTTGTAGGTGTAATGTACTTTTTGGCCACAAGATGGCGCTAGTGAACACTCATAGGAAATGTTCACTTTTTTTTTTTTCTTCACTTTATTTAATTGTTACATTTCCTGTTATTGTGAATGGACGTAGCCGCTGTTCGCGGTCACGTCCATTCACTCCAGGCACTGCGATTGGGTAGAGGACCGTTCGGTCCTCTTCCCCAATCACCCAGCACGGAAGCCCGACGGAAACAGCGGCGGTAGCGGCGCACACACGGCGGTAGCATCGGCGGGAACGCGGGACGTATTAAAACGTCATGTTGCTGTTAATAGCGGTAAGCATGACGTTTTAATACGTTAGGATGTCAGTAAATGGTTAAAGAAGAAGGCTGCTGGGTAAGTTTAACCCCCCCGACACACACCCACTCAGGTGCACTAATTAGAGCAGCCTTTCTCAACCTTTGTATCCTGGAGGAACCCTGCAAATAACTTTTGGATCTCAAGGAACCCCTGCAAACAATGTTTTTGATCTCGAGGAACCCCTGCATTTATTTCGCTGTAGGTAATGGTCTTTAAAAGTAGGTGAGGCTGTTTATTTCACTACCCCTTATTACAGTGCCACTCATTTTACTGTCGATTACAAACACAGAACATTTATAGTGCGCTTTTCTCCTGGCGGACTCAAAGCGCCAGAGCTGCAGCCACTAGGACACGCTCTATAGGCAGTAGCAGTCTTAGGGAGACTTGCCCAAGGTCTCCTACTGAATAGGTGCTGGCTTACTGAACTGGCAGAGCTGAGATTCGAACCCAGGTCTCCTGTGTCAGAGGCAAAGCCCTTAACCATTACACTATCCAGCCACATGGAAACCGGAAACCGGAAACGGAAAACAAAAATATTGTCAGTCGCAGGGGAAATTGCATACCTGTGTAATTGCTATGAAATTTTTCTGCACTCTTAGGCCCCTTTCACATGGGCAGCTGAACTATGCATTTGTCGAGCAGTTTAGCCCATGTCTACTGCCCACCAGTGCAATTCAGGTGAAATGCATCCGAACTGCAGCATCCCTCAGCTCCCCGAAGCTGGATGGTGCCCTCGCAGCCCCGCTCCGATCGTCCTGTCCCCGCCGGCGGCTACTTCCGGGTTCGGCGACAGCCGCCGACAGGCTGGGAACGCGGCTGATATTCCGCGTTCACAGCCGCTATATCACCCTTTACGCTGCTATAGCGTATAACATATGGCAGTCCTCCTGATCCTGTGTCTCAAATACTTGTAGCAATAGACCCTCAACAAGCATGAAGCAGATTAGGTACTCTGACTGGTTTTACTGGACTGGACCATATCTTGTTCCAGGGTTCTGACTCAGACACCAATTATGCCAGAAGATCAGCAGAGCTGCTAGGCAACTGGCATTGTTTACAAGGAAATAAATATGGCAGCCTCCATATCCCTCTCACCTCTGGTTCCCTTTATATGTCAACTAACTCATGGGGCCTGATTCACAAAGCGGTGCTAACAGTTAGCACGCTGGTGAAAAGCCCTTTATCACGCCTAAACTCAGTTTAGGCATGATGAGTTTAGGTGTGATAAGTTTAGGCGTGATAAGTTTAAGAACCAACTGGGTTAGCACCACAGTGCACAGCTGATCAAAAGTTTTACGCTAGCAAAGTCTGGTGCACTTCGCATAGAGTTTAATGGCGCTGCTTTGCGTGCGGGACTTTGCGCGCGATCTAAACTTATCTAAACTTATCATGCCTAAACTTATCATGCCTAAACTTATCACGCCTAAACTTATCACGCCTAAACTGGCTTTTCACCAGCGTGGTGCAATGGTTATCACGCCTAAAGTCTCTAACTGGGTTAGCACCGCTTTGTGAATCGAGCCCATTGACATAAGTTCTCAGTTTTCCTATGCAGAAAATGCACATGAAAAAAGTGTGCTTCATGCATACTATACACATTAGGCTCTATAACGTCTCACTGTGAACCTAGCCTTTAAGTCCAGCAAACACAGTGCTAAAGGCTCAAGAAGACTCCATTTAATTTAATGGGAAGTAAAAAATATCATCAGGTACTTGTAGGTGATAAAAAATCGGAAGCTAACCTCTTCAGGACCATAGGCTTACACCCCCTAGTGACCAGGCTATTTTTACAATTTAGGCCACTGCAGCTATAAGGGCTCACTTCAGGGCCATACAACTCAGCACACAAGTGATCCCCCCCCTCCTTTCTGCCCACCAACAGAGTTCTGTTTATTTATTTGTGTATTTGTTTATGTATGTTTTTAAAATAAATATGCCTATTTTTTATTATTTTTTTAACCTTACTGCGTCTCCCAGGGGGACAGCCGATTGACACTGCTGTCCCCAGTACTGACTTAGTTTGCAGCGCTGTACATTGTAAATAGACAGCGGTTTTGCCATCTAACAGTCTCCTAGCGGCGATTGACGCTGGGAAACTGATGACGGAGCATCAGCCGGTGCGGGGATATGGAGGTGCGCAATCTCCTGCAAAACATGCCCCAGGACTTGACGTTTAGCGTGAGTGGTGGCTGCCCACTCAGATGCACAGCCAGTGGTGGCTGCCCCCTCAGATGCACAGCCAGTGGTGGCTGCCCCCTCAGATGCACAGACAGTGGTAGCTGCCTACTCAGATGCACAGCCAGTGGTGGCTGCCCCCTCAGATGCACAGACAGTGGTAGCTGCCTACTCAGATGCACAGCCAGTGGTGGCTGCCCCCTCAGATGCACAGCCAGTGGTGGCTGCCCCCTCAAATGCACAGCCAGTGGTGGCTGCCTCCTCAGATGCACAGCCAGTGGTAGCTGCCCACTCAGATGCACAGCCAGTGGTGGCTGCCCCCTCAGATGCACAGCCAGTGGTGGCTGCCTCCTCAGATGCACAGCCAGTGGTAGCTGCCCACTCAGATGCACAGCCAGTGGTGGCTGCCCCCTCAGATGCACAGCCAGTGGTGGCTGCCCCCTCAGATGCACACGCAGTGGTGGCTGCCCCCTCAAATGCACAGGCAGTGGTGGCTGCCCACTCAGATGCACAGCCAGTGGTAGCTGCCCACTCAGATGCACAGCCAGTGGTGGCTGCCCCCTCAGATGCACAGCCAGTGGTGGCTGCCCACTCAGATGCACACGCAGTGGTGGCTGCCTCCTCAGATGCACAGCCAGTGGTGGCTGCCCACTCAGATGCACAGTCAGTGATGGCTGCCCCCTCAGATGCACAGCTAGTGGTGGCTGCCCCCTCAGATGCACAAACATTGGTGGCTGCCCCCTCAGATGCACAGCCAGTGGTGGCTGCCCACTCAGATGCACAGCCAGTGGTAGCTGCCCACTCAGATGCACAGCCAGTGGTAACTGCCGACTCAGATGCACAGCCAGTGGTAGCTGCCCACTCAGATGCACAGCCAGTGGTGGCTGCCCAATCAGATGCACATGCAAGAGATCATCGCTATTGCTGTACGCTTGCAGCCGGCTGCAAGCACCCAGGAGATAAATAGGAGCTGCTGACAAGGAGTTAAAGTGACCCTGAGACAGGGCCACATGGATTCAATATAGGAAGCCCCCTCCGGCCTGATCGCTCCCACGCTGTCCTCATCTGACTCGCCCCACGTATGTATAGTTTATCCACGTGGCCCCATCTCTGGTACCCTTTAACTATTTGACATTCCTGGACGTGAAACTCACGTCCAGGAAGCCATGTGCGCTCCTGCGCGTCCACGCGGCCGATCGCGCGTGTGCACGCGCGCTCCCGGCCGGCGGTTTGTTAGCCAGTGAATCAGTGAATCGGGCAACGGTGCCTGATCACTGATTCCTCTCCCCCGCAGAAAAAGCGACAGCTTCTCTCGGAAGCTACGCTTTTCCTGCTTCCTATGTCGCTCTAAGCGTACGTGGTACGCTTAGAGTGACGTCACTGTAAACAACTTATGGCTGCCATCTTGTGGCCAAAAAGTAAACTACATCTAAATGTTAAATAAAAATAAAAATACACATATATTTACAAAAAAAAAATACAATTTCAATCCCACCCTCCTAAAAATACCCACATAAAATGTTTAATTAAAAAAAAACAAAAAACATTACAATAAAAAAAAAACACAAATATTTACCTAAGGGTCTAAACTTTTTAAATATCTATGTAAAGATGAAATATTTCTTTTTTTTTATTATTATAAGCTTGTAACTAGTGATGAATGCAAAACGGAAAAAATGCACTTTTATTTCCAAATAAAATATTGTCGCCATACATTGTGATAGGGACATAATTTAAATGGTGTAATAACCGGGACAAATGGACATATACAATACGTGGGTTTTAATTATGGAGGCATGTATTATTTTAAAACTATAATTGCCGAAAAGTGAGAAATAATGATTTGTTTCCGTTTTTTTCGTATTCTTCCTTTTAAAATGCATTTACAGTAAAGTGGCTCTTAGTAAAATGTACCCCCCAAAGAAAGCCTAATTGGTGGCGGAAAAAACAAGATATAGATCAGTTCATTGTGATAAGTAGTAATAAAGTTATAGGCGAATGAATGGGAGGTGAACATTGTTCGGATGCATGAAGCGAAAAACGACTGAATGCGAACTGGTTAAAGGGGTTCTTCCACGAATGAGGAAAAAAATAAAAAGTGTTTTATGCATAAACTATTAAACATCATTCTAAAATAGTGTAAAAAGTTTTTTTTTTAAAATGAATGGTTTCATCAATACAACATGTAATGTAAACAGTGACAGATGATGGACTGGGAGGCTAATCTATTTGTTAGGGGTGTTTTTTTTTTACTTTCTTTTCACAACCATAACTCCTGCCTAAGTAGTTTTCAGTGGTATAACCCACTTCTAGCAGGAATGCTGTTACAGCCCTAACTGCTGAGCTCAGCTGAGCTGATGAATATGTGTTTACTAGGCTAGGCAACCAGAGGCCGTGCAGAGACTCCTTTGTGAAAAGAGTCATAAGCTGTTGGGAGAATGAATCAGTCCCATGTACACCATATGATTCTTTGTCAGATTCGATTCAATTTGATTTTATTCATTGATTTGATTCAATCTGACATGTCCGATTCATGATTCAATTCAAATTGAATCGAATCATGAATCGGAAATGTCAGATTGAATCAAATCAAATCAATGAATCAAATCAAATTGAATCGAATCTGACAAAGAATCATATGGTGTAGATGGGACTGATTCATTCTCCCAGCAGCTTATGACTCTTTTCACAAAACGAGTCTCTGTACTCTCTGGTTGCCTACCAACAATGTAAACACACATTCAGCAGCTCAGCAGAGCTCAGCAGTTGGGGCTATAACTGCTATTCCTGCTAGAAATGGGTTATACCACTGAAAACGACTTAGGCAGGAGTTATGTTTGTGAAAAGAAAGTAAAAACAAACAAACACCCCTAACAAATGGATTAGCCTCCCAGCCTCATCCATCACTATTAACATTACATTTTGTATTGATGAAACCATTCATTTAAAAAAAAACTTTTTACACTATTTTAGAAGGATGTTTAATAGTTAATGCATAAACCACTTTTAATTTTTTTTCCTCATTCGCGGAAGAACCCCTTTAACCCTCCTGGCGGTCTAATGTTTTCCGCCAGGAGGCAGCGCAGCAGTTTTTTTTTGTTTATTTTTTTTTTAAATCATGTAGCGAGCCTTCGGCGATCTCCGATCAGGAAATCCCGTTCAAAGAACGGGATTTCCTGGAGGCCTTCCCCCGTCGCCATGGCGACGGGGCGGGATGACGTCACCGACGTCACCGACGTCGTGACGTCTTTGGGAGTCCCGATCCACCCCTCAGCGCTGCCTGGCACTGATTGGCCAGGCAGCGCACGGGGTCTGGGGGGGAGAAGGCCGGCGCTGCGGAG